>NC_057399.1:71314626-71660784 GCF_019320065.1 Cervus canadensis | reverse complement strand
AGACTTTTAAGGCTCCTCGTATTTTTCACACCTTTTCAGGTCCGCGTATTTTTCACACTGTTCGGTCCTGAACTTTTCACACCTTTTCAGGCTCCTCGTATTTTTCACACCTTTTCAGGCTCTGTATTTTTCAGGCCTTTTCAGGCTCCTTCGTATTTTTCACATTTTTTCAGGCCCGTATATTTTTTCAGGCCTTTTCAGGTCTCGTATTTTTCAACACTTTTCAGGCTTTCATATTTTTCAGGCTTTTCAAGGATCCTCATATATTTCACACATTTTCAGGCTCCTCAATATTTTTCACACCTTTTCAGGCTCCTCGTTTTTTTCACACCTTTTCAGGGCTCTCTTATTTTTCAGGGCTTTTCAGGCTCCAGGTATTTTTTACACCTTTTCAGGCTCCTCGTATTTTTCAAGCCTTTTCAGGCTACTCATATTTTTCACACCTTTTCAGGCCCCTCATATTTTTCAGGCCTTTTCATGCTCCCCGTATTTTTCACACCTTTTCAGGCTCCTTGTATTTTTCATACCTTTTCAGGTTCTTCCTATTTTTCACACCTTTTCAGGCTCCTCATATTTTTCACACCTTTTCAGGTTCTTTGTATTTTTCACACCTTTTCATACTACTCGTATATTTAAGGCCTTTTCAGGCTCCTCGTATTTTTCACACCTTTTCAGGCTCCTCGTATTTTTCAGGCCTTTCAGGCTCTCCTATTTTTCAACACCTTTTTCAGGCTCCCTCGTATTTTGACACCTTTTTCAGGCTCCTCTTATTTTTCAGGGCTTTTCAAAGGCTCCTCGTTTTTTTTTCACACCCTTTCAGGCTCCTCGTCATTTTTCAGGCCTTTTCAGGCTCTTCCTATTTTTCACACCTTTTCAGGCTCCTCGTATTTTTCACACCTTTTCAGGCTCCTCTTATTTTTCAGGGCTTTTCAGGCTCCAGGTATTTTTTACTCCTTTTCAGGCTCCTCGTAGTTTTCAAGCCTTTTCCGGCTCCTCATATTTTTCACACCTTTTCAGGCCCCTCATATTTTCAGGCCTTTTCAGGCTCCGTGTATTTTTCACATCTTTTCAGGCTCCTCGTATTTTTCACACCATTTCAGGCTCCTCATATTTTTCAGGCATTTTCCGGCTCCTCTTATTTTTCAGGCCTTTTCAGGCTTCTCATATTTTTCAGGCATTTTCCGGCTCCTCTTATTTTTCAGGCCTTTTCAGGCTCCTCATATTTTTCACACCTTTTCAGGCTCCTCGTATTTTTCACACCTTTTCACGCCCCTCATATTTTTCAGGCCTTTTCAGGCTCCTCGTATTTTTCACACCTTTTCAGGCTCCTCATATTTTTCAGGCCTTCTCAGGCTCCTCGTATTTTTCACACCTTTTCAGGCTCCTCGTATTTTAAAGGCCTTTTCAGGCTCCTCGTTTTTTACATACCTTTTCAGGCTCCTCGTATTTTTCACGCCTTTTCATGCTCCTTGTATTTTTCAAGCCTTTTCAGGCTCCTCGTACTTTACACACCTTTTCTGGCTCCTCGTATTTTTCACACCTTTTCAGGCTCCTCGAAGTTTTCACGCCTTTTCAGGCTGCTCGAATTTTTCACACCTTTTCATGCTCCTCGTATTTTTCACACCTTTTCAGGCTCCTCGTATTTTTCACAACTTTCAGGCTCCTCGTATTTTTCACACCTTTCAGGCTCCTCGTATTTCAGGCCTTTTCAGGCTCCTCTTTTTTCACACCTTTTCAGGCTCCTCATATTTTCACACCTTTTCAGGCTCCTCGTGTTTTTCACGCCTTTTCAGGCTCCTCGTATTTTTCAGGCCTTTTCAGGCTCCTCGTATTTTTCACACTTTTTCAGGCTCCTCATATTTTTCAGGCATTTTCAGGCTCCTCATATATTTCACACCTTTTCATGCTCCTCATATTTTTCAAACATTTTCAGGCTCCTTGTATTTTTCACACCTTTTCAGGCTCCTCGTATTTTTCACATCGTTTCAGGCCCTCGTATTTTTCACGCCTTTTCAGGCTCCTCGTATTTTTCACACCTTTTCAGGCTCCTCGTATTTTTCACACCTGATCAGGCTCCTCGTATTTTTCACACCTTTTCAGGATCCTCGTATTTTTCACACCTCTTCAGGCTCCTCATATTTTTTACACCTCTTCAGGCTCCTCGTATTTTTCACACTTTTTCAGGCTCCTCATATTTTTCAGGCATTTTCCGGCTCCTCGTATTTTTCAGGCCTTTTCAGGCTTCTCCTATTTTTCACACCTTTTCAGTCTCCTCGTATTTTACAGGCCTTTTCAGGCTCCTCATATTTTTCACACCTTTTCAGGCTCCTCGTATTTTTCACACCTTTTCAGGCTTCTCATATTTTTCACTCCTTTTCAGGCCCCTCGTATTATTCAGGCCTTTTCTGGCTCCTCGTATTTTTCACAACTTTTAAGGATCCTCATATTTTTCAGGCCTTTTCAGGCTCCACGTATTTTTCACTCCTTTTCAGTCCCCTCGAATTTTTCAGGCCTTTTCAGGCTCCTCGTATTTTTCACAACTTTTCAGGCTCCTCATATTTTTCAGGGCTTTTCAGGCACCTAGAATTTTTCAGGCCCTTTCAGGCTCCTCGTATTTTACAGGCCTTTTCAGGCTCCTCGTATTTTTCACACCTTTTCAGGCTCCTCGTATGTTTCAGGCTTTTTCAGACTCCTCGTATTTTTCACACCTTTTCAGGCTCCTCGTATTTTTCACGCTTTTTCAGGCTCCTCCTATTTTTCACGGCTTTTCAGGCTCCTCGTCTTTTTCACACCTTGTCAGACTCCTCGTATTTTTCACACCATTTCAGGCTCTTCGTATTTTTCACACCTTTTCAGGCTCCTCGTATTTTTCAGTCCTTTTCAGGCTCCTCGTATTTTTCACGCCTTTTCAGGCTCCTTGTATTTTTCAAGCCTTTTCAGTCTCCTTGTATTTTACACACCTTTTCAGGCTCCTCGTATATTTCACACCTTTTCAGGCTCCTCGAAATTTTCACGCCTTTTCAGGCTGCTCGAATTTTTCACACCTTTTCAAGCTCCTCGTATTTTTCACACCTTTTCAGGCTCCTCGTATTTTTCACACCTTTTCAGGCTCCTCATATTTTTCACACCTTTTCAGGCTCCTCGTATTTTTCACACCTTTTCAGGCTCCTCATATTTTTCACACTTTTTCAGGCTCCTCGTGTTTTTCACGCCTTTTCAGGCTCCTCGTATTTTTCAGGCTTTTTCAGGCTCCTCGTATTTTTCACACCTTTTTAGACTTCTCGTATTTTTCACACCTTTTCAGGCTCCTCGTATTATTCACACCTTTTCAGGCTCCTCGTAATTTTCACACCTCTTCAGGCTCCTCGTATTTTTCACACCTTTTCAGGCTCCTCTTATTTTTCAGGGCCTTTCAGGCTCCAGGTATTTTTTACACCTTTTCAGGCTCCTCGTATTTTTCAAGCCTTTTCCGGCTGCTCATATTTTTCACACCTTTTCAGGACCCTCATATTTTTCAGGCCATTTCAGGCTCCTCGTATTTTTCACATCTTTTCAGGCTCCTCGTATTTTTCACACCTTTTGAGGCTCCTCGTGTTTTTCAGGCTTTTTCAGACTCCTCGTATTTTTCACACCTTTTCAGGCTCCTAGAATTTTTCACGCTTTTTCAGGCTACTTGTATTTTTCACGCCTTTTCAGGCTCCTCGTCTTTTTCACACCTTTTCAGACTCCTCGTATTTTTCACACCATTTCAGGCTCTTCGTATTTTTCACACCTTTTCAGGTTCCTCGTATTTTTCACACCTTTTCAGGCTCCTCGAATTTTTCAGGCCTTTTCAGGTTCCTCGTATTTTTCACACCTTTTCAGGCTCCTCGAATTTTTCAGTCCTTTTCAGGTTCTTCCTATTTTTCAGGCCTTTTCAGGCTCCACGTATTTTTCAGGCCTTTTCATGCACCTCATATTTGTCAGGCCTTTTCATGCACCTCGAATTTTTCAGGCCCTTTCAGGCTTCTCGTATTTTACAGGCGTTTTCAGGCTCCTCGTATTTTTCACACCTTTTCAGGCTCCTCGTATTTTTCACTCCTTTTCAGGCCCCTCGTATTTTTCAGGCCTTTTCAGGCTCCTCGTATTTTTCACACCTTTTTGGCTCCTCATATTCTTCACACCTTTTCAGGCTACTCGTATTTCTCACACCTTTTCAGGCTCCTCGTATTTTCACACCTTTTCCGGCTCCTCGTATTTTTCACACCATTTCAGGCTCCTCGTATTTTCAGGCCTTTTCATGCTCCTCGTATTTTTCACACCTTTTCAGGCTCCTCGAATTTTTCACACCTTTTCAGGCTCCTCGTATTTTTCACACCTTTTCAGGCTCCTCGTATTTTTCAGGCCTTTTCAGGCTCCTCGTATTTTTCACATCTTTTCACGCCCGTCATATTTTTCAGGCCTTTTTAGGCTCCTCGTATTTTTCACACCTTTTCAGGCTTCTCATATTTTTCAGGCCTTTTCAGGCTCCTCATATTTTTCACACCTTTTCAGGCTCCTCGTATTTTTCACACCTTTTCAGACTCCTCGTATTTTTCAGGCCTTTTCAGGCTCCTCGTATTTTTCACTCCTTTTCAGACCCCTCGTATTTTTAGGCCTTTTCAGGCTCCTCGTATTTTTCACACCTTTTCAGGCTCCTCCTTTTTTCACACCTTTTCAGGCCCCTCGTATTTTTCACACCTTTTCAGGCTCCTCGTATTTTTCACAACTTTTCAGGCTCCTCGTATTTTTCACGCCTTTTCAGGCTCCTTGTATTTTTCAGGCCTTTTCAGGCTCCTCGTACTTTACACACGTTTTCAGGCTCCTCGTATTTTTCACACCTTTTCAGGCTCCTCAAAGTTTTCACGCCTTTTCAGGCTGCTCGAATTTTTCACACCTTTTCATGCTCCTCGTATTTTTCACACCTTTTCAGGCTCCTCGTATTTTTCACAACTTTTCAGGCTCCTCGTATTTTTCACACCTTTTCAGGCTCCTCGTATTTTTCACGCCTTTTCAGGCTCCTCCTATTTTTCACACCTTTTCAGGCTCCTCCTATTTTTCACACCTTTTCAGGCTCCTCCTATTGCTCACACCTTTTCAGGCTCCTCGTATTTTTCACGCCTTTTCAGGCTCCTCGTATTTTTCAGGCCTTTTCAGGCTCCTCGTATTTTTCACACCTTTTCTGGCTCCTAGTATTTTTAAGGCCTTTACAGGATCCTCATATTTTTCAAACATTTTCAGGCTCCTTGTATTTTTCACACCTTTTCAGGCTCCTCGTATTTTTCACACCTTTTCAACCTCCTCCTATTTTTCACACCTTTTCAGGCCCTCGTATTTTTCACACCTTTTCAGGCTCCTCGTATTTTTCACACCGTTTCAGGCTCCTCGTATTTTTCACACCTTTTCAGGCTCCTCGTTTTTTTCACACCTTTTCAGGCTCCTCGTATTTTTCACACCTTTTCAGGCTCCTCGTATTTTTCACGCCTTTTCAGGCTCCTCGTATTTTTCACACCTGATCAGGCTCCTCGTATTTTTCACACCTTTTCAGGCTCCTCGTATTTTTCACACCTCTTCAGGCTCCTCATATTTTTTACACCTCTTCAGGCTCCTCGTATTTTTCACACTTTTTCAGGCTCCTCATATTTTTCAGGCATTTTCCGGCTCCTCGTATTTTTCAGGCCTTTTCAGGCTTCTCATATTTTTCACACCTTTTCAGTATCCTCGTATTTTACAGGCCTTTTCAGGCTCCTCATATTTTTCACACCTTTTCAGGCTCCTCGTATTTTTCACACCTTTTGAGGCTCATCGTGTTTTTCAGGCTTTTTCAGACTCCTCGAATTTTTCACACCTTTTCAGGCTCCTAGAATTTTTCACGCTTTTTCAGGCTACTTGTATTTTTCACGCCTTTTCAGGCTCCTCGTCTTTTTCACACCTTTTCAGACTCCTCGTATTTTTCACACCATTTCAGGCTCTTCGTATTTTTCACACCTTTTCAGGTTCCTCGTATTTTTCACACCTTTTCAGGCTCCTCGAATTTTTCAGGCCTTTTCAGGTTCCTCGTATTTTTCACACCTTTTCAGGCTCCTCGAATTTTTCAGGCCTTTTCAGTTTCTTCCTATTTTTCAGGCCTTTTCAGGCTCCACGTATTTTTCAGGCCTTTTCATGCACCTCATATTTGTCAGGCCTTTTCATGCACCTCGAATTTTTCAGGCCCTTTCAGGCTTCTCGTATTTTACAGGCCTTTTCAGGCTCCTCGTATTTTTCACACCTTTTCAGGCTCCTCGTATTTTTCACACCATTTCAGGCTCCTCGTATTTTCAGGCCTTTTCATGCTCCTCGTATTTTTCACACCTTTTCAGGCTCCTCGAATTTTTCACACCTTTTCAGGCTCCTCGTATTTTTCACACCTTTTCAGGCTCCTCGTATTTTTCAGGCCTTTTCAGGCTCCTCGTATTTTTCACATCTTTTCACGCCCGTCATATTTTTCAGGCCTTTTCAGGCTCCTCGTATTTTTCACACCTTTTCAGGCTCCTCATATTTTTCAGGCCTTCTCAGGCTCCTCGTATTTTTCACACCTTTTCAGGCTCTTCGTATTTTTCAGGCCTTCTCAGGCTCCTCGTATTTTTCACACCTTTTCAGGCTCCTCGTATTTTAAAGGCCTTTTCAGGCTCCTCGTTTTTTACATACCTTTTCAGGCTCCTCGTATTTTTCACGCCTTTTCAGGCTCCTTGTATTTTTCAAGCCTTTTGAGGCTCCTCGTACTTTACACACCTTTTCAGGCTCCTCGTATTTTTCACACCTTTTCAGGCTCCTCGAAGTTTTCACGCCTTTTCAGGGTCCTCGTATATTTCACACCTTTTCAGGCTCCTCGAATTTTTCACACCTTTTCAGGCTCCTCATATTTTTCACACCTTTTCAGGCTCCTCGTATTTTTCACGCCTTTTCAGGCTCCTCGTATTTTTCAGGCCTTTTCAGGCTCCTTGTATTTTTCACACCTTTTCAGGTTCCTCGTATTTTTCAGGCCTTTTCAGGCTCCTCGTATTTTTCACACTTTTTCATGCCCCTCATATTTTTCAGGCCTTTCAGGCTCCTCGTAATTTTCCCGCATTTTCCGGCTCCTCGTGTTTTTCAGGCCTTTTCCGGCTCCTCGTATTATTCAGGCCTTTTCAGGCTCCTCGTATTTTTCACACCTTTTCAGGCCCCTCGTATTTTTCACACCTTTTCAGGCTCCTCGTATTTTTCACACTTTTCAGGCTCCTCGTATTTTTCAGGCTTTTTCAGGCTCCTCGTATTTTTCACACCTTTTCAGGCTCCTCGTATTTTTCACGCTTTTTCAGGCTCCTCGTATTTTTTCACACCTTATCAGGCTCCTCGTATTTTTCACCCCTTTTCAGCCTCCTGGTATTTTTCACACGATTTCAGGCTCTTCGTATTTTTCACACTTTTTCTGGCTCCTCGTATTTTTAAGGCCTTTACAGGCTCCTCATAATTTTCACACATTTTCAGACTCCTCGTATTTTTCACACCTTTTCAGGCTCCTCGTATTTTTCACGCCTTTTCAGGCCCCTCTTATTATTCAGGCCTTTTCTGGCTCCTCGTATTTTTCACACCTTTTAAGCCTCCCCGTATTTTTCAGGACTTTTCAGGATTCTCATATTTTTCACAACTTTTCAGGCTCCTCGTGTTTTTGACAACTTTTCAGGCTCCTCGTATTTTACAGGACTTTACAGTCTCCTCGTAATTTTCACACATTTTCAGACTCCTCGTATTTTTCACACCTTTTCAGGCTCCTCGTATTTTTCACACCTTTTAAGGCTCCTCATATTCTTCACACCTTTTCAGGCTCCTCGTATTTTTCCCACCTTTTCAGACTCCTCGTATTTTTCAGGCCTTTTCAGGTTCCTGGTACTTTTCACTCCTTTTCAGGCCCCTCGTATTTTTCACACATTTTCAGGCTCCTCGTATTTTTCACACCTCTTCAGGCTCCTCGTATTTTTCACACCTCTTCAGGCTCCTCGTATTTTTCACACCTTTTCAGGCTCCTCGTATTTTTCACGTCTTCTCAGGCTCCTCATATTTTTCACGCCTTTTCAGGCTCCTCGTATTTTTCACACCTTTTCAGGCTCCTCATATTTTTCAGGCATTTTCAGGCTCCTCATATTTTTCAGGCCTTTTCAGGCTTCTCATATTTTTCAGGCCTTTTCCGGCTCCTTGTATTTTTCAGGCCTTTCAGGCTCCTCGTATTTTTCAGGCCTCTTCAGGCTCCTCGTATTTTTCACATCTTTTCACGCTCCTCATTTTTTTCAGGCCTTTTCAGGCTCCTCGTATTTTTCACATCTTTTCACGCCCCTCAGATTTTTCAGGCCTTTTCAGGCTCCTCGTATTTTTCACACCTTTTCAGGCTCCTCATATTTTTCTGGCATTTTCAGGTTCCTCGTGTTTTTCACACCTTTTCAGGCTGCTCGTATTTTTCACACAATTTCAGGCTCCTCGTATTTTTCACACCTTGTCAGGCTCCTCGTATTTTTCACCACTTTTCAGGCTCCTCGTATTTTTCAGGCCTTTTCAGGCCCCTCGTATTATTCACGCCTTTTCATGCTCCTCGTATTTTTCAGGCCTTTCAGGCTCCTCGTATTTTTCACGCCTTTTCAGGTCCCTCGAATTTTTCAGGCCTTTTCAGGCTCCTCGTATTTTACCGGCCTTTTCAGGCTCCTCGTATTTTACAGGCCTTTTCAGGCTCCTCATATTTTTCACACCTTTTCAGGCTCCTCGAACATTTCACACCTTTTCAGGCTCCTCGTATTTTTCACACCTTTTCAGGCTCCTCGTATTTTTCAGGCCTTTGCTGTCTCCTCGTATTTTTCACACCTCTTCAGGCTCATCGCATTTTTCACGCCTTTTCAGGCTACTCATATTTTTCACACCTTTTTAGGCTCCTCGTATTTTTAACACCTTTTCAGGCTCCTCCTATTTTTCACACCTTTTCAGGCCCCTCGTATTTTTCACACCTTTTCAGGCTCCTCGTATTTTTCACACCTTTTCAGGCTCCTCGTATTTTTCACATCTTTTCAGGCTCCTCGTATTTTTCAGGCCTTTTCAGGCTCCTCGTATTTTTCACCCCTTTTCAGGCCCCTCGTATTTCTCAGGCCTTTTCTGGCTCCTCGTATTTTTCAGGCCTTTCAGGCTCCTCGTATTTTTCCCGCCTTTTCAGGCTCCTCATATTTTCACACCTTTTCAGGCTCCTCGTATTTTTCACACCTTTTCAAGGTCCTCGTATTATTCACACCTTTTCAGGCTACTCGTATTTTTCAGGCCTTTTCAGGCTCCTCGTATTTTTCAGGCCTTTTCAGGCTCCTCGGATTTTTCAGGCCTTTTCAGGTTCCTCGTATTTTTCACACCTTTTCAGGCTCCTCGTATTTTTCACACCTTTTCAGGCTCCTCGTATTTTTCAGGCCTTTTCAGGCTCCTCGTATTTTTCACACCTTTTCAGGCTCCTCGTATTTTTCAGGCCTTTTCAGGCTCCTCGTATTTTTCACACCTTTTCAGGCTCCTCGTATTTTCAGGCCTTTGGCTCCTCATATTTTTCAGGCCTTCTCAGGCTCCTCGAATTTTTCACACCTTTTCAGGCTCTTCGTATTTTTCAGGCCTTCTCAGGCTCCTCGTATTTTTCACACCTTTTCAGGCTCCTCGTATTTTAAAGGCCTTTTCAGGCTCCTCGTTTTTTACATACCTTTTCAGGCTCCTCGTATTTTTCACGCCTTTTCAGGCTCCTTGTATTTTTCAAGCCTTTTGAGGCTCCTCGTACTTTACACACCTTTTCAGGCTCCTCGTATTTTTCACACCTTTTCAGGCTCCTCGAAGTTTTCACGCCTTTTCAGGGTCCTCGTATATTTCACACCTTTTCAGGCTCCTCGAATTTTTCCCACCTTTCAGGCTCCTCATATTTTTCACACCTTTTCAGGCTCCTCGTATTTTTCAGGCCTTTTCAGGCACCTCGTATTTTTCACACCTTTTCAGGCTCCTCGTATTTTTCACACCTTTTCAGCTCCTCGTATTTTTCAGGCCTTTTCAGGCTCCTCGTATTTTTCACACTTTTTCATGCCCCTCATATTTTTCAGGCCTTTCAGGCTCCTCGTAATTTTCCCGCATTTTCCGGCTCCTCGTGTTTTTCAGGCCTTTTCCGGCTCCTCGTATTATTCAGGCCTTTTCAGGCTCCTCGTATTTTTCACACCTTTTCAGGCCCCTCGTATTTTTCACACCTTTTCAGGCTCCTCGTATTTTTCACACCTTTTCAGGCTCCTCGTATTTTTCAGGCTTTTTCAGGCTCCTCGTATTTTTCACACCTTTTCAGGCTCCTCGTATTTTTCACGCTTTTTCAGGCTCCTCGTATTTTTCACACCTTATCAGGCTCCTCGTATTTTTCACACCTTTTCAGGCTCCTGGTATTTTTCACACGATTTCAGGCTCTTCGTATTTTTCACACTTTTTCTGGCTCCTCGTATTTTTAAGGCCTTTACAGGCTCCTCATAATTTTCACACATTTTCAGACTCCTCGTATTTTTCACACCTTTTCAGGCTCCTCGTATTTTTCACGCCTTTTCAGGCCCCTCTTATTATTCAGGCCTTTTCTGGCTCCTCGTATTTTTCACACCTTTTAAGCCTCCCCGTATTTTTCAGGACTTTTCAGGATTCTCATATTTTTCACAACTTTTCAGGCTCCTCGTGTTTTTGACAACTTTTCAGGCTCCTCGTATTTTACAGGACTTTACAGTCTCCTCGTAATTTTCACACATTTTCAGACTCCTCGTATTTTTCACACCTTTTCAGGCTCCTCGTATTTTTCACACCTTTTCAGGCTCCTCATATTCTTCACACCTTTTCAGGCTCCTCGTATTTTTCCCACCTTTTCAGACTCCTCGTATTTTTCAGGCCTTTTCAGGTTCCTGGTACTTTTCACTCCTTTTCAGGCCCCTCGTATTTTTCACACATTTTCAGGCTCCTCGTATTTTTCACACCTCTTCAGGCTCCTCGTATTTTTCACACATTTTCAGGCTCCTCGTATTTTTCACGTCTTCTCAGGCTCCTCATATTTTTCACGCCTTTTCAGGCTCCTCGTATTTTTCATGCCTTTTCAGGCTCCTCGTATTTTTCACACCTTTTCAGGCTCCTCATATTTTTCAGGCATTTTCAGGCTCCTCATATTTTTCAGGCCTTTTCAGGCTTCTCATATTTTTCAGGCCTTTTCCGGCTCCTTGTATTTTTCAGGCCTTTCAGGCTCCTCGTATTTTTCAGGCCTCTTCAGGCTCCTCGTATTTTTCACATCTTTTCACGCTCCTCATTTTTTTCAGGCCTTTTCAGGCTCCTCGTATTTTTCACATCTTTTCACGCCCCTCAGATTTTTCAGGCCTTTTCAGGCTCCTCGTATTTTTCACACCTTTTCAGGCTCCTCATATTTTTCTGGCATTTTCAGGTTCCTCGTGTTTTTCACACCTTTTCAGGCTGCTCGTATTTTTCACACCATTTCAGGCTCCTCGTATTTTTCACACCTTGTCAGGCTCCTCGTATTTTTCACCACTTTTCAGGCTCCTCGTATTTTTCAGGCCTTTTCAGGCCCCTCGTATTATTCACGCCTTTTCATGCTCCTCGTATTTTTCAGGCCTTTCAGGCTCCTCGTATTTTTCACGCCTTTTCAGGTTCCCCGAATTTTTCAGGCCTTTTCAGGCTCCTCGTATTGTACCGGCCTTTTCAGGCTCCTCGTATTTTACAGGCCTTTTCAGGCTCCTCATATTTTTCACACCTTTTCAGGCTCCTCGAACTTTTCACACCTTTTCAGGCTCCTCGTATTTTTCACACCTTTTCAGGCTCCTCGTATTTTTCAGGCCTTTGCTGTCTCCTCGTATTTTTCACACCTCTTCAGGCTCATCGCATTTTTCACGCCTTTTCAGGCTCCTCATATTTTTCACACCTTTTTAGGCTCCTCGTATTTTTAACACCTTTTCAGGCTCCTCCTATTTTTCACACCTTTTCATGCCCCTCGTATTTTTCAGGCCTTTTCAGGCTCCTCGTATTTTTCACACCTTTTCAGGCCCCTCGTATTTCTCAGGCCTTTTCTGGCTCCTCGTATTTTTCAGGCCTTTCAGGCTCCTCGTATTTTTCACGCCTTTTCAGGCTCCTCATATTTTCACACCTTTTCAGGCTCCTCGTATTTTTCACACCTTTTCAAGGTCCTCGTATTATTCACACCTTTTCAGGCTACTCGTATTTTTCAGGCCTTTTCAGGCTCCTCGTATTTTTCAGGCCTTTTCAGGCTCCTCGGATTTTTCAGGCCTTTTCAGGTTCCTCGTATTTTTCACACCTTTTCAGGCTCCTCGTATTTTTCACACCTTTTCAGGCTCCTCGTATTTTTCAGGCCTTTTCATTCTCCTCGTGTTTTTCACACCCTTTCAGGCTGCTCGTATTTTTCACACCATTTCATGCTCCTCGTATTTTTCACACCTTTTCAGGCTCCTCGTATTTTTCAGGCCTTTTCAGGCTCCTCGTATTTTTCAAGCCTTTTCAGTCTCCTCGTATTTTTCACACCTTTTCAGGCTCCTCGTATTTTTCACACCGTTTCAGGCTCCTCGTATTTTTCACACCTTTTCAGGCTCCTCATATTTTTTTCAGGTCTTTTCCTCGGCTCCTCATATATTTCAGGCCTTTTCAGGCTCCTTGTATTTTGCACACCTTTTCAGACTCCTCGTATTTTTCAGGCCTTTTCAGGCTCCTCGTATTCTTCACTCCTTTTCAGGCCCCTCGTATTTTTCAGGCCTTTTCAGGCTCCTTGTATTTTTCACAACTTTTCAGGCTCCTCATATTTTTCAGGCCTTTTCAGGCACCTCGAATTTTTCAGGCCCTTTCAGGCTCCTCGTATTTTACAGGCCTTTTCAGGCTCCTCGTATTTTTCACACCTTTTCAGGCTCCTCGTATTTTTCAGGCTTTTTCAGACTCCTCGTATTATTCACACCTTTTCAGGCTCCTAGTATTTTTCACGCTTTTTCAGGCTCCTGCTATTTTTCATGCCTTTTCAGGCTCCTCGTCTTTTTCACACCTTGTCAGACTCCTCGTCGTTTTCACACCATTTCAGGCTCGTCGTATTTTTCACACCTTTTCTGGCTCCTCGTATTTTTAAGGCCTTTACAGGATCCTCATATTTTTCACACGTTTTCAGGCTCATTGTATTTTTCACACCTTTTCAGGCTCCTCATATTTTTCACACCTTTTCAGGTTACGCGTATTTTTCACACCTTTTCAGGCTCCTCGTATTTTTCACACCTTTTTCGGTTCCTCGTATTTTTCACACCTTTTCAGGCTCCTCGAATTTTTCAGGCCTTTTCAGGTTCTTCCTATTTTTCAGGCCTTTTCAGGCTCCACGTATTTTTCAGGCCTTTTCATGCACCTCATATTTGTCAGGCCTTTCATGCACCTCGAATTTTTCAGGCCTTTTCTGGCTCCTCGTATTTTTCAGGCCTTTCAGGCTCCTCGTATTTATCACGCATTTTCAGGCTCCTCATATTTTTCAGGCCTTTTCAGGCTCCTCGTATTTTTCAGGCCTTTCAGGCTCCTCGTATTTTTCACGCATTTTCAGGCTCCTCGTATTTTTCAGGCCTTTTCCGGCTCCTCGTATTTTTCAGGCCTTTTCAGGCTCCTCATATTTTTCACACCTTTTCCGGCTCCTCGTATTTTACAGTCCTTTTCAGGCTCCTCATATTTTTCACACCTTTTCAGGCTCCTCGTATTTTTCTCACCTTTTTAGGCTCCTCATATTTTTCACACCTTTTCAGGCCCCTCGTATTATTCAGGCCTCTTCTGGCTCCTCGTATTTTTCACACCTTTTAAGGCTCCTCGTTTTTTTCACACCTTTTCAGACTCCTCGAAGTTTTCACTCCTTTTCAGGTTCCTCGTATTTTTCACACCTTTACAGGCTCCTCGAATTTTTCATACCTTTTCTGGCTCCTCGTATTTTTCTTGCCTTTTCAGGCTCATCATATTTTTCAGGCCTTTTCAGGCTCCTCGTATTTTTCACACCCTTTTGAGGCTCCTCGTATTTTTCAGGCCTTTTCACGCCCCTCATATTTTTCAGGCCTTTTCCGGCTCCTCGTATTTTTCAGGCCTTTTCAGGCTCCTCATATGTTTCACAACTTTTCAGGCTCCTCGTATTTTTCAGGCCTTTTCAGGCTCCTTATATTTTTCACACCTTTTCAGGCTCCTCGTATTTTTGACATCTTTTCAGGCTCCTCATATTTTTCACGCCTTTTCAGGCCCCTCTTATTATTCAGGCCTTTTCTGGCTCCTCGTATTTTTCACACCTTTTAAGCCTCCCCGTATTTTTCAGGACTTTTCAGGATTCTCATATTTTTCACAACTTTTCAGGCTCCTCGTGTTTTTGACAACTTTTCAGGCTCCTCGTATTTTACAGGACTTTACAGTCTCCTCGTAATTTTCACACCTTTTCAGGCTCCTTGTATTTTTCACACCTTTTCAGGCCCTCGTATTTTTCACACGTTTTCAGGCTCCTCATATTTTTCAGGCCTTTTCAGGCTCCTCGTATTTTTCAGGCCTTTTTTGGCTCCTCATGTTTCACGCCTTTTCAGGCTCCTCGTATTTTTCACACATTTTCAGGCTCCTCGTATTTTTCACACCTTTTCAGGCCCCTCGTATTTTTCACACCTTTTCAGGCTCCACGTATTTTTCACACCTTTTCAGTCTTCTCATATTTTTCAGGCCTTTTCAGGCTCCTCGTATTTTACAGGCCTTTTCAGGCTCCTCGTATTTTAAAGGCCTTTTCAGGCTCCTCGTATTTTTCACACCTTTTCAGGCTCCTCATATTTTTCAGGCCTTTTCAGGCACCTCGCATTTTTCAGGCCTTTCAGGCTCCTCGTATTTTTCACGCATTTTCAGGTTCCTCATATTTTTCAGGCCTTTTCCGGCTCCTCATATTTTTCAGGCCTTTTCAGGCTCCTCATATTTTTCACACCTTTTCAGGCTCCTCGTATTTTACAGGCCTTTTCAGGCTCCTCATATTTTTCACACCTTTTCAGGCTCCTCATATTTTCACACCTTTTCAGACTCCTCGTATTTTTCAGGCCTTTTCAGGCTCCTCGTATTTTTCACTCCTTTTCAGGCCCCTCGTATTTTTCAGGCCTTTTCAGACTCCTCGTATTTTTCACACCTTTTCAGGCTCCTCATATTTTTCAGGGCTTTTCAGGCACCTAGAATTTTTCAGGCCCTTTCAGGCTCCTCGTATTTTACAGGCCTTTTCAGGCTCCTCGTATTTTTCACACCTTTTCAGGCTCCTCGTATGTTTCAGGCTTTTTCAGACTCCTCGTATTTTTCACACCTTTTCAGGCTCCTAGTATTTTTCACGCTTTTTCAGGCTCCTCCTATTTTTCACGGCTTTTCAGGCTCCTCGTCTTTTTCACACCTTGTCAGACTCCTCGTATTTTTCACACCATTTCAGGCTCTTCGTATTTTTCACACCTTTTCTGGCTCCTCGTATTTTTAAGGCCTTTACAGGATCCTCATATTTTTCACACATTTTCAGGCTCCTCGTATTTTTCACACCTTTTCAGACTCCTCGAATTTTTCAGGCCTTTTCAGGTTCTTCCTATTTTTCAGGCCTTTTCAGGCTCCTCGTATTTTTCAGGCCTTTTCATGCACCTCATATTTGTCAGGCCTTTTCATGCACCTCGAATTTTTCAGGCCCTTTCAGGCTCCTCGTATTTTACAGGCCTTTTCAGGCTCCTCGTATTTTTCACACCTTTTCAGGCTCCTCGTATTTTTCACACCTTTTCAGGCTCCTCACATTTTTCAGGCCTTTTCAGGCTCCTCATATTTTTCAGGCCTTTTCAGGCTCCTCGTATTTTTCAGGCCTTTCAGGCTCCTCGTATTTTTCAGGCCTTTTCAGGCTCCTCGTATTTTTCAGGCCTTTTCAGGCTCCTCGTATTTTACAGGCCTTTACAGGCTCCTCATATTTTTCACACCTTTTCAGGCTTCTCGTATTTTTCACACCTTTTCAGGCTCCTCGTATTTTTCACACCTTTTCAGGCTCCTCATATTTTTAACGCCTTTTCAGGCCCCTCGTATTATTCAGGCCTCTTCTGGCTCCTCGTTTTTTTCACACCTTTTCAGGCTCCTCGAAGTTTTCACGCCTTTTCAGGTTCCTCGTATTTTTCACACCTTTTCAGGCTCCTCGTATTTTTCACACCTTTTCAGGCTCCTCGTATTTTTCACACCTTTTCCGGCTCCTCGAATTTTTCACACCTTTTCAGGCTCCTCGTATTTTTCATGCCTTTTCTGACTCCTCGAATTTTTCACACCTTTTCAGGCTCGTCGTATTTTTCAGGCCTTTTCAGGCTCCTCATATTTTTCACACCTTTTGAGGCTCCTCGTATTTTTCAGGCCTTTTCAGGCTCCTCGTATTTTTCACACCTTTTCATGCCCCTCATATTTTTCAGGCCTTTCAGGCTGCTCGTAATTTTCCCCCATTTTCAGACTCCTCATATTTTTCAGGCCTATTCCGGCTCCTCATATTTTTCAGGCCTTTTCAGGCTCCTCATATGTTTCACACCTTTTCAGGCTCCTCGTATTTTACAGGCCTTTTCAGGCTCCTTATATTTTTCACACCTTTTCAGGCTCCTCCTATTTTTAACACCTTTTCAGGCCCCTCGTAACTTTCACACCTTTTCAGGCTCCTCGTATTTTTCACGCCTTTTCAGGTTCCTCGAATTTTTCAGGCCTTTTCAGGCTCCTCGTATTTTACCAGCCTTTTCAGGCTCCTCGTATTTTACAGGCCTTTTCAGGCTCCTCATATTTTTCACACCTTTTCAGGCTCCTCGAACATTTCACACCTTTTCAGGCTCCTCGTATTTTTCACACCTTTTCAGGCTCCTCGTATTTTTCAGGCCTTTGCTGTCTCCTCGTATTTTTCACACCTCTTCAGGCTCATCGCATTTTTCACGCCTTTTCAGGCTCCTCATATTTTTCACACCTTTTTAGGCTCCTTGTATTTTTCACACCTTTTCAGGCTCCTCCTATTTTTCACACCTTTTCAGGCCCCTCGTATTTTTCACACCTTTTCAGGCTCCTCGTATTTTTCACACCTTTTCGGCTCCTCGTATTTTTCACATCTTTTCAGGCTCCTCGTATTTTTCACACCTTTTCAGGCCCCTCGTATTTCTCAGGCCTTTTCTGGCTCCTCGTATTTTTCAGGCCTTTCAGGCTCCTCGTATTTTTCACGCCTTTTCAGGCTCCTCATATTTTCACACCTTTTCAGGCTCCTCGTATTTTTCAAACCTTTTCAAGGTCCTCGTATTATTCACACCTTTTCAGGCTACTCGTATTTTTCAGGCATTTTCAGGCTCCTCGTATTTTTCAGGCCTTTTCAGGCTCCTCGGATTTTTCAGGCCTTTTCAGGTTCCTCGTATTTTTCACACCTTTTCAGGCTCCTCGTATTTTTCACACCTTTTCAGGCTCCTCGTATTTTTCACATCTTTTCAGGCCCCTCGTATTTCTCAGGCCTTTTCTGGCTCCTCGTATTTTTCAGGCCTTTCAGGCTCCTCGTATTTTTCACGCCTTTTCAGGCTCCTCATATTTTCACACCTTTTCAGGCTCCTCGTATTTTTCACACCTTTTCAAGGTCCTTTCGCTATTATTCACACCTTTTCAGGCTACTCGTATTTTTCAGCATTTTCAGGCTCCTCGTATTTTTCAGGCCTTTTTCAGGCTCTCGGATTTTTCAGGCCTTTTCAGGTCTCGTATTTTTCACACCTTTCAGGCTCCTCGTATTTTTCACACCTTTTCAGGCTCCTTCGATATTTTTCAGGCCTTTCAGTCTCCTCGTTGTTTTTTCACACCCTTTCAGGCTGCTCGTATTTTTCACATGATTTCAGGCTCCTCTTATTTTTCACACCTTTTCAGGCTCCTCGTATTTTTCAGGCCTTTTCAGGCTCCTCGTATTTTACAGGCCTTTTCAGGCTCCTCGTATTTTAAAGGCCTTTTCAGGCTCCTCGTATTTTTCACAGCTTTTCAGGCTCCTCATATTTTTCAGGCCTTTTCAGGCTCCTCATATTTTTCACACCTTTTCAGGCTCCTCGTATTTTACAGGCCTTTCAGGCTCCTCTCCTTTTCAGGCTCCGTATTTTGCACACCTTTTCAGACTCCTCGTATTTTTCAGGCCTTTTCAGGCTCCTCGTATTTTTCACTCCTTTTCAGGCCCCTCGTATTTTTCAGGCCTTTTCAGGCTCCTTGTATTTTTCACAACTTTTCAGGCTCCTCATATTTTTCAGGCCTTTTCAGGCACCTCGAATTTTTCAGGCCCTTTCAGGCTCCTCGTATTTTTCAGGCCTTTTCAGGCTCCTCGTATTTTTCACACCTTTTCAGGCTCCTCGTATTTTTCAGGCTTTTTCAGATTCCTCGTATTATTCACACCTTTTCAGGCTCCTAGTATTTTTCACGCTTTTTCAGGCTCCTGCTATTTTTCACACCTTTTCAGGCTCCTCGTCTTTTTCACACCTTGTCAGACTCCTCGTCGTTTTCACACCATTTCAGGCTCATCGTATTTTTCACACCTTTTCTGGCTCCTCGTATTTTTAAGGCCTTTACAGGATCCTCATATTTTTCACACGTTTTCAGGCTCATTGTATTTTTCACACCTTTTCAGGCTCCTCATATTTTTCACACCTTTTCAGGTTACGCGTATTTTTCACACCTTTTCAGGCTCCTCGTATTTTTCACACCTTTTTCGGTTCCTCGTATTTTTCACACCTTTTCAGGCTCCTCGAATTTTTCAGGCCTTTTCAGGTTCTTCCTATTTTTCAGGCCTTTTCAGGCTCCACGTATTTTTCAGGCCTTTTCATGCACCTCATATTTGTCAGGCCTTTCATGCACCTCGAATTTTTCATTCCTTTTCCGGCTCCTCGTATTTTTCAGGCCTTTCAGGCTCCTCGTATTTATCACGCATTTTCAGGCTCCTCATATTTTTCAGGCCTTTTCAGGCTCCTCGTATTTTTCAGGCCTTTCAGGCTCCTCGTATTTTTCACGCATTTTCAGGCTCCTCGTATTTTTCAGGCCTTTTCCGGCTCCTCGTATTTTTCAGGCCTTTTCAGGCTCCTCATATTTTTCACACCTTTTCCGGCTCCTCGTATTTTACAGTCCTTTTCAGGCTCCTCATATTTTTCACACCTTTTCAGGCTCCTCGTATTTTTCTCACCTTTTTAGGCTCCTCATATTTTTCACACCTTTTCAGGCCCCTCGTATTATTCAGGCCTCTTCTGGCTCCTCGTATTTTTCACACCTTTTAAGGCTCCTCGTTTTTTTCACACCTTTTCAGACTCCTCGAAGTTTTCACCCCTTTTCAGGTTCCTCGTATTTTTCACACCTTTACAGGCTCCTCGAATTTTTCATACCTTTTCTGGCTCCTCGTATTTTTCTTGCCTTTTCAGGCTCATCATATTATTCAGGCCTTTTCAGGCTCCTCGTATTTTTCACACCTTTTGAGGCTCCTCGTATTTTTCAGGCCTTTTCAGGCTCCTTGTATTTTTCACACCTTTTCACGCCCCTCATATTTTTCAGGCCTTTCAGGCTCCTCGTATTTTTCCCGCATTTTCAGGCTCCTCATATTTTTCAGGCCTTTTCCGGCTCCTCGTATTTTTCAGGCCTTTTCAGGCTCCTCATATGTTTCACAACTTTTCAGGCTCCTCGTATTTTACAGGCCTTTTCAGGCTCCTTATATTTTTCACACCTTTTCAGGCTCCTCGTATTTTTGACATCTTTTCAGGCTCCTCATATTTTTCACGCCTTTTCAGGCCCCTCTTATTATTCAGGCCTTTTCTGGCTCCTCGTATTTTTCACACCTTTTAAGCCTCCCCGTATTTTTCAGGACTTTTCAGGATTCTCATATTTTTCACACCTTTTCAGGCTCCTCGTGTTTTTGACAACTTTTCAGGCTCCTCGTATTTTACAGGACTTTACAGTCTCCTCGTAATTTTCACACCTTTTCAGGCTCCTTGTATTTTTCACACCTTTTCAGGCCCTCGTATTTTTCACACGTTTTCCGGCTCCTCATATTTTTCAGGCCTTTTCAGGCTCCTCGTATTTTTCAGGCCTTTTTGGCTCCTCATGTTTCACGCCTTTTTCAGGCTCCTCGTATTTTTCACACATTTTCAGGCTCCTCGTATTTTTCACACCTTTTCAGGCCCCCTCGTATTTTTCACACCTTTTCAGGCTCCACGTATTTTTCACACCTTTTCAGTCTTCTCATATTTTTCAGGCCTTTTTCAGGCTCCTCGTATTTACAGGCCTTTTCAGGCTCCTCGTATTTTAAAGGCCTTTTCAGGCTCCTCGTATTTTTCACACCTTTTCAGGCTCCTCATATTTTTCAGGCCTTTTCAGGCACCTCGTATTTTTCACACCTTTCAGGCTCCTCGTATTTTTCACGCATTTTCAGGTCCTCTTTTCAGGCTCCTCATTTTTCAGGCCTTTTCAGGCTCCTCATATTTTTCACACCTTTTCAGGCTCCTCGTATTTTACAGGCCTTTTCAGGCTCCTCATATTTTTCACACCTTTTCAGGCTCCTCATATTTTTCACACCTTTTCAGAACTCCTCGTATTTTCAGGCCTTTTCAGGCTCCTCGTATTTTCACTCCTTTTTTCAGGCCCCTCGTATTTTTCAGGCCTTTTCAGGCTCCTTGTATTTTTCACAACTTTTCAGGCTCCTCATATTTTTCAGGCCTTTTCAGGCACCTCGAATTTTTCAGGCCCTTTCAGGCTCCTCGTATTTTACAGGCCTTTTCAGGCTCCTCGTATTTTTCACACCTTTTCAGGCTCCTCGTATTTTTCAGGCTTTTTCAGACTCCTCGTATTATTCACACCTTTTCAGGCTCCTAGTATTTTTCACGATTTTTCAGGCTCCTGCTATTATTCACGCCTTTTCAGGCTCCTCGTCTTTTTCACACCTTGTCAGACTCCTCGTAGTTTTCACACCATTTCAGGCTCTTTGTATTTTTCACACCTTTTCTGGCTCCTCGTATTTTTAAGGCCTTTACAGGATCCTCATATTTTTCACACATTTTCAGGCTCCTCGTATTTTTCACACCTTTTCAGACTCCTCGAATTTTTCAGGCCTTTTCAGGTTCTTCCTATTTTTCAGGCCTTTTCAGGCTCCTCGTATTTTTCAGGCCTTTTCATGCACCTCATATTTGTCAGGCCTTTTCATGCACCTCGAATTTTTCAGGCCCTTTCAGGCTCCTCGTATTTTACAGGCCTTTTCAGGCTCCTCGTATTTTTCACACCTTTTCAGGCTCCTCGTATTTTTCACACCTTTTCAGGCTCCTCACATTTTTCAGGCCTTTTCAGGCTCCTCATATTTTTCAGGCCTTTTCAGGCTCCTCGTATTTTTCAGGCCTTTCAGGCTCCTCGTATTTTTCAGGCATTTTCAGGCTCCTCGTATTTTTCAGGCCTTTTCAGGCTCCTCGTATTTTACAGGCCTTTACAGGCTCCTCATATTTTTCACACCTTTCAGGCTTCTCGTATTTTCACACCTTTTCAGGCTCCTCGTATTTTTCACACCTTTTCAGGCTCCTCATATTTTAACGCCTTTTCAGGCCCCTCGTATTATTCAGGCCTCTTCTGGCTCCTCGTTTTTTTCACACCTTTTCAGGCTCCTCGAAGTTTTCACGCCTTTTCAGGTTCCTCGTATTTTTCACACCTTTTCAGGCTCCTCGAATTTTTCACACCTTTTCAGGCTCCTCGTATTTTTCACACCTTTTCCGGCTCCTCGAATTTTTCACACCTTTTCAGGCTCCTCGTATTTTTCATGCCTTTTCTGACTCCTCGAATTTTTCACACCTTTTCAGGCTCGTCGTATTTTTCAGGCCTTTTCAGGCTCCTCATATTTTTCACACCTTTTGAGGCTCCTCGTATTTTTCAGGCCTTTTCAGGCTCCTCGTATTTTTCACACCTTTTCACGCCCCTCATATTTTTCAGGCCTTTCAGGCTGCTCGTAATTTTCCCCCATTTTCAGGCTCCTCATATTTTTCAGGCCTATTCCGGCTCCTCATATTTTTCAGGCCTTTTCAGGCTCCTCATATGTTTCACACCTTTTCAGGCTCCTCGTATTTTGCAGGCCTTTTCAGGCTCCTTATATTTTTCACACCTTTTCAGGCTCCTCGTATTTTTCACATCTTTTCAGGCTCCTCATATTTTTCACGCCTTTTCAGGCCCCTCGTATTATTCAGGCCTTTTCTGGCTCCTCATATTTTTCACACATTTTAAGGCTCCCCGTATTTTTCAGGCCTTTTCAGGCTTCTCATATTTTTCACAAGTTTTCAGGCTTCTCGTATTTTTGACAACTTTTCAGGCTCCTCGTATTTTACAGGACTTTTCAGTCTCCTTGTAATTTTCACACCTTTTCAGGCTCCTCGTATTTTTCACACCTTTTCAGGCTCCTCTTATTTTTCAGGGCTTTTCAGGCTCCAGGTATTTTTTACACCAATTTAGGCTCCTCGTATTTTTCACACCTTTTCAGGCTCCTCGTATTTTTCAAGCCTTTTCAGGCTCCTCATATTTTTCACACCTTTTCAGGCCCCTCATATTTTTCAGGCCATTTCAGGCTCCTCGTATTTTTCAGGCCTTTTCACGCACCTCATATTTTTCAGGCCTTTTACGGCACCTCGATTTTTTCAGGCCCTTTCAGGCTCCTCGTATTTTACAGGCCTTTTTAGGCTCCTCATATTTTTCAGGCCTTTCAGGCTCCTTGTATTTTTCACGCATTTTCAGGCTCCTCATACTTTTCAGGCCTCTTCTGGCTCCTAATATTTTTCAGGCCTTTTCAGGCTCCTCGTATTTTTCACACCTTTTCAGGCCCCTCATATTTTTCAGGCCATTTCAGGCTCCTCGTATTTTTCAGGCCTTTTTAGGCTCCTCTTATTTTTCACGGCTTTTGAGGCTCCTCGTATTTTTCACACCTTTTGAGGCTCCTCGTATTTTTCACGCCTTTTCAGGCTCCTTGTATTTTTCACGCCTTTTCAGGCTCCTCGTATTTTACACACCTTTTCAGGCTCCTCTTATTTTTCACACCTTTTCAGGCTCCTTGTCGTTTTCACGCCTTTTCAGGCTCCTGGTATTTTTCACACCATGTGAGGCTCCTCGTATTTTTCACACCTTTTCATGCTCCTCGTATTTTTCACACCCTTTCAGGCTCCTCGTATTTTTCACACCTTTTCAGGCTCCTCGTACTTTTCACACCTTTTCAGGCTCCTCGTATTTTTCATTCCTTTTCAGGCTCCTCGTATTTTTCAGGCCTTTTCAAGCTCCTCGTTTTTTTCACACCTTTTCAGGCTCCTCGTATTTTTCACACCTTTTCAGGCTCCTCCTATTTTTCACACCTCTTCAGGCTCCTCGTATTTTTCACAGCTCTTCAGGCTCCTCGTATTTTTCACACATTTTCAGGCTCCTCGTATTTTTCACACCTTTTCAGGCTCCTCGTATTTTTCACGTTTTTTCAGGCTCCTCATATTTTTCACGCCTTTTCAGGCTCCTCGTATTTTTCACACCTTTTCAGGCTCCTCATATTTTTCAGGCCTTTTCAGGCTCCTCATATTCTTCAGTCCTTTTCCGGCTCTTCGTATTTCTCAGGCCTTTTCAGGCTCCTCATATTTTTCACACCTTTTCAGGCTCCTCGTATTTTACAGGTCTTTCAGGCCCCTCGTATTACTCAGGCCTTTTCTGGCTCCTCGTATTTTTCAGGCCTTTTCAGGCTCCTCGTATTTTTCACACCTTTTCAGGTTCCTCTTATTTTTCACACCTTTTCAAGCTCCTCGAACTTTTCACATCTATTTAGCCTCTTCGTATTTTTCACACCTTTTCAGGCTCCTTGTATTTCAGGCCTTTTCAGGCTCCTCGTATTTTTCACATCTTTTCAGGTTCCTCTTATTTTTCACAACTTTTCAGGCTCCTCGAACTTTTCACATCTATTTAGCCTCTTCGTATTTTTCACACCTTTTCAGGCTCCTTGTATTTCAGGCCTTTTCAGGCTCCTCGTATTTTTCACATCTTTTCACGCCCCTCATATTTTTCAAACCTTTTCAGGCTCTTCGTATTTTTCACACATTTTCAGGCTAGTCGTATTTTACACACCTTTTCAGGCTCCTCGTATTTTTCACGCCTTTTCAGGCCCCTCGTATTATTCAGGCCTTTTCTGGCTCCTCGTATTTTTCAGGCCTTTTCAGGCTCCTCGTATTTTTCACACCTTTTCAGGCTCCTCGTATTTTTCACACCTTTTCAGGCTCCTCGTATTTTTCACACCTTTTCAGGCTCCTCGTATTTTTCACACCTTTTCAGGCTCCTCGTATTTTTCATTCCTTTTCAGGCTCCTCGTATTTTTCACACCTTTTCAGGCTGCTCGTATTTTTCACACCTTTTCAGGCTCCTCGTATTTTTCACGCCTTTTCAGGCTCTTCGTATTTTTCACACATTTTCAGGCTAGTCGTATTTTACACACCTTTTCAGGCTCCTCGTATTTTTCACACCTTTTCAGGCTCCTCGTATTTTTCAAACCTTTTCAGGCTCCTCGTATTTTTAAGGCTTTTTCAGTCTCCTCATATTTTTCACACCTTATCAGGCTCCTCTCCTCAGGTCGTTTTTCAGGCCTTTCAGGTTCTTCGTATTTTTTTTTCAGGTTCCTCGTATTTTTCACACCTTTTCAGGCTCCTCGTATTTTTCACGCCTTTTCAGGCTCCTCGTATTTTTCAGGGCTTTTCAGGCTCCTCGTATTTTTCACACCTTTTCAGGCTCCTCGTATTTTTCACGGCTTTTCAGGCTCCTCGTATTTTTCAGGTCGTTTCCGGCTCCTCGTATATTTCAGGCCTTTCAGGCTCCTCGTATTTTTCACGCATTTTCAGGCTCTTCATATGTTTCAGGCCTTTTCCGGCTCCTTGTATTTTTCAGGCCTTTTCTGGCTCCTCATATTTTTCACACCTTTTCAGGCTCATCGTATTTTAGAGGCCTTTTCAGGTTCCTCGTATTTTATACACCTTTTCAGGCTGCTCTTATTTTTCACACCTTTTCAGGCTCCTCGTATTTTTCAAACCTTTTCAGGCTCCTCGTACTTTTAAGGCTTTTTCAGTCTCCTCATATTTTTCACACCTTATCAGGCTCCTCGTGTTTTTCAGGCCTTTCAGGCTCCTCGTATTTTTCAGGCCTTTTCAGGTTCCTCGTATATTTCACACCTTTTCAGGCTCCTCGTATTTTTCACACCTTTTCAGGCGGTTCGTATTTTTCACACCTTTTCAGCCTCCTTGTATTTTTCACAGCTTTTTAGGCTCCTCGTATTTTTCAGGCCTTTTCAGGCTCCTCGTATTTTACAGGCCTTTTCGGGCTCCTCGTATTTTACAGGCCTTTTCAGGCTCCTCGTATTTTACAGGTCTTTCAGGCTCCTCGTATTCTTCACGCATTTTCAGGCTCCTCATATTTTTCAGGCCTTTTCCGGCTCCTCGTATTTTTCACACCTTTTCAGGCTCCTCGTATTTTTCACACCTTTTCAGGCTCCTCGTATTATTCACAGCTTTTCAGGCTCGTCGTATTTTTCACACTTTTTCAGGCTCCTCGTATTTTTCAGGCCTTTTCAGGCTCCTCGTATTTTTTACATCTTTTCACGCCCCTTATATTTTTGAGGCCTTTCAGCCTCCTCGTATTTTTCACACCTTTTCAGGCTCCTCGTATTTTTCAGGCCTTTTCAGGCTCCTCATATTTTTCACACCTTTTCAGGCTCCTCGTATTTTAAAGGCCTTTTCAGGCTCCTCGTATTTTTCACACCTTATCAGGCTCCTCGTGTTTTTCAGGCCTTTCAGGCTCCTCGTATTTTACAGGCCTTTTCAGGCTCCTCGTATTTTTCACACCTTTTCAGGCTCCTCGTATTTTTCACACCTTTTCAGGCTCCTCACATTTTTCAGGCCTTTTCAGGCTCCTCATATTTTTCAGGCCTTTTCAGGCTCCTCGTATTTTTCAGGCCTTTCAGGCTCCTCGTATTTTTCAGGCATTTTCAGGCTCCTCGTATTTTTCAGGCCTTTTCAGGCTCCTCGTATTTTACAGGCCTTTACAGGCTCCTCATATTTTTCACACCTTTTCAGGCTCCTCGTATTTTTCACACCTTTTCAGGCTCCTCGTATTTTTCACACCTTTTCAGGCTCCTCATATTTTTCACGCCTTTTCAGGCCCCTCGTATTATTCAGGCCTCTTCTGGCTCCTCGTTTTTTTCACACCTTTTCAGGCTCCTCGAAGTTTTCACGCCTTTTCAGGTTCCTCGTATTTTTCACACCTTTTTAGGCTCCTCGAATTTTTCACACCTTTTCAGGCTCCTCGTATTTTTCACACCTTTTCCGGCTCCTCGAATTTTTCACACCTTTTCAGGCTCCTCGTATTTTTCATGCCTTTTCTGACTCCTCGAATTTTTCACACCTTTTCAGGCTCGTCGTATTTTTCAGGCCTTTTCAGGCTCCTCATATTTTTCACACCTTTTGAGGCTCCTCGTATTTTTCAGGCCTTTTCAGGCTCCTCGTATTTTTCACACCTTTTCATGCCCCTCATATTTTTCAGGCCTTTCAGGCTGCTCGTAATTTTCCCCCATTTTCAGGCTCCTCATATTTTTCAGGCCTATTCCGGCTCCTCATATTTTTCAGGCCTTTTCAGGCTCCTCATATGTTTCACACCTTTTCAGGCTCCTCGTATTTTGCAGGCCTTTTCAGGCTCCTTATATTTTTCACACCTTTTCAGGCTCCTCGTATTTTTCACATCTTTTCAGGCTCCTCATATTTTTCACGCCTTTTCAGGCCCCTCGTATTATTCAGGCCTTTTCTGGCTCCTCGTATTTTTCACACATTTTAAGGCTCCCCGTATTTTTCAGGCCTTTTCAGGCTTCTCATATTTTTCACAACTTTTCAGGCTTCTCGTATTTTTGACAACTTTTCAGGCTCCTCGTATTTTACAGGACTTTTCAGTCTCCTTGTAATTTTCACACCTTTTCAGGCTCCTCGTATTTTTCACACCTTTTCAGGCTCCTCTTATTTTTCAGGGCTTTTCAGGCTCCAGGTATTTTTTACACCAATTTAGGCTCCTCGTATTTTTCACACCTTTTCAGGCTCCTCGTATTTTTCAAGCCTTTTCAGGCTCCTCATATTTTTCACACCTTTTCAGGCCCCTCATATTTTTCAGGCCATTTCAGGCTCCTCGTATTTTTCAGGCCTTTCCACGCACCTCATATTTTTCAGGCCTTTTAAGGCACCTCGATTTTTTCAGGCCCTTTCAGGTTCCTCGTATTTTACAGGCCTTTTTAGGCTCCTCATATTTTTCAGGCCTTTCAGGCTCCTTGTATTTTTCACGCATTTTCAGGCTCCTCATACTTTTCAGGCCTCTTCTGGCTCCTCATATTTTTCAGGCCTTTTAAGGCACCTCGATTTTTTCAGGCCCTTTCAGGCTCCTCGTATTTTTCACACCTTTACAGGCTCCTCGTATTTGAAAGGCCTTTTCAGGCTCCTCATATTTTTCACACATTTTCCGGCTCCTCGTATTTTTCAGGCCTTTTCAGGCTCCTCATATTTTTCACACCTTTTCAATCTCCTCGTATTTTACAGGCCTTTTCATGCTCCTCATATTTTTCACACCTTTTCAGGCTCCTCGTATTTTTCACACCTTTTCAGACTCCTCATATTTTTCACACCTTTACAGGCTCCTCGTATTTTAAAGGCCTTTTCAGGCTCCTCATATTTTTCACACCTTTTCAGGCTCCTCATATTTTTCAGGCCTTTTCAGGCTCCTCGTATTTTTCACACCTTTTCAGGCTCCTCGTATTTTTCACACCTTTTCAGGCTCCTCGTATTTTTTACACCTTTTCAGGCTCCTGGTATTTTTCAGTCCTTTTCAGGCTCCTCATATTTTTCAGGCCTTTTCCGGCTCCTCGTATTTTTCAGGCCTTTCAGGCTCCTCGTATTTTTCACGCATTTTCAGGCTCCTCATATTTTTCACACCTTTTCAGGCTCCTTGTATGTTTCAGGCCTTTTCAGGCTCCTCATATTCTTCACACATTTTCAGGCTCCTCGTATTTTACAGGCCTTTTCAGGCTCCTCGTATTTTTCACACCTTTTCAACTCCTCGTATTTTTCACGCCTTTTCAGGCTCCTCATATTTTTCACGGCTTTTCAGGCCCCTCGTATTATTCAGGCCTTTTCTGGCTCCTCGTATTTATCACACCTTTTAAGGCTCCTCGTATTTTTCAGGCCTTTTCAGGCTCCTCGTATTTTTCACACCTTTTCAGACTCTTCGTATTTTTAACACCTTTTCAGGCTCCTCGTATTTTTCACACCTTTTCAGGCTCTTCATATTTTTCACACATTTTTAGGCTCGTCGTATTTTTCACACCTTTTCAGTCTCCTCGTATTTTTCACACCTTTTCAGGCTCCTCGTATTTTTCAAACCGTTTCAGGCTCCTCGTATTTTTCAGGCTTTTTCAGTCTCCTCATATTTTTAACACCTTATCAGGCTCCTAGTATTATTCAGGCTTTTTTCAGGCTCCTCGTATTTTTCAGGCCTTTTCAGGCTCCTCATATTTTTCACACCTTTTCAGGCTCCTCGTATTTTTCACGCCTTTTCATGCTCCTCGTATTTTTCACGCCTTTTCAGGCACCTTGAATTTTTCAGGCCTTTTCAGGCTCCTCGTATTTTTCACTCCTTTTCAGGCCTCTCGTATTATTCAGGCCTTTTCTGGCTCCTCGTATTTTTCACGCCTTTTAATGCTCCTCGTATTTTTCACGCCTTTTCAGGCACCTTGAATTTTTCAGGCCTTTTCAGGCTCCTCGTATTTTTCACACCTTTTCAGGCTGCTCGTATTTTTCACACCTTTTCAGGCTCCTCGTATTTTTCACACCATTTCAGGCTCCTCATATTTTTCAGGCCTTTTCCGGCTACTCCTATTTTTCAGGACTTTCAGGCTCCTCGTATTTTTCACGCCGTCTCAGGCTCCTCATATTTTTCAGGTCTTTTCCGGCTCCTCATATATTTCAGGCCTTTTCAGGCTCCTCATATTTTTCACACCTTTTCAGGTTCCTCGTATTTTTCAGGCTTTTTCAGTCTCCTCATATTTTTCACACCTTATCAGGCTCCTCGTATTTTTCACGCTTTTTCCGGCTCCTCGTATTTTTCACACTTTTTCAGGCTCCTCGTATTTCTCACACCTTTTCAGGCTCCTCGTATTTTTCACGCCTTTTCAGGCTCCTCGAATTTTTCAGGCCTTTTCAGGCTCCTCGTATTTTACAGGCCTTTTCAGGCTCCTCGTATTATTCTCACCTTTTCAGGCTCCTCATATTTTTCAAAACTTTACAGGCTCCTCGAACTTTTCACACCTTTTCAGGCTCCTCGTATTTTTCACACCGTTTTCAGGCTCCTCGCCTCCTCATATTTTTCAGGCCTTTTCAGGCTCCTCGTATTTTTCACACCTATTCAGGCTCATCGTATTTTAAAGGCCTTTTCAGGCTCCTCTTATTTTACACACCTTTTCAGGCTCCTCGTATTTTTCACCCATTTTCAGGCTCCTTGTATTATTCACGCCATTTCAGGCTCCTCGTATTTTACAGGCCTTTCAGGCTCCTCGTATTTTTCACACCATTTCAGGCTCCTCGTATTTTACACACCTTTTCAGGCTACTCATATTTCTAACGCCTTTTCAGGCCCCTCGTATTATTCAGGCCTTTTCTAGCTCCTCGTATTTTTCACACCTTTTCAGGCTCCTCATATTTTTCAGGCCTTTTCAGGCTCCTCGTATTTTTCACATCTATTCACGCTCATCGTATTTTAAAGGCCTTTTCAGGCTCCTCGTATTTTACACACCTTTTCAGGCTCCTCGTATTTTTCACGCATTTTCAGGCTCCTTGTATTTTTCACGCCTTTTCAGGCTCCTCGTATTTTACAGGCCTTTTCAGGTTCCTCGTATTTTTCACACCTTTTCAGGCTCCTGTATTTTACACACCTTTTCAGGCTCCTCATACTTTTCACGCCTTTTCAGGCCCCTCGTATTATTCAGGCCTTTTCTGGCTCCTCGTGTTTTTCACACCTTTTAAGGCTCCTCGTATTTTTCAGGCCTTTTCAGGCTCCTCGTATTTTTCACACCTTTTCAGGCTCCTCGTATTTTTCACACCTTTTCCGGCTCCTCGTATTTTTCACACCTTTTCAGACTGCTCGTATTTTTCACACCTTTTCAGGCTCTTCGTATTTTTCACAACTTTTCAGGCTCCTCATATTTTTCAGGCCTTTTCAGGCTCCTTTTATTTTTCACACCTTTTCAGTCCCCTCATATTTTTAAGGCCTTTTCTGACTCCTCGTGTTTTTCAGGCCTTTCAGGCTCCTCGTATTTTTCACACCTTTTCAGGCTCCTTGTATTTTTCACACCTTTTCCGGCTCCTCGTATTTTTCACACCGTTTCACGCTCCTCGTATTTTTCACAACTTTCATGCTCCTCGTATTTTTCAGGCCTTTTCAGGCTCCTCTAATTTTTGACATCTTTTCAGGCTCCTCGTATTTTTCCACCTTTTCAGGCTCCTCGTATTTTTCACACCTTTTCAGGATACTCGTATTTTTCACACCTTTTCAGGCTCCTCGTATTTTTCAGGCCTTTCAGGCTCCTCGTATTTTTCACACCTTTTCAGGCTGCTCTTATTTTTCACACCTTTTCAGGCTCCTCGTATTTTTCACACCTTTTCAGGCTCTTCCTATTTTTCACACATTTTCAGGCTCGTCGTATTTTTCACACCTTTTCAGGCTCCTCGTATTTTTCACACCTTTTCAGGATCCTCATATTTTTCAAACCTTTTCAGGCTCCTCGTATTTTTCAGGCTTTTTCAGTCTCCTCATATTTTTCACACCTTATCAGGCTCCTCGTATTTTTCAGGCTTTTTCAGGCTCCTCGTATTTTTCAGGCCTTTTCAGGCTCCTTATATTTTTCACGCCTTTTCAGGCTACTCGTATTTTTCACAACTTTTCAGGCTCCTCGTATCTTTCAGGCCTTTTCAGGCTCCTCGTATTTTTCACACCTTTTCAGGCTCCTCATATTTTTCAGGCCTTTTCAGGCTCCTCTTATTTTTGACATCTTTTCAGGCTGCTCGTATTTTTCACACCTTTACAGGCTCCTCGTATTTTTGACGCCTTTTAGGCTCCTCGTATTTTTCACGCCTTTTCAGGCTCCTCGTTTTTTTTCACAGCTTTTCAGGCTCCTCGTATTTTTCACACCTCTTCTGGCTCCTCGTATTTTTCACACCTCTTCAGGCTCCTCGTATTTTTCACGGCTTTTCTGGCTCCTCGTACTTTTCACACCTTTTCAGGCTCCTCGTATTTTTCACACCTTTTCAGGCTCCTTGTATTTTTCACACCTTTTCAGGCTCCTCGTATTTTTCACACCTTTTCAGGCTCCTCGTATTTTTCACACCTTTTCAGGCCCTTCGTATTTTTCACACCATTTCAGGCTCCTCATATTTTTCAGGCGCTTTCAGGCTCCTCGTATTTTTCACACCTTTTCAGGCTCCTCGTATTTTTCACAGATTTTCAGGCCCGTTATATTTATCAGACCTTTTCAGTCTCCTCGTATTTTTCACGACTTTTCAGGCTGCTCGTATTTTTCACACCTTTTCAGGCTCCTCGTATTTTTCACACCTTTTCAGGCTCCTCGTATTTTTCACGCCTTTTTAGTCTCCTGGTATTTTTCACACCTTTTCAGGCTCCTCGTATTTTTCACACCTTTCAGGCTCCTCGTATTTTTCACACCTTTTCATGCTCCTCACACCTTTTCAGGCTCCTCGTATTTTTCACACCTTTTCAGGCTCCTTGTATTTTTCACACCTTTTCAGGCTTCTCGTATTTTTCAGGCCTTTTCAGGCTCCTCGTATTTTTCACGCCTTTTCAGGCTCCTCGTATTTTTCACGCCTTTTCAGGCTCCTCGTATTTTTCACGCATTTTCAGGCTCCTCATATTTTTCAGGCATTTTCCGGCTCCTCGTATTTTTCAGGCCTATTCAGGCTCCTCATATTTTTCACTCCTTTTCAGGCTCCTCGTATTTTACATGCCTCTTCAGGCTCCGCGTATTTTTCACACCTTTTCAGGCTCCTTGTATTTTACAGACCTTTTCAGGCTCCTCATACTTTTCACGCCTTTTCAGGCCCCTCATATTATTCAGGCCTCTTCTGGCTCCTCGTATTTTTCACACCTATTCAGGCTCATCGTATTTTAAAGGCCTTTTCAGGCTCCTCGTATTTTACACACCTTTTCAGGCTCCTCGTATTTTTCACGTATTTTCAGGCTCCTTGTATTTTTCACGGCTTTTCAGGCTCCTCTTAATTTACAGGCCTTTTCAGGCTCCTCGTATTTTTCATACCTTTTCAGGCTCCTCGTATTTATACACCTTTTCAGGCTCCTCATATTTTTCACGCCTTTTCAGGCCCCTCGTATTTTTCAAACCTCTTAGGGCTCCTCGTATTTTTCACGCCTTTTCAGGCTCCTCATATTTTTCAGGCCTTTTCCGGCTCCTCGTATTTTTCACACCTTTTAAGGCTCCTCGTATTTTTCAGGCCTTTTCCGGCTCCTCGTATTTTTCAGGCCTTTTCAGGCTCCTCGTATTTTTCACACCTATTCAGGCTCCTCGTGTTTTTCACACGTTTTCAGGCTCCTCGTATTTTTCACACCTTTTCAGGCTCCTCGTATTTTTCACACCTTTTCAGGCTCTTCGTATTTTTCACAACTTTTCAGGCCCCTCATATTTTTAAGGCCTTTTCTGACTACTCGTGTTTTTCAGGCCTTTCAGGCTCCTCGTATTTTTCACACCTTTTCAGGCTCCTTGTATTTTTCACACCTTTTCAGGCTCCTCGTATTTTTCACACCGTTTCAGGCTCCTCGTATTTTTCACAACTTTTCAGGCTCCTCGTATTTTTCAGGCCTTTTCAGGCACCTCTTATTTTTGACATCTTTTCAGGCTGCTCGTATTTTTCACACCTTTACAGGCTCCTCGTATTTTTGACGCCTTTTAGGCTCCTCGTATTTTTCCCGCCTTTTCAGGCTCCTCGTTTTTTTTCACAGCTTTTCAGGCTCCTCGTATTTTTCACACATCTTCTGGCTCCTCGTATTTTTCACACCTCTTCAGGCTCGTCGTATTTTTCACGGCTTTTCTGGCTCCTCGTACTTTTCACACCTTTTCAGGCTCCTCGTATTTTTCAGGCCTTTTCAGGCTCCTCGTATTTTTCACACCTTTTCAGGCGCCTCGTATTTTTCACACCTTTTCAGGCGCCTCGTATTTTTCACATCTTTTCAGGCTCCTCGTATTTTTCACACCTTTTCAGGCCCTTCGTATGTTTCACACCATTTCAGGCTCCTCATATTTTTCAGGCGCTTTCAGGCTCCTCGTATTTTTCACACCTTTTCAGGCTCCTCGTATTTTTCACACATTTTCAGGCCCGTCATATTTATCAGACCTTTTCAGGCTCCTCGTATTTTTCACGACTTTTCAGGCTCCTCGTATTTTTCACACCTTTTCAGGCTCCTCATATTTTTCACACCTTTTCAGGCAGGCTCCTCGTATTTTTCACAACCTTTTTCAGGCTCCTCGTATTTTTCACACCTTTTCAGGCTCCTCGTATTTTTCAACAACCTTTTCACGCTCCTCGTATTTTTCACACTTTTTCAGGCTCCTCGGATTTTTCACACCTTTTCAGGCTCCTCGTATTTTTCAGGTTTTTTCACGCACCTCATATTTTTCAGGCCTTTTCAGGCACCTTGAATTTTTCCGGGCTTTTCAGGCTCCTCGTATTTTACAGGCCTTTCCTATCTCCTCGTATTTTTCACACCTTTTCAGGCTCCTCGTATTTTTCACGCTTTTTCAGGCTCCTCATATTTTTCACACCTTATCAGGCTCCTCCTATTTTTCACACCTTTTCAGGCTCCTCGTATTTTTCACACCTTTTCAGGCTCCTCGTATTTTTCACACCTTTTCAGGCTCCTCGTATTTTTCACACCTTTTCAGGCTCCTCGTATTTTTCAGGCCTTTTCAGGCTCCCTCTTGTATTTTCAAGGCCTTTTCAGGCTCCTCGTATTTTTCCCAACTTTTCAGGCTCCTCGTATTTTTCAGGCCTTTTCAGGCTCCTCGTATTTTTCACACCTTTTCAGGGTCCTCATATTTTTCATGCCTTTTCAGGCTCCTCGTATTTTTCACACCTTTTCAGGCTCCTCGTATTTTTCACACCTTTTCAGGCCCGTCATACTTATCAGGCCATTTCAGGCTCCGCGTATTTTTCACGACTTTTCAGGCTCCTCGTATTTTTCACACCTTTTCAGGCTCCTCGCATTTTTCACACCTTTTCAGGCTCCTCGTATTTTTCACACCTTTTCAGGCTCCTCGTATTTTTCACACCTTTTCAGGCCCTCGTATTTTTCAGGCCTTTTCAGGCTCCTCGTATTTTTCAGGCCTTTTCAGGCTCCTCGAATTTTTCAAGCCTTTTCAGGCTCCTCGTATTTTTCACACCTTTTCAGGCTCCTCGTATTTTTCACACCTTTTCAGGCTCCTCATATTTTTCACACCTTTTCAGGCTCCTCGTATTTTTCACACCTTTTCAGGCTCCTCGTATTTTTCACACCTTTTCAGGCCCGTCATACTTATCAGGCCTTTTCAGGCTCCTCGTATTTTTCACGACTTTTCAGGCTCCTCGTATTTTTCACACTTTTTCAGGCTCCTCATGTTTTTCACACCTTTTCTGGCTCCTCGTTTTTTTCACACCTTTTCAGGCTCCTCCTATTTTTCACGCTTTTTCAGGCTCCTCATATTTTTCACACCTTATCAGGCTCCTCGTATTTTTCACACCTTTTCAGGCTCCTGGTATTTTTCACACCATTTCAGGATCTTCGTATTTTTCACGCTCTTTCAGGCTCCTCGTATTTTTCACGCATTTTCAGGCTCCTCGTATTTTTCACACCTTTTCAGGCTCCTCATATTTTTCAGTCCTTTTCCGACTACTTCTATTTTTCAGGCCTTTTCCGTCTCCTCGTATTTTTCACACCTTTTCAGGCTCCTCGTATTTTTGACGCCTTTTCAGGCTCTTCGTATTTTTCACACCTTTTCAGTCTCCTCGTATTTTTCAGGTCTTTTCACGCACCTCATATTTTTCAGGCCTTTTCAGGCACCTCTAATTTTTCAGGCCTTTTCAGGCTCCTCGTATTTTACAGCCCTTTTCAGGCTCCTCGTATTTTTCACACCTTTTCAGGCCCCTCGTATTTTTCAGGCCTTTTCAGGCTCCTCGTATTTTTCACACCTTTTCAGGCTCCTCGTATTTTTCACGATTTTTCAGGCCCCTCGTATTTTTCAGGCTTTTTCAGGCTCCTCGTATTTTTCACACCTTTTCAGGCTCCTCGTATTTTTCACGCTTTTTCAGGCTCCTCATATTTTTCACACCTTATCAGCCTCCTCGTATTTTTCATACCTCTTCAGGCTCCTCGTATTTTTCACACCTCTTAGGGCTCCTCGTATTTTTCACGCATTTTCAGGCTCCTCATATTTTTCAGGCCTTTTCCGGCTCCTCGTATTTTTCAAGCCTTTTCAGGCTCCTCATATTTGTCAGGCCTTTTCCGGCTCCTCGTACTTTTCAGGCCTTTCAGTCTCCTCGTATTTTTCACGCATTTTCAGGCTCCTCATATTTTTCAGGCCTTTTCTGGCTCCTCGTATTTTTCAGGCCTTTTCAGGCTCCTCATATTTTTCACACCTTTTCAGGCTCCTCGTACTTTTCAGGCCTTTCAGTCTCCTCGTATTTTTCTCGCATTTTCAGGCTCCTCATATTTTTCAGGCCTTTTCCGGCTCCTCGTATTTTTCAGGCCTTTTCAGGCTCCTCATATTTTTCACACCTTTTCAGGCTCCTGGTATTTTACAGGCCTTTTCAGGCTCCTCGTATTTTTCACACCTTTTCAGGCTCCTTGTATTTTACAGACCTTTTCAGGGTCCTCATACTTTTCACGCCTTTTCAGGCCCCTCGTATTATTCAGGCCTCTTCTGGTTCCTCGTATTTTTCACACCTTTTAAGGCTCCTCGTATTTTTCAGGCCTTTTCAGGCTCTTCGTATTTTTTACACCTTTTCAGGCTCCTCGTATTTTTCACACCTTTTCAGGCTCCTCGTATTTCTCACATCTTTTCAGGCTCCTCGTATTTTTCACACCTTTTCAGGCTCCTCATATGTTTCAGGCCTTTTCCGGCTACTCGTATTTTTCAAGCCTTTCAGGCTCCTCGTATTTTTCACGCCTTCTCAGGCTCCTCATATTTTTCAGGTCTTTTCCGGCTCCTCATATATTTCAGGCCTCTTCAGGCTCCTCATATTTTTCACACCTTTTCAGGCTCCTCATATTTTACAGGCCTTTTCAGGCTCCTCATATTTTTCACACCTTGTCAGGCTCCTCGTATTTTTCACACCTTTTCAGACTCCTCATATTTTTCACGCCTTTTCCGGCTCCTCGTATTTTTCAGGCTTTTTCAGGCTCCTCATATTCTTCAGGCCTTTTCCGGCTCCTCGTATTTTTCAGGCCTTTCAGGCTCCTTGTTTTTTTCACGCATTTTCAGGCTCCTCATATTTTTCAGGCCTTTTCCGGCTCCTCGTATTTTTCAGGCCTTTTCAGGCTCCTCATATTTTTCACACCTTTTCAGGCTCCTCGTATTTTACATGCCTTTTCAGGCTCCTCGTATTTTTCACACCTTTTCAGGCTCCTTGTATTTTACAGACCTTTTCAGGCTCCACATACTTTTCACACCTTTTCAGGCCCCTCGTATTATTCAGGCCTCTTCTGGCTCCTCGTATTTTTCACACCTTTTAAGGCTCCTCGTATTTTTCAGGCCTTTCCAGGCTCCTCGTATTTTTCACACCTTTTCAGGCTCCTCATATTTTTCAGGCCTTTTCAGGCTCCTCGTATTTTTCACACCTATTCAGGCTCATCGTATTTTAAAGGCCTTTTCAGGCTCCTCGTATTTTACACACCTTTTCAGGCTCCTCGTATTTTTCACGCATTTTCAGGCTCCTTGTATTTTTCACGCCTTTTCAGGCTCCTCTTAATTTACAGGCCTTTTCAGGCTCCTCGTATTTTTCACACCTTTTCAGGCTCCTCGTATTTATACACCTTTTCAGGATCCTCATATTTTTCACCAGGCCCCTCGTATTATTCAGGCCTTTTCTGGCTCCTCGTATTTTTCACACCTTTTAGGCTCCTCGTATTTTTCAGGCCTTTTCAGGCTCCTCGTATTTTTCACACCTTTTCAGGCTCCTATATTTTTCACACCTTTTCAGGCTCCTCGTATTTTTCACACCTTTTCATGCTCCTCGTATTTTTCACACCTTTTCAGGCTCCTCGTATTTTTCACACCTTTTCAGGCTCTCGTAACTTTTCAGGCTCCTCATATTTTTCAGGCCTTTTCAGGCTCCTTTTATTTTTCACACCTTTTCAGGCTCCTCATATTTTTCACGCCTTTTCAGGCCCCTCGTATTATTCAGGCCTTTTCTGGCTCCTCGAATTTTTCACACCTTTTAAGGCTCCTCGTATTTTTCAGGCCTTTTCAGGCTCCTCGTATTTTTCACACCTTTTCAGGCTCCTCGTATTTTTCACACCTTTTCAGGCTCCTCGTATTTTTCACACCTTTTCAGGCTCCTCGTATTTTTCACAACTTTTCAGGCTCCGCGTATTTTTCAGGCTTTTCAGGCTCCTCTTATTTTTGACATCTTTTCAGGCTGCTCGTATTTTTCACACCTTTACAGGCTCCTCGTATTTTTCACGCCTTTTACGCTCCTCGTATTATTCACGCCGTTTCAGGCTCCTCGTTTTTTTCCACAACTTTTCAGGCTCCTCATATTTTTCACACCTCTTCAGGCTCCTCGTATTTTTCACACTTCTTCAGGCTCCTCGTATTTTTCACGACTTTTCTGGCTCCTCGTATTTTTGACACCTCTTCAGGCTCCTCGTATTTTTCACACCTTTTCAGGCTCCTCGTAATTTTCACACCTTTTCTGGCTCCTCGTATTTTTGACACCTCTTCAGCTCCTCGCTCAGGCTCCTCGTATTTTTCACACCTTTTCAGGCTCCTCGTATTTTTCACACCTTTTCAGGCTCCTCGTATTTTTCACACCTTTTCAGGCTCTTCGTATTTTTCACACCTTTTCAGGCTCTTCGTATTTTTCAGTCCTATTCAGGCTCCTCGTATTTTTCACGCCTTTTCAGGCTCCTCGTATTTTTCTCACCTTTTCAGGCTCCTCATATTTTTGAGTCCTTTTCCGACTCCTCATATTTTTCAGGCCGTTTCCGTCTACTCGTATTTTTCACACCTTTTCAGGCTCCTCGTATTTTTCACGCCTTTTCAGGCTCCTCGTATATTTCACAACTTTTCAGGCTCCTCGTATTTTTCAGGTCTTTTCACGCACCTCATATTTTTCAGGCCTTTTCAGGCACCTCGAATTTTTCACACCTTTTCAGGCCCCTCGAATTTTTCAGGCTTTTTCAGGCTCCCTGTATTTTTCACGCCTTTTCAGGCTCCTCGTATTTTTCACGCTTTTTCAGGCTCCTCATATTTTTCACACCTTATCAGCCTCCTCGTATTATTCACACCTCTTCAGGCTCCTCGTATTTTTCACACCTCTTAGGGCTCCTCGTATTTTTCACGCATTTTCAGGCTCCTCATATTTTTCAGGCCTTTTCCGGCTCCTCGTATTTTTCAGGCCTTTTCAGGCTCCTCATATTTTTCACACCTTTTCAGGCTCCTCGTATTTTAAAGGCCTTTTCAGGCTCCTCGTATTTTTCACACCTTTTCAGGCTCCTTGTATTTTACAGACCTTTTCAGGCTCCTCATACTTTTCACGCCTTTTCAGGCCCCTCGTATTATTCAGGCCTCTTCTGGCTCCTCGTATTTTTCACACCTTTTCAGGCTCCTCGTATTTTTCAGGCCTTTTCAGGCTCCTCGTATATTTCACACCTTTTCAGGCTCCTCCTATTTTTCACACCTTTTCAGGCTCCTCGTATTTCTCACATCTTTTCAGGCTCCTCGTATTTTTCACACCTTTTCAGGCTCTCATATTTTTCAGGACTTTTCCGGCTACTCATATTTTTCAGGACTTTCAGGCTCCTCGTATTTTTCACGCCTTCTCAGGCTCCTCATATTTTTCAGGTCTTTTCCGACTCCTCATATATTTCAGGCCTTTTCAGGCTCCTCATATTTTTCACACCTTTTCAGGCTCCTCGTATTTTTCAGGCTTTTTCAATCTCCTCATATTTTTCACACCTTATCAGGCTCCTCGTATTTTTCACGCCTTTTCAGGCTCCTCGTATTTTACACACTTTCAGGCTCCTCATATTTTTCACAACTTTTCAGGCTCCTCGTAGTTTTCACGCCTTTTCAGGCACCTCGTATTTTTCACACCTTTACAGGCTCCTCGTATTTTTCACACCTTTACAGGCTCCACGTATTTTTCACACCTTTTCAGGCTCCTCGTATTTTTCACACCTTTTCAGGCTCCTCGTATTTTTCACAACTTTTCAGGCTCCTCGTATTTTACAGGCCTTTTCAGGCTCCTCTTATTTTTGACATCTTTTCAGGCTGCTCGTATTTTTCACACCTTTACAGGCTCCACGTATTTTTCACGCCTTTTAGGCTCCTCGTATTTTTCACGCCTTTTCAGGCTCCTCGTTTTTTTTCACAACTTTTCAGGCTCCTCGTATTTTTCAGGCCTTTTCAGGCACCTCGAATTTTTCAGGGCTTTTCAGGCTCGTCGTATTTTACAGGCCTTTTCTGGCTCCTCGTATTTTTCACACCTTTTCAGGCTCCTCCTATTTTTCACGCTTTTTCAGGCTGCTCGTATTTTTCACACCTTTTCAGTCTCCTCGTATTTTTCATGCCTTTTCAGGCTCCTCGTATTTTTCACACCTTTTCAGGCTCCTCGTATTTTTCAGGTCTTTTCACGCACCTCATATTTTTCAGGCCTTTTCAGGCACCTCTAATTTTTCAGGCCTTTTCAGGCTCCTCGTATTTTACAGGCCTTTTCAGGCTCCTCGTATTTTTCACACCTTTCAGGCCCCTCGTATTTTTCAGGCTTTTTCAGGCTCCTCGTATTTTTCACACCTTTTCAGGCTCCTCGTATTTTTCACGCTTTTTCAGGCTCCTCATATTTTTCACACCTTATCAGCCTCCTCGTATTTTTCACACCTCTTCAGGCTCCTCGTATTTTTCACACCTCTTAGGGCTCCTCGTATTTTTCACGCATTTTCAGGCTCCTCATATTTTTCAAGCCTTTTCCGGCTCCTCGTATTTTTCAGGCCTTTTCAGGCTCCTCATATTTGTCAGGCCTTTTCCGGCTCCTCGTACTTTTCAGGCCTTTCAGTCTCCTCGTATTTTTCATGCATTTTCAGGCTCCTCATATTTTTCAGGCATTTTCCGGCTCCTCGTATTTTTCAGGCCTTTTCAGGCTCCTCATATTTTTCACACCTTTTCAGGCTCCTCGTATTTTACAGGCCTTTTCAGGCTCCTCGAATTTTTCACACCTTTTCAGGCTCCTTGTATTTTACAGACCTTTTCAGGCTCCTCATACTTTTCACGCCTTTTCAGGCCCCTCGTATTATTCAGGCCTCTTCTGGTTCCTCGTATTTTTCACACCTTTTAAGGCTCCTCGTATTTTTCAGGCCTTTTCAGGCTCCTCGTATTTTTCACACCTTTTCAGGCTCCTCGTATTTTTCACACCTTTTCAGGCTCCTCGTATTTCTCACATCTTTTCAGGCTCCTCGTATTTTTCACACCTTTTCAGGCTCCTCATATTTTTCAGGCCTTTTCCGGCTACTCGTATTTTTCAGGCCTTTCAGGCTCCTCGTATTTTTCACGCCTTCTCAGGCTCCTCATATTTTTCAGGTCTTTTCCGGCTCCTCATATATTTCAGGCCTCTTCAGGCTCCTCATATTTTTCACACCTTTTCAGGCTCCTCATATTTTTCAGGCCTTTTCAGGCTCCTCGTATTTTTCACACCTTTTCAGACTCCTCATATTTTTCACGCCTTTTCCGGCTCCTCGTATTTTTCAGGCTTTTTCAGGCTCCTCATATTCTTCAGGCCTTTTCCGGCTCCTCGTATTTTTCAGGCCTTTCAGGCTCCTTGTATTTTTCACGCATTTTCAGGCTCCTCATATTTTTCAGGCATTTTCCGGCTCCTCGTATTTTTCAGGCCTTTTCAGGCTCCTCATATTTTTCACACCTTTTCAGGCTCCTCGTATTTTACATGCCTTTTCAAGCTCCTCGTATTTTTCACACCATTTCAGGCTCCTTGTATTTTACAGACCTTTTCAGGCTCCACATACTTTTCACGCCTTTTCAGGCCCCTGGTATTATTCAGGCCTCTTCTGGCTCCTCGTATTTTTCACACCTTTTAAGGCTCCTCGTATTTTTCAGGCCTTTCCAGGCTCCTCGTATTTTTCACACCTTTTCATGCTCCTCATATTTTTCAGGCCTTTTCAGGCTCCTCGTATTTTTCACACCTATTCAGGCTCATCGTATTTTAAAGGCCTTTTCAGGCTCCTCGTATTTTACACACCTTTTCAGGCTCCTCGTATTTTTCACGCATTTTCAGGCTCCTTGTATTTTTCACGCCTTTTCAGGCTCCTCTTAATTTACAGGCCTTTTCAGGCTCCTCGTATTTTTCACACCTTTTCAGGCTCCTCGTATTTATGCACCTTTTCAGGATCCTCATATTTTTCACGCCTTTTCAGGCCCCTCGTATTATTCAGGCCTTTTCTGGCTCCTCATATTTTTCACACCTTTTTAGGCTCCTCGTATTTTTCAGGCCTTTTCAGGCTCCTATATTTTTCACACCTTTTCAGGCTCCTCGTATTTTTCACACCTTTTCAGGCTCCTCGTATTTTTCACACCTTTTCAGGCTCCTCGTATTTTTCACAACTTTTCAGGCTCTTCGTATTTTTCACAACTTTTCAGGCTCCTCATATTTTTCAGGCCTTTTCAGGCCCCTCGTATTATTCAGGCCTTTTCTGGCTCCTCGTATTTTTCACACCTCGTATTTTTCACACCTTTTCAGGCTCCTCGTATTTTTCCGGCCTTTTCAGCTCCTCGTATTTTTCAGGCCTTTTCAGGCTCCTCGTATTTTTCACAACCTTTTCAGGCTCCTCGATTTTTTCACAGACCTTTCGAGGCTCCTCGTATTTTCACACCCTTTTCAGGCTTCTCGTAATTTTTCAAACAAACTTTTTCAGCTTCCTCGTATTTTTCAAAGGCTTTCAGGCTGCTCTTATTTTTGACATCTTTTCAGCTGCCTCGTATTTTAACACCTTTTACAGCTCCTCGTATTTTTCACGCCTTTTATCGCTCTCTCGTATTTTTCTACGCCGTTGTAGGCTCTCACCTCGTTTTTTTCACAACTTTTCAGGCCTCCTCGTATTTTTCACCCTCTTCAGGCTCCTCGTGCATTTTTTTCACAAAACCCTTCAAGGCTCTCGTTTTCACACTTTTCTTGCTCCTCGTATTTTTGAAACACCTCTTCAGCTCCTCGTTTTTCACAGCCTTTTCAGGCTCCTCGTAATTTTTCCACACCTTTTCTGGCTCCTCGTAATTTTTTCACACCGTCTTCAAGGTGCTCCTCGTCTTTTTCACACCTTTTCAGGCTCCTCATATTTTTCACACCTTTTCAGGCTCCTCGTATTTTTCACACCTTTTCAGGCTCTTCGTATTTTTCAGTCCTTTTCAGGCTCCTCGTATTTCTCACGCCTTTTCAGGCTCCTCGTATTTTTCTCACCTTTTCAGGCTCCTCATATTTTTGAGTCCTTTTCCGACTCCTCATATTTTTCAGGCCGTTTCCGTCTACTCGTATTTTTCACACCTTTTCAGGCTCCTCGTATATTTCACGCCTTTTCAGGCTCCTCGTATTTTTCACAACTTTTCAGGCTCCTCGTATTTTTCAGGTCTTTTCACGCACCTCATATTTTCCAGGCCTTTTCAGGCACCTCGAATTTTTCACACATTTTCAGGCCCCTCGAATTTTTCAGGCTTTTTCAGGCTCGTCATATTTTTCACACCTTTTCAGGCTCCTCGTATTTTTCACGCTTTTTCAGGCTCCTCATATTTTTCACACCTTATCAGCCTCCTCGTATTATTCACACCTCTTCAGGCTCCTCGTATTTTTCACACCTCTTAGGGCTCCTCGTATTTTTCACGCATTTTCAGGCTCCTCATATTTTTCAGTCCTTTTCAGGCTCCTCGTATTTTTCAGGCCTTTTCAGGCTCCTCATATTTTTCAGGCTTTTTCCTGCTCCTCGTATTTTTCAGGCCTTTCAGGCTCCTCGTATTTTTCACGCATTTTCAGGCTCCTCATATTTTTCAGGCCTTTTCCGGCTCCTCGTATTTTTCAGGCCTTTTCAGGCTCCTCATATTTTTCACACCTTTTCAGGCTCCTCGTATTTTACAGGCCTTTTCAGGCTCTTCGTATTTTTCACACCTTTTCACGCTCCTTGTATTTTACAGACCTTTTCAGGCTCCTCATACTTTTCACGCCTTTTCAGGCCCCTCGTATTATTCAGGCCTCTTGTGGCTCCTCGTATTTTTCACACCTTTTCAGGCTCCTCGTATTTTTCAGGCCTTTTCAGGCTCCTCGTATTTTTCACACCTTTTCAGGCTCCTCGTATTTTTCACACCTTTTCAGGCTCCTCGTATTTCTCACATCTTTTCAGGCTCCTCGTATTTTTCACACCTTTTCAGGCTCTCATATTTTTCAGGACTTTTCCGGCTACTCATATTTTTCAGGACTTTCAGGCTCCTCGTATTTTTCACGCCTTCTCAGGCTCCTCATATTTTTCAGGTCTTTTCTGGCTCCTCATATATTTCAGGCCTTTTCAGGCTCCTCATATTTTTCACACCTTTTCAGGCTCCTCGTATTTTTCAGGCTTTTTCAATCTCCTCATATTTTTCACACCTTATCAGGCTCCTCGTATTTTTCACGCCTTTTCAGGCTCCTCGTATTTTACACACTTTCAGGCTCCTCATATTTTTCACACCTTTTCAGGCTCCTCGTAGTTTTCACGCCTTTTCAGGCACCTCGTATTTTTCACACCTTTACAGGCTCCTCGTATTTTTCACACCTTTACCGGCTCCACGTATTTTTCACACCTTTTCAGGCTCCTCGTATTTTTCACACCTTTTCAGGCTCCTCGTATTTTTCACACCTTTTCAGGCTCCTCTTATTTTTGACATCTTTTCAGGCTGCTCGTATTTTTCACACCTTTACAGGCTCCTCGTGTTTTTCACGCCTTTTAGGCTCCTCGTATTTTTCACGCCTTTTCAGGCTCCTCGTTTTTTTTCACAACTTTTCAGGCTCCTCGTATTTTTCAGGCCTTTTCAGGCACCTCGAATTTTTCAGGGCTTTTCAGGCTCGTCGTATTTTACAGGCCTTTTCTGGCTCCTCGTATTTTTCACACCTTTTCAGGCTCCTCCTATTTTTCACGCTTTTTCAGGCTCCTCATATTTTTCACACCTTATCAGGCTCCTCGTATTTTTCACACCTTTTCAGGCTCCTCGTATTTTTCACACCATTTCAGGATCTTCGTATTTTTCACGCCCTTTCAGGCTCCTCGTATTTTTCACCCCTTTTCAGGCTCCTCGTATTTTTCACACCTTTTCAGGCTTCTCATATTTTTCAGTCCTTTTCCGACTCCTCATATTTTTCAGGCCTTTTCCGTCTCCTCGTATTTTTCACACCTTTTCAGTCTCCTCGTATTTTTCATGCCTTTTCAGGCTTCTCGTATTTTTCACACCTTTTCAGGCTCCTCGTATTTTTCAGGTCTTTTCACGCACCTCATATTTTTCAGGCCTTTTCAGGCACCTCTAGTTTTTCAGGCCTTTTCAGGCTCCTCGTATTTTACAGGCCTTTTCAGGCTCCTCGTATTTTTCACACCTTTTCAGGCTCCTCGTATTTTTCACGCTTTTTCAGGCTCCTCATATTTTTCACACCTTATCAGCTTCCTCGTATTTGTCACACCTCTTCAGGCTCCTCGTATTTTTCACACCTATTAGGGCTCCTCGTATTTTTCACGCATTTTCAGGCTCCTCATATTTTTCAGGCCTTTTCCTGCTCCTTGTATTTTTCAGGCCTTTTCAGGCTCCTCATATTTGTCAGGCCTTTTCCGGCTCCTCGTACTTTTCAGGCCTTTCAGGCTCCTCGTATTTTTCACGCATTTTCAGGCTCCTCATATTTTTCACAACTTTTCAGGCTCCTCGTATTTTTCAGGCCTTTTCAGGCTCCTCTTATTTTTGACATCTTTTCAGGCTGCTTGTATTTTTCACACCTTTACAGGCTCCTCGTATTTTTCACGCCTTTTACGCTCCTCGTATTTTTCACGCCGTTTCACGCTCCTCGTTTTTTTTCACAACTTTTCAGGCTCCTCGTATTTTTCACACCTCTTCAGGCTCCTCGTATTTTTCACACCTCTTCAGGCTCCTCGTATTTTTCACGACTTTTCTGACTCCTCGTATTTTTGACACCTCTTCAGGCTCCTCGTATTTTTCACACCTTTTCAGGCTCCTCGTATTTTTCACACCTTTTCAGGCTCCTCGTATTTCTCACACCTTTTCAGGCCCATCATATTTATCAGGCCTTTTCAGGCTCCTCGTATTTTTCACGATTTTTCAGGCTCCTCGTATTTTTCACACCTTTTTAGGCTCCTCATATTTTTCACACCTTTTCTGGCTCCTCGTATTTTTCACACCTTTTCAGGTTCAGCTGCCTCGTATTTTTCAGGCTTTTTCAGTCTCCTCATATTTTTCACACCTTATCAGGCTCCTCGTATTTTTCAGGCTTTTTCAGGCTCCTCGTATTTTTCAGGCCTTTTCAGGCTCCTCACATTTTTCACGCCTTTTCAGGCTACTCGTATTTTTCACGACTTTTCAGGCTCCTCAAATTTTTCAGGCCTTTTCAAGCTCCTCGTATTTTTCACAACTTTTCAGGCTCCTCGTATTTTTCAGGCCTTTTCAGGCTCCTCGTATTTTTCACATCTTTCACGCCCTTGTATTTTTTCAGGCCTTTTCAGGCTCCTTCGTATTTTTTTTCAAACCTTTTCAGCTGCCTCAATAGTTTTTTCAGGCCTTTTCAGGCTCCTCTTATTTATTCACACCTTTCTCAGGCTCCTCGTATTAGGCCTTTTCAGGGCTCCTCGTATTTTACACAACACATTTCCAGGCTCCTCGTATTTTTCAGGCCTTTTCAGGCTCCTCGTATTTTTCACGCCTTTTCAGGCTCCTTGTATTTTTCACACCTTTTCAGGCTCCTCGAATTTTTCACACCTTTTCAGGCTCCTCGTATTTTTCACACCTCTACAGGCTCCTCGTATTTTTCAGGTCTTTTCCGGCTCCTCGTAATTTTCAGGCCTTTTCAGGCTCCTCATATTTTTCAGGCCTTTTCAGGCTCCTCGTATTTTACAGGCCTTTACAGGCCCCTCATATTTTTCACACCTTTTCAGGCTCCTCGTATTTTTCACACCTTTTCAGGCTCCTCGTATTTTTCAGGCCTTTTCAGGCTCCTCGTATTATTCACACCTTTTCAGGCTCCTCGTATTTTTCACGCCTTTTCAGGCTCCTCGTTTTTTTTCACAACTTTTCAGGCTCCTCGTATTTTTCACACCTCTTCAGGCTCCTCGTATTTTTCACTCCTCTTCAGGCTCCTCGTATTTTTCACGACTTCTGGCTCCTCGTTTTTTTCACACCTTTTCAGGCTCCTCGTATTTTTCACACCTTTTCACGCTCCTCGTATTTTTCACACCTTTTCAGGCTCCTCGTATTTTTCACACCTTTTCAGGCTCCTCGTATTTTCCACACCTTTTCAGGCTCCTCGTATTTTTCACACCTTTTCAGGCTCCTCGTATATTTCACAGCTTTTCAAACTCCTCGTATTTTTCACACTTTTTCAGGCTCATCGTATATTTCACACCTTTTCAGGCCCGTCATATTTATCAGGCCTTTTCAGGCTACTCGTAGTTTTCATGACTTTTCAGGCTCCTCGTATTTTTCACACCTTTTCAGGCTCCTCGTATTTTTCACACCTTTTCAGGCTCCGTGTATTTTTCACACCTTACCAGGCTCCTCGTATTTTTCACAACTTTTCAGGCTCCTGGAATTTTTCACACCATTTCAGGATCTTCGTATTTTTCAAGCCCTTTCAGGCTCCTCGTATTTTTCACGCCTTTTCAGGCTCCTCGTATTTTTCTCACCTTTTCAGGCTCCTCATATTTTTCAGTCCTTTACCGACTCCTCATATTTTTCAGGCCTTTCCCGTCTCCTCGTATTTTTCACACCTTTTCAGGCTCCTCGTATTTTTCAGGTCTTTTCACGCACCTCATATTTTTCAGGCCTTTTCAGGCACCTCGAATTTTTCAGGCCTTTTCAGGCTCCTCGTATTTTACAGGCCTTTTCAGGCTCCTCGTATTTTTCACACCTTTTCAGGCCCCTCGAATTTTTCAGGCTTTTTCAGGCTCCTCGTATTTTTCACACGTTTTCAGGGTGTGAAAAATACGAGGAGCCTGAAAAGGTGTGAAAAATACGAGCAGTCTGAAAAGGTGTGAAAAATACGAGGAGCCGGAAAAGGTGTGAAAAATACGAGGAGCCTGAAAAGGTGTGAAAAATACGACGAGCCTGAAAATGTGTGAAAAATAGGAAGAGCCTGAAAAGGTGTGAAAAATACGAGGAGCCTGAAAAGGTGTGAAAAATAAGAGCAGCCTGAAAAGGTGTGAAAAATACGAGGAGCCTGAAAAGGCCTGAAAAATACGAGGAGCCTGAAAAGGTGTGAAAAATACGAGTATCCTGAAAAGGTGTGAAAAATACGAGGAGCCTGAAAAGGTGGAAAAATACGAGGAGCCTGAAAAGATGTCAAAAATTAGAGGAGCCTGAAAAGGCCTGAAAAATACGAGGAGCATGAAAGTTGTGAAAAATACGAGGAGCCTGAAACGGTGTGAAAAATACGAGGAGCCGGAAAAGGTGTGAAAAATACAAGGAGCCTGAAAAGGTGTGAAAAATACGAGGAGCCTGAAAGGCCTGAAAAACACGAGGAGTCAGAAAAGGCCTTAAAAATATGAGGGGACTGAAAAGGTGTGAAAAATAAAAGGAGCCTGAAAAGGCCTGAAAAATATGAGGAGCCTGAAAAGTTGTGAAAAATACGAGGAGCCTGAAAAGGTGTGAAAAATACGAGGAGCCTGAAAAGGCCTGAAAAATACGAGGAGCCTGAAAAGGCCTGAAGAATACGAGGAGCTTGAAAAGGCCTGAAAAATACGAGAGCCTGAAAAGGTGTGAAAAATACGAGGAGCCTGAAAAGGCCTGAAAAATACGAGGAGCATGAAAAGGCGTGAAAAATATGAGGAGCCTGAAAATGCATCGAAAATACGAGGAGCCTGAAGGGCCTGAATAATACGAGGGGCCTGAAAAGGCGTGAAAAATATGAGAAGCCTGAAAAGGCGTGAAAAATACGAGGAGCCTGAAAAGGTGTGAAAAATACGAGGAGCCTGAAAAGGTGTGAAAAATACGAGGAACCTAAAAAGGCCTGTAAAATACGAGGAGCCTGAAAAGGCATGAAAAATACAAGGAGCCTGAAAATGCGTGAAAAATACGAGGAGCCTGAAAAGGTGTGTAAAATACGAGGAGCCTGAAAAGGCCTTTAAAATACGATGAGCGTGAATAGATGTGAAAAATACGAGGAGCCTGAAAAGGCCTGAAAAATATGAGGAGCCTGAAAAGGTGTGAAAAATACGAGGAGCTAGAAAAGGCCTGAATAATACGAGGGGCCTGAAAAGGCGTTAGAAATATGAGTAGCCTGAAAAGGTGTGTAAAATACGAGGAGCCTGAAATGGTGTGAAAAATACGAGGAGCCTGAAAGGCCTGTAAAATACGAGGAGCCTGAAATGGCGTGAATAATACAAGGAGCCTGAAAATGGGTGAAAAATACGAGGAGCCTGAAAAGGTGTGTAAAATAAGAGGAGCCTGAAAAGGCCTTTAAAATACGATGAGCCTGAATAGGTGTGAAAAATACGAGGAGCCTGAAAAGGCCTGAAAAATATGAGGAGCCTGATAAGGTGTGAAAAATACGAGGAGCCTGAAAACGCCTGAAAAATATGAGGGGCGTGAAACGGTGTGAAAAATACGAGGAGCCTGAAAAGGTGTGAAAAGTTCGAGGAGCCTGTAAAGTTTTGAAAAATATGAGGAGCCTGAAAAGGTGTGAATAATACGAGGAGCCTGAAAAGGCCTGTAAAATACGAGGAGCCTGAAAAGGCCTGAAAAATTCGAGGAGCCTGAAAAGGCGTGAAAAATACGAGGAGCCTGAAAAGGTGTGAGAAATACGAGGAGCCTGAAAAAGTGTGAAAAATACGAGGAGCCGGAAAAAGCCTGAAAAATACGAGGAGCCTGATAAGGTGTGAAAAACATGAGGAGACTGAAAAAGCCTGAAAAATACGAGGAACCTGAAAAGGTGTGAAAAATATGAGGAGCCTGAAAAGGCCTGAAATATATGAGGAGCCGGAAAAGACCTGAAAAATATGAGGAGCCTGAGACGGCGTGAAAAATACGAGGAGCCTGAAAGTCCTGAAAAATAGGAGTAGCCGGAAAAGGCCTGAAAAATATGAGGAGCCTGAAATGGTGTGAAAAATACGAGGAGCCTGAAAAGGTGTGAAAAATACGAGCAGCCTGAAAAGGTGTGAAAAATACGAGGAGCCTGAAAAGGCCTGAAAAATACGAGGAGCCTGAAAAGGCCTGAAAAATACGAGGAGCCTTAAAAGGTGTGAAAAATACGAGGAGCCAGAAGAGGCATGAATAATACGAGGGGCCTGAAAAGGCGTGAAAAGTATGAGGAGCCTGAAAAGGTCTGTAAAATACAAGGAGCCTGAAAAGGTGTGAAAAATACGAGGAGCCTGAAAAGGCCTGTAAAATACGAGGAGCCTGAAAAGGTGTGAAAAATATGAGGAGCCTGAAAAGGCCTGAAAAATATGAGGAGCCAGAAAAGGCCTGAAAAATATGAGGAGCCTTAAAGTGCGTGAAAAATACGAGGAGCCTGAAAGGCCTGAAAAATACGAGGAGCCGGAAAAGGCCTGAAAAATATGAGGAGCCTGAAAAGGCCTGAAAAATACGAGGAGCCGGAAAACGCCTGAAAAATATGAGGAGCCTGAAGAGGTGTGAAAAATACGAGGAGGCTGATAAGGTGTGAAAAATATGAGGAGCCTGAAAAAGCGTGAAAAATACGAGGAGCCTGAAAAGGTGTGAAAAATACGAGGAGCCTGAAAAAGCCTGAAAAATACGAAGGGCCTGAAAAGGTGTGAAAAATACGAGGAGCCTGAAAAGGCCTGTAAAATACGAGGAGCCTGAAAAGGCCTGAAAAATTAGAGGTGCCTGAAAAATATGAGATGCGTGAAAAGACCTGAAAAATACGAGGAGCCTGAAAAGGTGTGAAAAATACGAGGAGCCTGAAAAGGCATGAAAAATACGAGGAGACTGAAAAGGTGTGAAAAATACGAGGAGACGGAAAAGGCCTGAAAAATATGAGGAGTCGGAAAAGGACTGAAAAATATGAGGAGCCTGAAAAGGTGTGAAAAATACGAGGAGCCTGAAAAGGCGTGAAAAATACGAGGAGCCTGAAAGGGCTTGAAAAATACGAAGATCCTGAAATGGTGTGAAAAATTCCAGGAGCCTGAAAAGTTGTGAAAAATACGAGGAGCCTGGTAAGGTGTGAAAAATACACGGAGCCTGAAAAGGTGTGAAAAATACGAGGAGCCTGAAAAGGTGTGAAAAATACGAGGAGCCTGAAAAGTCGTGAAAACTACGAGTAGCCTGAAAAGGCCTGATAAATATGACGGGCCTGAAAAGGTGTGAAAAATACGAGGAGCCTGAAAAGGTGTGAAAAATACGAGAAGCCTGATAAGGTGTGAAAAATACGAGGAGCCTGAAAGTCCTGAAAACCACGAGGAGTCAGAAAAGGCCTTAAAAATATGATGGGCCTGAAAAGGTGTGAAAAATTAAAGGAGCCTGAAAAGGCCTGAAAAATATGAGGAGCCTGAAAAGTTGTGAAAAATACGAAGAGCCTGAAAAGGTGTGAAAAATACGAGGAGCCTGAAAAGGTGTGAAAAATACGAGGAGCATGAAAAGGTGTGAAAAATACGAGGAGCCTGAATAGGTGTGAAAAATACAAGGAGCCTGAAAAGGTGTGAAAAATACGAGGAGCCTGAAAAGGCCTGAAAAATACGAGGAGCCTTAAAAGGTGTGAAAAACACGAGGAGCCAGAAAAGGCCTGAATAATACGAGGGGCCTGAAAAGGCGTGAAAAATATGAGGAGCCTGAAAAGGTGTGTAAAATACGAGGAGCCTGAAAAGGTGTGAAAAATACGAGGAGCCTGAAAAGGCCTGTAAATTACGAGGAGCCTGAAAAGGCGAGAAAAATACAAGGAGCCTGAAAATGCGTGAAAAATACGAGGAGCCTGAAAAGGTGTGTAAAATACGAGGAGCCTGAAAAGGCCTTTAAAATACGATGAGCCTGAATAGGTGTGAAAAATACGAGGATCCTGAAAAGGCCTGAAAACTATGAGGAGCCTGAAAAGGTGTCAAAAATACGAGGAGCCTGGAAAGGCCTGAAAAATACGAGGAGCCTTAAAAAGTGTGAAAAATACGAGGAGCCAGAAGAGGCCTGAATAATACGAGGGGCCTGAAAAGGCGTGAAAAGTATGAGGAGCCTGAAAAGGTCTGTAAAATACAAGGAGCCTGAAAAGGTGTGAAAAATACGAGGAGCCTGAAAAGGCCTGTAAAATACGAGGAGCCTGAAAAGGTGTGAAAAATATGAGGAGCCTGAAAAGGCCTGAAAAATACGAGGAGCCGTAAAAGGCCTGAAAAATATGAGGAGCCTGAAAATGCGTGAAAAATACGAGGAGCCTGAAAGGTCTGAAAAGTACGAGGAGCCGGAAAAGGCCTGACAAATATGAGGAGCCTGAAAAGGCCTGAAAAATAGGAGGAGCCGGAAAAGGCCTGAAAAATATGAGGAGCCTGAAAATGCGTGAAAAATACGAGGAGCCCTAAGAGGTGTGAAAAATACGAGGAGCCTGAAGAGGTGTGAATAATACGAGGAGGCTGATAAGGTGTGAAAAATATGAGGAGCCTGAAAAAGCGTGAAAAATACGAGGAGCCTGAAAACGTGTGAAAAATACGAGGAGCCTGAAAAATCCTGAAAAATTCGAGGGGCCTGAAAAGGTGTGAAAAATACGAGGAGCCTGAAAAGGCCTGTAAAATACGAGGAGCCTGAAAAGGCCGGAAAAATTAGAGGTGCCTGAAAAGGCCTGAAAAATATGAGGTGCGTGAAAAGACCTGAAAAATACGAGGAGCCTGAAAAGGTGTGAAAAATACGAGGAGCCTGAAAAGGTGTGAAAAATACGAGGAGCCTGAAAAGGTGTGAAAAATACGAGGAGACGGAAAAGGCCTGAAAAATATGAGGAGTCGGAAAAGGACTGAAAAATATGAGGAGCCTGAAAAGGTGTGAAATATACGAGAGCATTAAAAGGCGTGAAAAATACGAGGAGCCAGAAAAGGCCTGAATAATACGAGAGGCCTGAAAAGGAGTGAAAAATACGAGGAGCCTGAAAAGGCCTGAAAAATTCAAGGTGCCTGAAAAGGCGTGAAAAATACGAGGAGCATGAAAAGGCGTGAAAAATACGAGGAGCCTGAAAAGGTGTGAAAAATATGAGGAGCCTGAAAAGGCCTGAAAAATACGAGGAGCCTGAAAAAGCCTGAATAATACTAGGAGCCTGATAAGGTGTTAAAAATATGAGGAGACTGAAAAAGCCTGAAAAATACGAGGAGCCTGAAAAGGCCTTTAAAATACGAGGAGCCTGAAAAGGTGTGAAAAATATGAGGAGCCTGAAAAGGCCTGAAAAATACGAGGAGCCTGAAAAGGTGTGAAAAATACGAGGAGGCTGAAAGGCCTCAAAAATATAAGGGGCGTGAAAAGATGTAAAAAATACGAGGAGCCTGAAAAGGCCTGAAAAATACGAGGAGCCTGAAAAAGTGTGAAAAATACGACGAGCCTGAAAAGCTGTGAATAATACGAGGAGCCTGAAAAGGTGTGAAAAATACGAGGAGCCTGAAAAGGTGTGAAAAATACGAGGAGCCGGAAAGGCCTGAAAAATATGAGGAGCCTGAAAATGCGTGAAGAATACGAGGAGCCTGAAAGACCTGTAAAATACGAGGAGCCTGAAAAGGCCTGTAAAATACGAGGAGCCCGAAAAGGCCTGTAAAATACGAGGAGCCTGAAAAGGCCTGAAAAATACGAGGAGCCTAAAAAGCTGTGAAAAATACAAGGAGGCTGAAAAGGTGTGAAAAATACGAACCGCCTGAAAAGGTGTGAAAAATACGAGGAGCCTGAAAAGGTGTGAAATATACGAGGAACCTGAAAAGGCCTGAAAAATACGAGGAGCCTGAAAGGCCTGAAAAACACGAGGAGCCTGATAAGGTGTGAAAAATATGAGGAGACTGAAAAAGCCTTAAAAGTACGAGGAGCCTGAAAAGGTTTGAAAAATACGAGGAACCTGAAAAGGTGTGAAAAATAGGTGCAGCCTAAAAGGTTTGTTATAAAATACGAGTGAGCCTGAAAAGGGCCTCTTAAAATTACGATGAGCTGAAAAGGTGCTGAAAAATATAGAGGAGCCAGAAAAGGCCTGAAAAAACAAGGAAGCCGGAAAAGGCCTGAAACAATATGCAAGAGCCCTGAAAATGCCGTGAAAAATACGAGGAGCTGAAAGGCCTGGAAATATTACGAGGAGCCGGATACGACCTGAAAAAAAATACGAGGAGCCTGAAAAGCCCGTGAAAAATACGAGGGAGCCTGAAAAGGTGATTGAAAATCGAGGAGCCTGAAAAGCCCTGAAAAATACGAGGAGCCTGAAAAGGTCGTTGAAAAAATACGAGGAGCCTGAAAAAGGGTGAAAAATACGAGGAACCTGAAAAGGCCTGAAAAAATACGAAGAGCCGAAAGGGCTTTGAAAAACACGAGGAGCTCTGATTAAGGTGTGAAAAATATGAGAGACTGAAATAAAGACCTGAAAAATACGAGGAGCCTGAAAAGGTTTGAAAAATACGAGGAGCCTGAAACGGTGTGAAAAATACGAGGAGCCTGAAAAGGCGTGAAAAATACGAGGAGCCTGAAAAGGCGTGAAAAATACGAGGAGCCGGAAAAGGTGTGAAAAATACGAGGAGCCTGAAAAGGTGTGAAAAATTCGAGGAGCCTGTAAAGGTGTGAAAAATACGAGGAACCTGAAAAGGCGTGAAAACTTCGAGGAGTCTGAAAAGGTGTGAAAAAAACGAGGAGCCTTAAAAGGTGTGAAAAATACGAGGAGCCAGAAGAGGCCTGAATAATACGAGGGGCCTGAAAAGGCGTGAAAAATATGAGGAGCCTGAAAAGGTGAGAAAAATACGAGGAGCCTGAAAAGGTGTGAAAAATATGAGGAGCCTGAAAAGGACTGTAAAATACGAGGAGCCGGAAAAGGTGTGAAAAATATGAGGAGCCTGAAAAGGCCTGAAAAATACGAGGAGCCTGAAAATGCGTGAAAAATACGAGGAGCCTGAAAGGCCTGAAAAATACGAGGAGCCTGAAAAGGCCTGAAAAATATGAGAAGCCTGAAAATGCGTGATAAATACGAGGAGCCTGAAAGGCCTGAAAAATACGAGGAGCCGGAAAAGGCCTGAAAAATTCGAGGTGCATGAAAGGCCTGACAAATATGAGGTGCATGAAAAGGCCTGAAAAATACGTGGAGCCTGAAAAGGCCTGAAAAATAGGAAGAACCTGAAAAGGCCTGAAAAATTCGAGGAGCCTGAAAAGGTGTGAAAAATACGAGGAACCTGAAAAGGTGTGAAAAATACGAGGAGCCTGAAAAGGTGTGAAAAATACGTGTAACCTGAAAAGGTGTGAAAAATATGAGGAGCCTAAAAAGGTGTGAAAAATACAATGAGCCTGAAAACGTGTGAAAAATATGAGGATCCTGTAAAGGCCTTAAAAATACGAGGAGCCAGAAAAGGTGTGAAAAATACGACGAGCCTGAAATGGTGTGAAAACGACGAGGAGTCTGACAAGGTGTGAAAAAGACGAGGAGCCTGAAAAGGCATGAAAAATAGCAGGAGCCTGAAAAAGCGTGAAAAATACTAGGAGCCTGAAAAGGTGTGAATAATACGAGGAGTCTGAAAAAGCCTGAAAAATACGAGGAGCCTGAAAAGGTGTGAAAAATACGAGGAGCCTGAAAAGGCCTGTAAAATACGAGGAGCCTGAAAGGGCCTGAAAAATTCGAGGTGCCTGAAAAGGCCTGAAAAATATGAGGAGCCTGAAAAGTTGTGAAAAATACAAGGAGCCTGAAAAGGCCTGAAAAATACGAGGGGCCTGAAAATGAGTGAAAAATACGAGGAGCCTGAAAAGGCCTGAAAAATACGAGGAGTCTGAAAAGGTGTGAAAAATACATTTTCAGGCTCCTCATATTTTTCACACCTTATCAGCCTCCTCGTATTTTTCACGCCTCTTCAGGCTCCTCGTATTTTTCACACCTCTTAGGGCTCCTCGTATTTTTCACGCATTTTCAGGCTCCTCATATTTTTCAGGCCTTTTCCGGCTCCTCCTATTTTTCAGGCCTTTTCAGGCTCCTCATATTTGTCAGGCCTTTTCCGGCTCCTCGTACTTTTCAGACCTTTCAGGCTCCTCGTATTTTTCACGCATTTTCAGGCTCCTCATATTTTTCAGGCCTTTTACGGCTCCTCGTATTTTTCAGGCCTTTTCAGGCTCCTCATATTTTTCACACCTTTTCAGGCTCCTCGTATTTCTAAGACCTTTTCAGGCTCCTCGTATTTTTCACACCTATTCAGGCTCCTTGTATTTTTCAGACCTTTTCAGGCTCCTCATACTTTTCACGCCTTTTCAGGCCCCTCGTATTATTCAGGCCTCTTCTGGTTCCTCGTATTTTTCACACCTTTTAAGGCTCCTCGTATTTTTCAGGCCTTTTCAGGCTCCTCGTATTTTTCACACCTTTTCAGGCTCCTCGTATTTTTCACACCTTTTCAGGCTCCTCGTATTTCTCACATCTTTTCACGCTCCTCGTATTTTTCACACCTTTTCGGCTCCTTCATATTTCTCACATCCTCTTCAGGCTCCTCATATTTTTCACACCTTTTCAGGCTCCTCATATTTTACAGTCCTTTTCAGGCTCCTCATATTTTTCACACCTTTTCAGACTCCTCGTATTTTTCACACCTTTTCAGACTCCTCATATTTTTCACGCCTTTTCCGGCTCCTCGTATTTTTCAGGCTTTTTCAGGCTCCTCATATTCTTCAGGCCTTTTCCGGCTCCTCGTATTTTTCAGGCCTTTCAGGCTCCTTGTTTTTTTCACGCATTTTCAGGCTCCTCATATTTTTCAGGCCTTTTCCGGCTCCTCGTATTTTTCAGGCCTTTTCAGGCTCCTCATATTTTTCACGCCTTTTCAGGCTCCTCGTATTTTACATGCCTTTTCAAGCTCCTCGTATTTTTCACACCATTTCAGGCTCCTTGTATTTTACAGACCTTTTCAGGCTCCACATACTTTTAACGCCTTTTCAGGCCCCTGGTATTATTCAGGCCTCTTCTGGCTCCTCGTATTTTTCACACCTTTTAAGGCTCCTCGTATTTTTCAGGCCTTTCCAGGCTCCTCGTATTTTTCACACCTTTTCAGGCTCCTCATATTTTTCAGGCCTTTTCAGGCTCCTCGTATTTTTCACACCTATTCAGGCTCATCGTATTTTAAAGGCCTTTTCAGGCTCCTCGTATTTTACACACCTTTTCAGGCTCCTCGTATTTTTCACGCATTTTCAGGCTCCTTGTATTTTTCACGGCTTTTCAGGCTCCTCTTAATTTACAGGCCTTTTCAGGCTCCTCGTATTTTTCATACCTTTTCAGGCTCCTCGTATTTATACACCTTTTCAGGCTCCTCATATTTTTCACGCCTTTTCAGGCCCCTCGTATTTTTCAAACCTCTTAGGGCTCCTCGTATTTTTCACGCATTTTCAGGCTCCTCATATTTTTCAGGCCTTTTCCGGCTCCTCGTATTTTTCACACCTTTTAAGGCTCCTCGTATTTTTCAGGCCTTTTCCGGCTCCTCGTATTTTTCAGGCCTTTTCAGGCTCCTCGTATTTTTCACACTTATTCAGGCTCCTCGTGTTTTTCACACGTTTTCAGGCTCCTCGTATTTTTCACACCTTTTCAGGCTCCTCGTATTTTTCACACCTTTTCAGGCTCTTCGTATTTTTCACAACTTTTCAGGCCCCTCATATTTTTAAGGCCTTTTCTGACTACTCGTGTTTTTCAGGCCTTTCAGGCTCCTCGTATTTTTCACACCTTTTCAGGCTCCTTGTATTTTTCACACCTTTTCAGGCTCCTCGTATTTTTCACACCGTTTCAGGCTCCTCGTATTTTTCACAACTTTTCAGGCTCCTCGTATTTTTCAGGCCTTTTCAGGCACCTCTTATTTTTGACATCTTTTCAGGCTGCTCGTATTTTTCACACCTTTACAGGCTCCTCGTATTTTTGACGCCTTTTAGGCTCCTCGTATTTTTCACGCCTTTTCAGGCTCCTCGTTTTTTTTCACAGCTTTTCAGGCTCCTCGTATTTTTCACACATCTTCTGGCTCCTCGTATTTTTCACACCTCTTCAGGCTCGTCGTATTTTTCACGGCTTTTCTGGCTCCTCGTACTTTTCACACCTTTTCAGGCTCCTCGTATTTTTCAGGCCTTTTCAGGCTCCTCGTATTTTTCACACCTTTTCAGGCGCCTCGTATTTTTCACACCTTTTCAGGCGCCTCGTATTTTTCACACCTTTTCAGGCTCCTCGTATTTTTCACACCTTTTCAGGCCCTTCGTATTTTTCACACCATTTCAGGCTCCTCATATTTTTCAGGCGCTTTCAGGCTCCTCGTATTTTTCACACCTTTTCAGGCTCCTCGTATTTTTCACCTTTTCAGGCCCGTCATATTTATCAGGCCTTTTCAGGCTCCTCGTATTTTTCACGACTTTTCAGGCTCCTCGTATTTTTCACACCTTTTCAGGCTCCTCGTATTTTTCACACCTTTTCAGGCTCCTCGTATTTTTCACACCTTTTCAGGCTCCTCGTATTTTTCACACCTTTTCAGGCTCCTCGTATTTTTCACACCTTTTCAGGCTCCTCGTATTTTTCACACCTTTTCACGCTCCTCGTATTTTTCACACTTTTTCAGGCTCCTCGGATTTTTCACACCTTTTCAGGCTCCTCGTATTTTTCAGGTTTTTTCACGCACCTCATATTTTTCAGGCCTTTTCAGGCACCTTGAATTTTTCCGGGCTTTTCAGGCTCCTCGTATTTTACAGGCCTTTCCTATCTCCTCGTATTTTTCACACCTTTTCAGGCTCCTCGTATTTTTCACGCTTTTTCAGGCTCCTCATATTTTTCACACCTTATCAGGCTCCTCCTATTTTTCACACCTTTTCAGGCTCCTCGTATTTTTCACACCTTTTCAGGCTCCTCGTATTTTTCACACCTTTTCAGGCTCCTCGTATTTTTCACACCTTTTCAGGCTCCTCGTATTTTTCACACCTTTCAGGCTCCTCGTATTTTTCACATCTTTTAAGGCTCCTCGAATATTTTTCAGGCCTTTTCAGGCTCCTCGTATTTTTCACACCTTTTCAGGCTCCTCGTATTTTTCACACCTTTTCAGGCTCCTCGTATTTTTCACACCTTTCAGGCTCCTCGTATTTTTAACACCTTTTCAGGCTCCTCGTATTTTTCACACCTTTTCAGGCTCCTCGTATTTTTCACACCTTTTCAGGCTCCTCCTATTTTTCACGCTTTTTCAGGCCCGTCATACTTATCAGGCCTTTTCAGGCTTCTCGTATTTTTCACGACTTTTCAGGCTCCTCGTATTTTTCACACCTTTTCAGCCTCCTCATATTTTTCACACCTTTTCAGGCTCCGCGTATTTTTCACACATTTTCAGTCTCCTCGTATTTTTCACACCTTTTCAGGCTCCTCGTATTTTTCACACATTTTCAGGCTCCTCGTATTTTTCACACCTTTTCAGGCTCCGCGTATTTTTCACACATTTTCAGGCTCCTCGTATTTTTCACACCTTTTCAGGCTCCTCGTATTTTTCACACCTTTTCAGGGTCCTCATATTTTTCACACCTTTTCAGGCTCCTCATATTTTTCACACCTTTTCAGGCTCCTCGTATTTTTCACACCTTTTCAGGCCCGTCATACTTATCAGGCCTTTTCAGGCTCCTCGTATTTTTCACGACTTTTCAGGCTCCTCGTATTTTTCACACCTTTTCAGGCTCCTCATATTTTTCACACCTTTTCTGGCTCCTCGTATTTTTCACACCTTTTCAGGCTCCTCCTATTTTTCACGCTTTTTCAGGCTCCTCATATTTTTCACACCTTATCAGGCTCCTCGTATTTTTCACACCTTTTCAGGCTCCTGGTATTTTTCACACCATTTCAGGATCTTCGTATTTTTCACGCTCTTTCAGGCTCCTCGTATTTTTCACGCATTTTCAGGCTCCTCGTATTTTTCACACCTTTTCAGGCTCCTCATATTTTTCAGTCCTTTTCCGGCTCCTTCTACTTTTCAGGCCTTTTCCGTCTCCTCGTATTTTTCACACCTTTTCAGGCTCCTCGTATTTTTCACGCCTTTTCAGGCTCTTCGTATTTTTCACACCTTTTCAGGCTCCTCGTATTTTTCAGGTCTTTTCACGCACCTCATATTTTTCAGGCCTTTTCAGGCACCTCTAATTTTTCAGGCCTTTTCAGGCTCCTCGTATTTTACAGCCCTTTTCAGGCTCCTCGTATTTTTCACACCTTTTCAGGCCCCTCGTATTTTTCAGGCTTTTTCATTCTCCTCGTATTTTTCACACCTTTTCAGGCTCCTCGTATTTTTCACGATTTTTCAGGCCCCTCGTATTTTTCAGGCTTTTTCAGGCTCCTCGTATTTTTCACACCTTTTCAGGCTCCTCGTATTTTTCACGCTTTTTCAGGCTCCTCATATTTTTCACACATTATCAGCCTCCTCGTATTTTTCGCACCTCTTCAAGCTCCTCGTATTTTTCACACCTCTTAGGGCTCCTCGTATTTTTCACGCATTTCAGGCTCCTCATATTTTTCAGGCCTTTTCCGGCTCCTCGATATTTTTTTCAGGCCTTTCAGCTTCCTCATATTTTTCAGGCCTTTTCCGGCTCCTCGTACTTTTAGGCCTTTCAGTCTCCTCGTATTCACGCATTTTCAGGGCTCCTTATTTTCAGCCTTTTCTGGCTCCTCGTATTTTCAGGCCTTTTCAGGCTCACTTCATATTTTTCACACCTTTTTCAGGCTCCTCGTACTTTTCAGGCCTTTCGTCTCCTCGTATTTTTCTCGCATTTTCAGGCTCCTCATATTTTTCAGGCCTTTTCCGGCCTCCTCCGTATTTTCAGGGCCTTTCAGGCTCCTCATTTTCACACCTTTTCAGGGCTCCTGGTATTTTACAGGCCTTTTTCAGGCTCCTCGTATTTTTCACACCTTTTCAGGCTCCTTGTATTTTACAGACCTTTTCAGGGTCCTCATACTTTTCACGCCTTTTCAGGCCCCTCGTATTATTCAGGCCTCTTCTGGTTCCTCGTATTTTTCACACCTTTTAAGGCTCCTCGTATTTTTCAGGCCTTTTCAGGCTCTTCGTATTTTTTACAACTTTTCAGGCTCCTCGTATTTTTCACACCTTTTCAGGCTCCTCGTATTTCTCACATCTTTTCAGGCTCCTCGTATTTTTCACACCTTTTCAGGCTCCTCATATGTTTCAGGCCTTTTCCGGCTACTCGTATTTTTCAGGCCTTTCAGGCTCCTCGTATTTTTCACGCCTTCTCAGGCTCCTCATATTTTTCAGGTCTTTTCCGGCTCCTCATATATTTCAGGCCTCTTCAGGCTCCTCATATTTTTCACACCTTTTCAGGCTCCTCATATTTTACAGTCCTTTTCAGGCTCCTCATATTTTTCACACCTTTTCAGACTCCTCGTATTTTTCACACCTTTTCAGACTCCTCATATTTTTCACGCCTTTTCCGGCTCCTCGTATTTTTCAGGCTTTTTCAGGCTCCTCATATTCTTCAGGCCTTTTCCGGCTCCTCGTATTTTTCAGGCCTTTCAGGCTCCTTGTTTTTTTCACGCATTTTCAGGCTCCTCTTATTTTTCAGGCCTTTTCCGGCTCCTCGTATTTTTCAGGCCTTTTCAGGCTCCTCATATTTTTCACACCTTTTCAGGCTCCTCGTATTTTACATGCCTTTTCAAGCTCCTCGTATTTTTCACACCATTTCAGGCTCCTTGTATTTTACAGACCTTTTCAGGCTCCACATACTTTTAACGCCTTTTCAGGCCCCTGGTATTATTCAGGCCTCTTCTGGCTCCTCGTATTTTTCACACCTTTTAAGGCTCCTCGTATTTTTCAGGCCTTTCCAGGCTCCTCGTATTTTTCACACCTTTTCATGCTCCTCATATTTTTCAGGCCTTTTCAGGCTCCTCGTATTTTTCACACCTATTCAGGCTCATCGTATTTTAAAGGCCTTTTCAGGCTCCTCGTATTTTACACACCTTTTCAGGCTCCTCGTATTTTTCACGCATTTTCAGGCTCCTTGTATTTTTCACGCCTTTTCAGGCTCCTCTTAATTTACAGGCCTTTTCAGGCTCCTCGTATTTTTCACACCTTTTCAGGCTCCTCGTATTTATACACCTTTTCAGGATCCTCATATTTTTCACGCCTTTTCAGGCCCCTCGTATTATTCAGGCCTTTTCAGGCTCCTCGTATTTTTCACACCTTTTCAGGCTCCTATATTTTTCACACCTTTTCAGGCTCCTCGTATTTTTCACACCTTTTCAGGCTCCTCGTATTTTTCACACCTTTTCAGGCTCCTCGTATTTATACGAAGAGCCTGAAAAGGTGTGAAAAATACGAGGAGTCTGAAAACGTGTGAAAAATTCGAGAAGCCTGAAAAGGTGTGAAACATACGAGGAGCCTGAAAAGGCGTGAAAACTTCGAGGAGCCTGAAAAGGTGTGAAAAATACGAGGAGCCTTTAAAGATGTGAAAAACACGAGGAGCCAGAAAAGGCCTGAATAATACGAGGGGCCTGAAAAGGCGTGAAAAATATGAGGAGCCTGAAAAGGTGTGTAAAGTACGAGGAGCCTGAAAAGGTGTGAAAAATACGAGGAACCTGAAAAGGCCTGTAAAATACGAGGAGCCTGAAAAGGCGTGAAAAATACAAGGAGCCTGAAAATGCGTGAAAAATACGAGGAGCCTGAAAAGGTGTGTAAAATACGAGGAGCCTGAAAAGGCCTTTAAAATACGATGAGCGTGAATAGATGTGAAAAATACGAGGAGCCTGAAAAGGCCTGAAAAATATGAGGAGCCTGAAAAGGTGTGAAAAATACGACGAGCTAGAAAAGGCCTGAATAATACGAGGGGCCTGAAAAGGCGTTAGAAATATGAGTAGCCTGAAAAGGTGTGTAAAATACGAGGAGCCTGAAAAGGTGTGAAAAATACGAGGAGCCTGAAAAGGCCTGAAAAATATGAGGAGCCTGAAAAGTTGTGAAAAATACGAAGAGCCTGAAAAGGTGTGAAAAATACGAGGAGCCTGAAAAGGTGTGAAAAATACGAGGAGCCTGAAAAGGTGTGAAAAATACGAGGAGCCTGAAAAGGTGTGAAAAATATAGGAGCCTGAAAAGGTGTGAAAAATACGAGGAGCCTGAAAAGGCCTGAAAAATACGAGGAGCCTTAAAAGGTGTGAAAAATACGAGGAGCCAGAAAAGGCCTGAATAATACGAGGGGCCTGAAAAGGCGTGAAAAATATGAGGATCCTGAAAACGTGTTTAAATACGAGGAGCCTGAAAAGGTGTGAAAAATACGAGGAGCCTGAAAAGGCCTGTAAATTAAGAGGAGCCTGAAAAGGTGTGAAAAATACGAGGAGCCTGAAAAGGCCTGTAAATTAAGAGGAGCCTGAAAATGCGTGAAAAATATGAGGAGCCTGAAAAGGTGTGTAAAATACGAGGAGCCTGAAAAGGCCTTTAAAATACGATGAGCCTGAATAGGTGTGAAAAATACGAGGAGCCTGAAAAGGCCTGAAAAATATGAGGAGCCTGAAAAGGTGTGAAAAATACGAGGAGCCTGGAAAGGCCTGAAAAATACGAGGAGCCTTAAAAGGTGTGAAAAATACGAGGAGCCAGAAGAGGCCTGAATAATACGAGGGGCCTGAAAAGGCGTGAAAAGTATGTGGAGCCTGAAAAGGTCTGTAAAATACAAGGAGCCTGAAAAGGTGTGAAAAATACGAGGAGCCTGAAAAGGCATGTAAAATACGAGGAGCCTGAAAAGGTGTGAAAATATGACGGAGCCTGAAAGGCCTGAAAAAATACGAGGAGCCGGAAATGCCTGAACAAATATGAGGAGCCTGAATGCGTAAAAAATACAAGGAGCCTGAATGCGAAATACGAGGGGCCTGAAAAGGTGTGAAAAGTATGTGGAGCCTGAAAAGGTCTGAAAAATACGAGGAGCCGGAAAAGGCCTGAAGAATATGAGGAGCCTGAAAAAGCCTGAAAAATGCGAGGAGCCTGAAAAGGTGTGAAAAATACGAGGAGCCTGAAAAAGCCTGAAAAATTCGAGGGGCCTGAAAAGGTGTGAAAAATACGAGGAGCCAGAAAAGGCCTGTAAAATACGAGGAGCCTGAAAAGGCCTGAAAAATTCGAGGTGCCTGAAAAGGCCTGAAAAATATGAGGTGCGTGAAAAGACCTGAAAAATACGAGGAGCCTGAAAAGTTGTGAAAAATACGAGGAGCCTGAAGAGGTGTGAATAATACGAGGAGGCTGATAAGGTGTGAAAAATATGAGGAGCCTGAAAAAGCGTAAAAAATACGAGGAGCCTGAAAAGGTGTGAAAAATACGAGGAGCCTGAAGAGGTGTGAAATAATACGAGGAGGCTGATAAGGTGTGAAAAATATGAGGAGCCTGAAAAAGCGTGAAAAATACGAGGAGCCTGAAAAGGTGTGAAAAATACGAGGAGCCTGAAAAAGCCTGAAAAATTCGAGGGGCCTGAAAAGGTGTGAAAAATACGAGGAGCCAGAAAAGGCCTGTAAAATACGAGGAGCCTGAAAAGGCCTGAAAAATTCGAGGTGCCTGAAAAGGCCTGAAAAATATGAGGTGCGTGAAAAGACCTGAAAAATACGAGGAGCCTGAAAAGTTGTGAAAAATACGAGGAGCCTGAAAAGGCGTGAAAAATACGAGGAGCCTGAAAAGGTGTGAAAAACACGAGGAGACGGAAACGGCCTGAAAAATATGAGGAGTCGGAAAAGGACTGAAAAATATGAGGAGCCTGAAAAGGAGAGAAAAATACGAGGAGCCTGAAAAGGCGTGAAAAATATGAGGAGCCTGAAAAGGACTGAAAAATACGAAGAGCCTGAAAAGGTGTGAAAAATACGAGGAGCCTGAAAAGGTGTGAAAAATACGAGGAGCCTGAAAAGGTGTGAAAAAATACGAAGGATTTTCACGCCTTCTCAGGCTCCTCGTATTTTACACACCTTTTCAGGCTCCTCGTATTTTTCACACCTTTTCAGGCTCCTTGTAGTTTTCACGTCTTTTCAGGCTCCTGGTATTTTTCACACCTTTTCAGGCTCCTCGTATTTTTCACACCTTTTCAGGCTCCTCGTATTTTTCACACCTTTTCAGGCTCCTCGTATTTTTCACACCTTTTCAGGCTCCTCATTTATTTCAGGCCTTTTCAGGCTCCTCATATTTTTCACACCTTTTCAGGCTCTCGTATTTTTCAGGCCTTTTCAGGCTCCATCGTATTTTTTCACACCTTTTCAGGCTCTCGTATTTTTTCATCACCTTCAGCTCTTCGTATTTTTCACCAAAACTTTTCAGGCTCCTTCATATTTTATTCATGGCCTTTTCAGGCTCCTTTTATTTTTCCACACCTTTTCAGTCCGATATTTTTCACGCCTTTTTCAGGACCCTCGTATTATATCACACCTTTCAGCTCCTCGTATTTTTCACACCTCTGTCAGGCTCCTCGTATTTTCACACCTCTCAGGCTCCTCGTATTTTTTCACGACTTTTCAGGCTCCTCGTATTTGTCACACCTTTTCAGGCTCCTCGTATTTTTCACACCTTTTCAGGGTCCTCGTATTTTTCACACCTTTTCAGGCTCCTCGTATTTTTCACACCTTTTCAGGCTCCTCGTATAATTCACACCTTTTCAGGCTACTCGTATTTTTCAGGACTTTTCAGGCTCCTCGTATTTTTCACACCTTTTCAGGCTCGTCGTATTTTTCACACCTTTTCAGGCTCCTCGTATTTTTCACACCTTTTCAGGCTCCTCGTATTTTTCAGGCCTGTTCAGGCTCCTCGTATTTTTCACACCTTTTCAGGCTCCTCGTATTTTTCACACCTTTTCAGGCTCCTCGTATTTCTCACATCTTTTCAGGCTCCTCGTATTTTTCACACCTTTTCAGGCTCCTCCTATTTTTCACGCTTTTTCAGGCTCCTCATATTTTTCACACCTTATCAGGCTCCTCGTATTTCTCACACCTTTTCAGGCCCATCATATTTATCAGGCCTTTTCACGCTCCTCGTATTTTTCACGCCTTTTCAGGCTCCTCGTATTTTTCACACCTTTTCAGGCTCCTCGTATTTTTCACACCTTTTCAGGCTCCTCCTATTTTTCACGCTTTTTCAGGCCCGTCATACTTATCAGGCCTTTTCAGGCTTCTCGTATTTTTAACGACTTTTCAGGCTCCTCGTATTTTTCACACCTTTTCAGGCTCCTCGTATTTTTCACACCTTTTCACGCTCCTCGTATTTTTCACACCTTTTCAGGCCCCTCATACTTATCAGGCCTTTTCAGGCTCCTCGTATTTTTCACGACTTTTCAGGCTCCTCGTATTTTTCACCCCTTTTCAGGCTCCTCATATTTTTCACACCTTATCAGGCTCCTCGTATTTTTCACACCTTTTCAGGCCCATCATATTTATCAGGCCTTTTCAGGCTCCTCGTATTTTTCACGACTTTTCAGGCTCCTCGTATTTTTCAGGGCTTTTCAGGCTCCTCGTATTTTTCACACCTTTTCAGGCTCCGCGTATTTTTCACACATTTTCAGGCTCCTCGTATTTCTCACATCTTTTCAGGCTCCTCGTATTTTTCACACCTTTTCAGGCTCCTCATATTCTTCAGGCCTTTTCCGGCTACTCGTATTTTTCAGGCCTTTCAGGCTCCTCGTATTTTTCACGCCTTCTCAGGCTCCTCATATTTTTCAGGTCTTTTCCGGCTCCTCATATATTTCAGGCCTCTTCAGGCTCCTCATATTTTTCACACCTTTTCAGGCTCCTCATATTTTACAGGCCTTTTCAGGCTCCTCATATTTTTCACACCTTTTCAGGCTCCTCGTATTTTTCACACCTTTTCAGGCTCCTCGTATTTTTCACACCTTTTCAGGCTCCTCGTATTTTTCACACCTTTTCAGGCTCTTCGTATTTTTCACAACTTTTCAGGCTCCTCATATTTTTCAGGCCTTTTCAGGCTCCTTTTATTTTTCACACCTTTTCAGGCTCCGCATATTTTTCACGCCTTTTCAGGACCCTCGTATTATTCACACCTTTTCAGGCTCCTCGTATTTTTCACACCTCTTCAGGCTCCTCGTATTTTTCACACCTCTACAGGCTCCTCGTATTTTTCACGACTTTTCAGGCTCCTCGTATTTTTGACACCTCTTCAGGCTCCTCGTATTTTTCACACCTTTTCAGGCTCCTCGTATTTTTCACACCTTTTCAGGCTCCTCGTATTTTTCACACCTTTTCAGGCTCCTCGTATTTTTCACACCTTTTCAGGCTCTTCGTATTTTTCACACCTTTTCAGGCTCCTCATATTATTCAGGCGTTTTCAGGCTCCTCGTATTTTTCACACCTTTTCATGCTCCTCGTATTTTTCACACCTTTTCAGGCCCGTCATACTTATCAGGCCATTTCAGGCTCCGCGTATTTTTCACGACTTTTCAGGCTCCTCGTATTTTTCACACCTTTTCAGGCTCCTCGTATTTTTCACACCTTTTCAGGCTCCTCGTATTTTTCACACCTTTTCAGGCTCCTCCTATTTTTCATGCTTTTTCAGGCTCCTCATATTTTTCACACCTTATCAGGCTCCTCGTATTTCTCACACCTTTTCAGGCCCATCATATTTATCAGGCCTTTTCACGCTCCTCGTATTTTTCACGACTTTTCAGGCTCCTCGTATTTTTCACACCTTTTCAGGCTCCTCGTATTTTTCACACCTTTTCAGGCTCCTCCTATTTTTCACGCTTTTTCAGGCCCGTCATACTTATCAGGCCTTTTCAGGCTTCTCGTATTTTTCACGATTTTTCAGGCTCCTCGTATTTTTCACACCTTTTCAGGCTCCTCGTATTTTTCACACCTTTTCACGCTCCTCGTATTTTTCACACCTTTTCAGGCCCATCATACTTATCAGGCCTTTTCAGGCTCCTCGTATTTTTCACGACTTTTCAGGCTCCTCGTATTTTTCACCCCTTTTCAGGCTCCTCGTATTTTTCACACCTTATCAGGCTCCTCGTATTTCTCACACCTTTTCAGGCCCATCATATTTATCAGGCCTTTTCAGGCTCCTCGTATTTTTCACGACTTTTCAGGCTCCTCGTATTTTTCACGACTTTTCAGGCTCCTCGTATTTTTCACACCTTTTCAGGCTCCTCGTATTTTTCACACCTTTTCAGGCTCCTCGTATTTTTCACACCTTTTCAGGCTCCTCGTATTTTTCACACATTTTCAGACTCCTCATATTTTTCACACCTTTTCAGGCTCCTCGTATTTTTCACACCTTTTCAGGCTCCTCGTATTTTTCACACCTTTTCAGGCCCGTCATACTTATCAGGCCTTTTCAGGCTCCTCGTATTTTTCACGACTTTTCAGGCTCCTCGTATTTTTCACACTTTTTCAGGCTCCTCATGTTTTTCACACCTTTTCTGGCTCCTCGTTTTTTTCACACCTTTTCAGGCTCCTCCTATTTTTCACGCTTTTTCAGGCTCCTCATATTTTTCACACCTTATCAGGCTCCTCGTATTTTTCACACCTTTTCAGGCTCCTGGTATTTTTCACACCATTTCAGGATCTTCGTATTTTTCACGCTCTTTCAGGCTCCTCGTATTTTTCACGCCTTTTCAGGCTCCTCGTATTTTTCACACCTTTTCAGGCCCGTCATATTTATCAGGCCTTTTCAGGCTCCTCGTATTTTTCACGACTTTTCAGGCTCCTCGTATTTTTCACACCTTTTCAGGCTCCTAGTATTTTTCACACCTTTTCAGGCTCGCGTATTTTTCACACCTTTTCAGGCTCCTCGTATTTTTCACACCTTTTCAGGCTCCTCGTATTTTTCACACCTTTTCAGGCTCCTCGTGTTTTTCACACCTTTTCAGGCTCTTCGTATTTTTCACAACTTTTCAGGCTCCTCATATTTTTCAGGCCTTTTCAGGCTCCTTTTATTTTTCACACCTTTTCAGGCTCCGCATATTTTTCACGCCTTTTCAGGACCCTCGTATTATTCACACCTTTTCAGGCTCCTCGTATTTTTCACACCTTTTCAGGCTCCTCGTATTTTTCACACCTTTTCAGGCTCCTCGTATTTTTCACACCTTTTCAGGCTCCTCATATTTTTCACAACTTTTCAGGCTCCTCGTATTTTTCAGGCCTTTTCAGGCTCCCATTATTTTTGACATCTTTTCAGGCTGCTCGTATTTTTCACACCTTTACAGGCTCCTCGTATTTTTCAGGCCTTTTACGCTCCTCGTATTTTTCACGGCGTTTCAGGCTCCTCGTTTTTTTTCACAACTTTTCAGGCTCCTCGTATTTTTCACACCTCTTCAGGCTCCTCGTATTTTTCACACTTCTTCAGGCTCCTCGTATTTTTCACGTCTTTTCTGGCTCCTCGTATTTTTTTTCAGGCTCCTCGTATTTTTCACACCTTTTCAGGCCTGTCATACTTATCAGGCCTTTTCTGGCTCCTCGTATTTTTCACGATTTTTCAAGCTCCTCCTATTTTTCACGCTTTTTCAGGCTCCTCATATTTTTCACACCTTATCAGGCTCCTCGTATTTTTCACACCTTTTCAGGCTCCTGGTATTTTTCACACCATTTCAGGATCTTCGTATTTTTCACGCTCTTTCAGGCTCCTCGTATTTTTCACGCCTTTTCAGGCTCCTCGTATTTTTCACACCTTTTCAGGCTCCTCATATTTTTCAGTCCTTTTCCGGCTCCTCATATTTTTCAGGCCTTTTCCGTCTCCTCGTATTTTTCACACCTTTTCAGGCTCCTCGTATTTTTCACGCCTTTTCAGGCTCTTCGTATTTTTCACACCTTTTCAGCCTCCTCGTATTTTTCAGGTCTTTTCACGCACCTCATATTTTTCAGGCCTTTTCAGGCACCTCTAATTTTTCAGGCCTTTTCAGGCTCCTCGTATTTTACAGGCCTTTTCAGGCTGCTCGTATTTTTCACACCTTTTCAGGCCCCTCGTATTTTTCAGGCTTTTTCTTGCTCCTCGTATTTTTCACACCTTTTCAGGCTCCTCGTATTTTTCACGCTTTTTCAGGCTCCTCATATTTTTCACACCTTATCAGCCTCCTCGTATTTTTCATACCTCTTCAGGCTCCTCGTATTTTTCACACCTCTTAGGGCTCCTCGTATTTTTCACGCATTTTCAGGCTCCTCATATTTTTCAGGCCTTTTCCGGCTCCTCGTATTTTTCAGGCCTTTTCAGGCTCCTCATATTTGTCAGGCCTTTTCCGGCTCCTCGTAGTTTTCAGGCCTTTCAGTCTCCTCGTATTTTTCACGCATTTTCAGGCTCCTCATATTTTTCAGGCCTTTTCCGGCTCCTCGTATTTTTCAGGCCTTTTCAGGCTCCTCATATTTTTCACACCTTTTCAGGCTCCTCGTATTTTACAGGCCTTTTCAGGCTCCTCGTATTTTTCACACCTTTTCAGGCTCCTTGTATTTTACAGACCTTTTCAGGCTCCTCATACTTTTCACGCCTTTTCAGGCCCCTCGTATAATTCAGGCCTTTTCTGGTTCCTCGTATTTTTCACGCCTTTTCAGGCTCCTCGTATTTTTCAGGCCTTTTCAGGCTCCTCGTATTTTTCACACCTTTTCAGGCTCCTCGTACTTTTCACACCTTTTCAGGCTCCTCGTATTTCTCACATCTTTTCAGGCTCCTCGTATTTTTCACACCTTTTCAGGCTCCTCCTATTTTTCACGCTTTTTCAGGCTCCTCGTATTTTTCACACCTTATCAGGCTCCTCGTTTTTCTCACACCTTTTCAGGCCCATCATGTTTATCAGGCCTTTTCAGGCTCCTCGTATTTTTCACGACTTTTCAGGCTCCTCGTATTTTTCACACCTTTTCAGGCTCCTCGTATTTTTCACACCTTTTCATGCTCCGCGTATTTTTCACACATTTTCAGGCTCCTCGTATTTTTCACACCTTTTCAGGCTACTCATATTTTTCAGGTCTTTTCCGGCTCCTCATATATTTCAGGCCTTTTCAGGCTCCTTCTATTTTTCACGCTTTTTCAGGCTCCTCATATTTTTCACACCTTATCAGGCTCCTCGTTTTTCTCACACCTTTTCAGGCCCATCATATTTATCAGGCATTTTCCGGCTACTCGTATTTTTCAGGACTTTCAGGCTCCTCGTATTTTTCACGCCTTCTCAGGCTACTCATATTTTTCAGGTCTTTTCCGGCTCCTCATATATTTCAGGCCTTTTCAGGCTCCTCATATTTTTCACACCTTTTCAGGCTCCTCGTATTTTTCAGGCTTTTTCAGTCTACTCATATTTTTCACACCTTATCAGGCTCCTCGTATTTTTCAGGCTTTTTCCGGCCCATCGTATTTTTCACACCTTTTCAGGCTCCTCGTATTTTTCACACCTTTTCAGGCCCCTCGTATTTTTCACGCCTTTTCAGGCTCTCGTATTTTTCCCCCCTTTTCAGGCTCCTCGTGTATTTCAGGCCTTTTCAGGCTCCTCGTATTTTTCACACCTTTTCAGGCTCCTCGTATTTTTCACACCTTTTCAGTCTCCTCGTATTTTTCACTCCGTTTCAGGCCCTCGTATTTTTCAGGCCTTTTCAGGCTCCTCGTATTTTTCAGGCTTTTTCAGGCTCCTCGAATTTTTCAAGCCTTTTCAGGCTCCTCGTATTTTTCACACCTTTTCAGGCTCCTCGTAGTTTTCACGCCTTTTCAGGCTCCTCGTATTCTTCAGGCCTTTTCAGGCTCCTCGTATTTTTCACACCTTTTCAGGCTCCTCGTATATTTCACACCTTTTCAGGCTCCTCGTATTTTTCAGGCCTTTTCAGGCTCCTCGTATTTTTCAGGCCTTTTCAGGCTCCTCGTATTTTTCAGGCCTTTTCAGGCTCCTCGTATTTTTCAGGCCTTTTCAGGCTCCTCGTATTTTTCACAACTTCTCAAGCTCCTCGTATTTTTCACACAGTTTCAGGCTCCTCATATTTTTCAAGCCTTTTCAGGCTCCTCGTATTTTTCACACCTTTTCAGGCTCCTCGTATTTTTCAGGCATTTTCAGGCTCCTCGTACTTTTCAGGCCTTTTAAGGCTCCTCGTATTTTTCACACCTTTTCAGGCTCCTCGTATTTTTCACCCCTTTTCAGGCTCCTCGTATTTTTCAGGCCTTTTCAGGCTCCTCGTTTTTTTCACACCTTTTCATGCTCCTCGTATTTTTCACACTGTTTCAGGCTCCTCTTATTTTTCACACCTTTTCAGGCTCCTCGTATTTTTCAGGCCTTTTCAGGCTCCTCGTATTTTTCACACCTTTTCAGCCTCCTCGTATTTTTCAGGCTTTTTCAGGCTCCTCGTATTTTTCACACCTTTTCAGGCTCCTCGTATTTTTCAGGTTTTGTCAGGCTCCTCGTATTTTTCACACGTTTTCAGGCTCCTCGTATTTTTCACACCTTTTCAGGCTCCTCGTATTTTTCACACCTTTTAAGGCTCCTCGTAATTTTCAGGCCTTTTCAGGCTCCTCATATTTTTCAGGCCTTTTCAGGATCCTTGTATTTTTCACACCTTTTCAGGCTCCTCGTATTTTTCACACCTTTTCAGGCTCCTCGTATTTTTCACACCTTTTCAGGCTCCTCGTATTTTTCACACTGTTTCAGGCTCCTCGTATTTTTCACACCTTTTCAGGGTCCTCATATTTTTCAGGCCTATTCAGGCTCCTCGTATTTTCACACCTTTTCAGTCTCCTCGAATTTTTCAGGCCTTTCCAGGCTCCTCGTATTTTTCACACCTTTTCAGGGTCCTCGTATTTTTCAGGCTTTGTCAGGCTCCACGTATTTTTCACACCTTTTCAGGCTCCTCGTATTTTTCACACCTTATCAGGCTCCTCGTATTTTTCACACCTTTTCAGGCTCCTCGTATCTTTCAGGCCTTTTCAGGCTCCTCGTATTTTTCAGGCCTTTTCAGGCTCCCCGTATTTGTCACACCTTTTCAGGCTCCTCGTATTTTTCACACCTTTTCAGGCTCCTCGTATTTTTCACACCTTTTCAGGGTCCTCGTATTTTTCAGGCTTTGTCAGGCTCCTCGTATTTTTCACACGTTTTCAGGCTCCTCGTATTTTTCACACCTTTTCAGGCTCCTCGTATTTTTCACACCGTTTCAGGCTCCTCGTATTTTTCAGGCCTTTTCAGTCTCCTCGTATTTTTCAGGCCTTTTTAGGCTCCTCGTATTTTTCACACCTTTTCAGGCTCCTCGTATTTTTCACACCTTTTCAGGCTCCTCGTATTTTTCACACCTTTTCAGGCTCCTCGTATTTTTCACACTGTTTCAGGCTCCTCGTATTTTTCACACTGTTTCAGGCTCCTCGTATTTTTCACACCTTTTCAGGGTCCTCATATTTTTCAGGCCTTTTCAGGCTCCTCGTATTTTTCACACCTTTTCAGGCTCCTCGTATTTTTCAGGCCTTTCCAGGCTCCTCGTATTTTTCACACCTTTTCAGGGTTCTCGTATTTTTCAGGATTTGTCAGGCTCCTCGTATTTTTCACAGCCTTTTTATCAGCGCCCTCATTTTTTTCAGGCCTTTTCAGGCTCCTCATATTTTTCAGGCCTTTTACAGGCTCCTCGTATTTTTCACACCTTTTCAGGATCCCCGTATTTCCACACCTTTTCAGCTCCCGTATTTTTTCACGCTTTTTTCATGTTTCTCGTATTTTTCACGCCTTTTCAGGCTCCTCGTATTTTTCACGCCTTTTCAGGCTCCTCGTATTTTTCACACCTTTTCAGGTTCCTCGTATTTTTCAGGCCTTTTCAGGCTCCTCATATTTTTCAGGACTTTTTAGGCTCCTCGTATTTTTCACACCTTTTCAGGCTCCCCGTATTTTTCACACCTTTTCAGGCTCCCCGTATTTTTCACGCCTTTTCAGGCTTCTCGTATTTTTCAGGCCTTTTCAGGCTCCTCGTATTTTTCAGGCCTTTTTAGGCCCCTCGTGTTTTTCACACCTTTTCAGGCTCCTCGTATTTTTCACACCTTTTCAGGCTCCTCGTATTTTTCACACCTTTCAGTCTCCTCGTATTTTTCACTCCGTTTCAGGCCCTCGTATTTTTCAGGCCTTTTCAGGCTCCTCGTATTTTTCAGGCCTTTTCAGGCTCCTCGAATTTTTCAAGCCTTTTCAGGCTCCTCGTATTTTTCACACCTTTTCAGGCTCCTCGTATTTTTCACGCCTTTTCAGGCTCCTCGTATTCTTCAGGCCTTTTCAGGTTCCTCCTATTTTTCACACCTTTTCAGGCTCCTCGTATTTTTCACACCTTTTCAGGCTCCTCGTATTTTTCACACTATTTCAGGCTCCTCGTATTTTTCAAGCCTTTTCAGGTTCCTCGTATTTTTCACAGCTTTTCAGGCTCCTCGTATTTTTCAGGCCTTTTCAGGCTCCTCGTATTTTTCACACGTTTTCAGGCTCCTCGAATTTTTCAAGCCTTTTCAGGCTCCTCGTATTTTTCACACCTTTTCAGGCTCCTCGGATTTATCACACCTTTTCAGTCTCCTCGTATTTTTCATGCCTTTTCAGGCTCCTCGTATTTTTCACACCTTTTCAGGCTCCTCGTATTTTTCAGGCCGTTTCAGGCTCCTCATAATTTTCACACTTTTTCAGGCTCCTCGTATTTTTCACACCTTTTCAGGCTCCTCGTATTTTTCACACCTTTTCAGGCTCCTCGTATTTTTCACGCCTTTTCAGGCCCTCGTATTTTTCACGCCTTTTCAGGATTTTTCACACCTTTTCAGGCTCCTCGTATTTTTCAGGCCTTTTCAGGCTCCTCGTATTTTTCACGCCTTTTCAGGCTCCTCGTATTTTTTTTCAGGCTCCTCGTATTTTTCACGCCTTTTCAGGCTCCTCGTATTTTTCACACCTTTTCAGGCTCCTCGTATTTTTCACACCTTTTCAGGCTCCTCGTATTTTTCACACCTTTTCATGCTCCTCGTATTTTTCAGGCCGTTTCAGGCTTCTCGTATTTGTCACACCTTTTCAGGCTCCTCGTATTTTTCACACCTTTTCAGGCTCCTCGTATTTTTCACACCTTTTCAGGCTCCTCGTATTTTTCACACCTTTTCAGGCTCCTCGTATTTTTCACACCTTTTCAGGCTCCTCGTATTTTTCCCACCTTTTCAGGCTCCTCGTATTTTTCACACCTTTTCAGGCTCCTCGTATTTTTAACACCTTTTCAGGCTCCTCGTATTTTTCACACCTTTTCAGGCTCCTCGTATTTCTCACACCTTTTCAGGCTCGTCGTATTTTTCACACCTTTTCAGGCTCCTCGTGTTTTTCACACCAGTTCAGGCTCCTCGTATTTTTCACACCTTTTCAGGCTCCTCTTATTTTTCCAGCCTTTTCAGGCTCCTCGTATTTTTCACGCCTTTTCAGGCTCCCCGTATTTTTCACACCTTTTCAGGCTCCTCGTATTTTTCACACCTTTTCAGGCTCCCCGTATTTTTCACACCTTTTCAGGCTCCTCGTATTTTTCACGCCTTTTCAGGCTTCTCGTACTTTTCAGGCCTTTTCAGGCTCCTCGTATTTTTCAGGCCTTTTCAGGCTCCTCGTATTTTTCACGCCTTTTCAGGCTTCTCGTATTTTTCAGGCCTTTTCAGGCTCCTCGTATTTTTCAGGCCTTTTCAGGCCCCTCGTGTTTTTCACACGTTTTCAGGCTCCTCGTATTTTTCACACCTTTTCAGGCTCCTCGTATTTTTCACACCTTTTCAGGCTCCTCGTATTTTTAACAACTTTTCAGGCTCCTCGTATTTTTCAGGCCTTTTCAGGCTACTGGTATTTTTCAGGCCTTTTCAGGCTCCTCGTATTTTTCACACCTTTTCAGGCTCCTCGTATTTTTCACACCTTTTCAGTCTCCTCGTATTTTTCACTCCGTTTCAGGCCCTCGTATTTTTCAGGCCTTTTCAGGCTCCTCGTATTTTTTAGGCCTTTTCAGGCTCCTCGAATATTTCAGGCCTTTTCAGGCTCCTCGTATTTTTCACACCTTTTCAGGCTCCTCGTATTTTTCACGCCTTTTCAGACTCCTCGTATTCTTCAGGCCTTTTCTGGCTCCTCCTATTTTTCACACCTTTTCAGGCTCCTCGTATTTTTCAGACCTTTTCAGGCTCCTCGTATTTTTCACACTGTTTCAGGCTCCTCGTATTTTTCACGCCTTTTCAGGTTCCTCGTATTTTTCACAGCTTTTCAGGCTCCTCGTAATTTTCAGGCCTTTTCAGGCTCCTCGTATTTTTCACACGTTTTCAGGCTCCTCGAATTTTTCAAGCCTTTTCAGGCTCCTCGTATTTTTCACACCTTTTCAGGCTCCTCGTATTTATCACACCTTTTCAGTCTCCTCGTATTTTTCATGCCTTTTCAGGCTCCTCGTATTTTTTCACACCGCTTTTCAGGTTCTCGTATTTTTCACACCTTTTCAGGCTCCTCGTATTTTTCACACCTTTTGCAGCTCCTTCGTATTTTTCACACCTTTTCAGGTCCTCGAATTTTTCACACCTTTTCAGGACTCCTCGAATTTTTCACACTTTTCAGGCGCATCCTCGTATTTTTCACACCTTTTCGGCTCTCGTAATTTCACACCTCTTTCAGGCTCTCGTATTTTCACACCTTTTTCAGTCTCCTCGTCTTTTTACTCGTTTTCAGGCCTCGTATTTTTCGAGCCTTTTCGGCTCCTCGTATTTTTCAGGCCTTTTCAGGCTCCTCGAATATTTCAGGCCTTTTCAGGCTCCTCGTATTTTTCACACCTTTTCAGGCTCCTCGTATTTTTCACGCCTTTTCAGGCTCCTCGTATTCTTCAGGCCTTTTCTGGCTCCTCCTATTTTTCACACCTTTTCAGGCTCCTCGTATTTTTCACACCTTTTCAGGCTCCTCGTATTTTTCACACCTTTTCAGGCTCCTCGTATTTTTCAGGCCTTTTCAGGTTGCTCGTATTTTCACAGCTTTTCAGGCTCCTCGTATTTATCAGGCCTTTTCAGGCTCCTCGTATTTTTCACACGTTTTCAGGCTCCTGGAATTTTTCAAGCCTTTTCAGGCTCCTCGTATTTCTCACACCTTTTCAGGCTCCTCGTATTTATCACACCTTTTCAGGCTCCTCGTATTTTTCAGGCCGTTTCAGGCTCCTCATATTTTTCACACCTTTTCAGGCTCCTCGTATTTTTCACACCTTTTCAGGCTCCTCGTATTTTTCACACTTTTTCAGGCTCCTCGTATTTTTCACACCTTTTCAGGCTCCTCGTATTTTTCACACCTTTTCAGGCTCCTCGTATTTTTCACACCTTTTCAGGCTCCTCGTATTTTTAACACATTTTCAGGCTCCTCGTATTTTTCACACCTTTTCAGGCTCCTCGTATTTTTCACACCTTTTCAGGCTCGTCGTATTTTTCACACCTTTACAGGCTCCTCGTATTTTTCACACCTTTTCAGGCTCCTCGTATTTTTCACACCTTTTCAGGCTCCTCGTATTTTTCACACCTTTCAGGCTACTCTTATTTATCAAGCCTTTTCAGGCTCCTCGTATTTTTCACGCCTTTTTCAGGCTCCTCGTATTTTTTCACACCTTTTCAGCGCTCCTCGCTATTTTTCAACACCATTTCAGGCTCCTCGTATTTTTCACACCTTTGCAGGCTCCCTCGATTTTTCCACACCCTTTCAGGCCCTCGTATTTTTTCACACCGTTTCCAGGCTCCTCGTATTCACCACCCTTTTCAGGCTCCTCGCTTTTCACACCTTTTTCAGGCTCCTCGTATTTTTCACACCTTTTCAGGCTCCTCATATTTTTCACACCTTTTCAGGGTCCTCATATTTTTCACACCTTTTCTGGCTCCTCGTATTTTTCACACCTTTTCAGGCTCCTCGTATTTTTCACACCTTTTCAGGCTCCTCGTATTTTTCACACCTTTTCAGGCTCCTCGTATTTTTCACACCTTTTCAGGCTCCTCGTATTTTTCAGGCCTTTTCAAGCTCCTCCTATTCTTCAGGCCTTTCAGGCTCCTCGTATTTTCAGGCCTTTTCAGGCTCCTCGTATTTTTCACACCTTTTCAGGCTCCTCGTATTTTTCAGGCCTTTTCAGGCTCCTCGTATTTTTCACACCTTTTCAGGCTCCTCGTATTTTTCACACCTTTTCAGTCTCCTCGTATTTTTCACTCCGTTTCAGGCCCTCGTATTTTTCAGGCCTTTTCAGGCTCCTCGTATTTTTCAGGCCTTTTCAGGCTCCTCGTATTTTTCAGGCCTTTTCAGGCTCCTCGTATTTTTCAGGCCTTTTCAGGCTCCTCGTATTTTTCACACCTCTTCAGGCTCCTCATATTTTTCACACCTCTTCAGGCTCCTCGTATTTTTAACGACTTTTCAGGCTCCTCGTATTTTTCACATCTTTTTAGCCTTCTCGTATTTTTCACACCTTCTGGTTCTAAGAGCAACATGATTACAATGTTTTCATCATCTTGTGCTGGTTTGCCCTAATTGGGTCCTCAGCAGTGATCTCTTACATGATATTTTTGGGAACTAACTAGTTGTTATTTTCATTTTACTGTTACTCAAAGTAAACAAATTTAAATTACATTTCCCCAAACTACCTGCTCCTCTGGATTCCTATATCTCTATTTGGGAGACCACTCTTTTTCATAGTTGCTGTTTCATCACTCAGTCATGTCCGACTCTTTTGCGACCCCATGGACAATAGCCCACCAGGCTCCTCTGGCGGTGGGATTTCCCTCGCAAGAATACTGGAGTGGGTTGCTGTTTCTTTCTCCAGGGGATCTTCCCGACCCGGAGATAGAACCTGCGCCTTCTGCATTGGCAGGCCGATTCTTCACCACTGAGTCACCATGGATGCCCCCTTTTCCTACTTGTTGTTGTTCAGTCGCTAAGTCATGTCTGATTCTTTGCAACCCCATGGACTGCAGCACACCAGGCTTCTCTGTCCTTCACCATTTCCTGGAGTTTGCTCAAACTCATGACCATTGAGTCATGATGCCATCCCCCTTCTCCTCCAGCCCTCAATCTTTCCCAGCATCAGAATCTTTTCCAATGAGTCAGCTGTTCGTAGCAGGTGGCCAAAGTATTACAGCTTCAGCATCAGTCCTTCAGTGAATATTCAGGGTTGATTTCCTTTATGTCTCCTTGCTGTCCAAGGGGCTCTCAAGAGTCTTCTCCAGCACCACAATTTGAAAGCATTGATTCTTTGGTGCTCAACCTTCTTTATGATCTAACTATCACATCTGTACATGACTACAGGAAAAATCATAACTTTGACTATACAGACCTTTGTTGGCAAAGCCAAGTCTCTGATTTTTAATATGCTAAGTTTGTCATAGCTTCTCTTCCAAAGAGCAAGCATCTTTTAATTTCAAGTTTGCAGTCACCATCCTCAGTGATTTTGAAGCCGAGAAAATAAAATGTCTCTGTTTCCACTTTTCCCCCATCTATTTGCATGAAATGGTGGGATCAGATGCCATAATCTTAGTTTTTTGAATGTTGTGTTTTAAACCAGCTTTTTCATTCTCCTCTTTCACACTCACCAAGAGGTTCTTTAGTTCCTCTTTGCTTTCTACCTTTAGAGTGGTATCATCTACATATCTGAGGTTGTTGATATTTCTCCTGGCAATCTTGATTCCATCTGTGAGTCATCCAGACTAGCATTTTGCATGATGTACTCAACATATAAGTTAAATAAGCAGGGTGACAATAAACAGCCTTGATGTACTCCTTCCCAATTTTGAACCAGTCCATTGTTCCATGTCTGATTATAAATGTTGCTTCTTGCCCTGCATACAGATTTCTCAGGAGACCGGTAAGGTGGTCTGGTATACCAGGGCTTAAAACCTTAAGAGCCAACTTTGAAATCACCCTTTCTCCCAACCCCCACCTAACCCTGTCAGTTCTTTCTTCCTTCTCAAGTATTCCAAATAACAATGCCTTAAGTCTAGAGAGTAGCATGGGTTTCCCTAGCCCAAGCTCTTTTCACGTTACATATTATGTCAGAATGAACTCTATGATTTTTAAGGACAGAAATTTACTTTAAATCACAGTTGGTAGATAGAAGCCAAAGAAATACTGTGTAGAGAGCCAAAGTGACTGTCATTGCAAACATATTACATAAAAGTTGGCAGAACATTTATCTCCTCATAAATCAAATTATTCCCATTGTTAAAAGAGTTTAACCTTTTTTCTGTTATCATATATGAACATCTGCAGTGTTAACCCCCTTTTATTCTCAATTCTCCCCACTAAAATAAGAGACTGAAAAAACCAGATCTTGCTCTCTCCTTCTGATGGAAATGTTATTACACAGGGTAATGACCAGAATGATGGTGGCAAAAAGAAAAGCATCATCGATGTGGGAGTGGTGCTGCTATATTTTATAAACTGTGTAAGCTGTCCTTCAGTGATCAGTTTTCACCAGAGTACAATGTGAATGGTACTCTTAACCCTGCTTATCTCACAGTCTTAAGTGAACAAACACAATGATACATGTAGAAGCTCTTGTGAGTGCTAAAAACAATGTGTACATAAAGAACAGTCATCATTGTGATACATAAAAGAGTTTAAAACAATCTGTGTTTTTACCTGGTAAATCTGTGCAGAAGGATTATTCATTGGCTTATGTTCATTATCTCCTGTAGGGAAAAGAGCTCAGTTTAATCAACACAATTCATTCTGTCCCTATTCTCTTCACATGCAGGGAATGAGGGGACTTAGAGGATATTAAATCTATACTTGCATGATAAGAAGCCAATGATTCAACAGAGACAGAAGATAAATTGGCATAGGTTATTTTATATTACATTCTAATGATCAAACCATATCTACCTGATATATCTCTTATAGTAGAAAATGATGTGCTACCAAGGTGGGGAAGTTTCTCAATCAAACTGAATGATAAACGATCATTCATTAGCCAGAAGGGAATGCCCATGAAGGGTCTCTTTCAGACTTCCCAGGTGGTCCAGTGGTTAAGACTCTGTGCTTCCATTGCAGGGGACACAAGTTCGCTCCCTGGTCAAGGAACTAAGATCCCACAAGCCGCATGGCAGGGCCAAAAAAAAAGGGTCTGTCTTATTCTTGGGACTGAGTGAAGTTTATCTGAGGGGCTAGTTCCAGTCAGGAAGTCTTTTATCCAGTCGTCACTCTATTGTTCTCAGGAGGCCTGTGTAAAATATTCCTTACTTCTTCTGCTTCTGATCCTTGCTAAACTTCAGAGCTCCGCCCTCTGTCCTGCCTAGATCAGCTAAAGGAATTTTGCTGTCCTCTTGGGCAAGAGGGCTGATGGAAGGAAATTGCAATACAAAGGGTCTTGGAAGGATGCAGGCAGAAAGAAAACAGTATTGTCAACACTAGAGACAGGTCAAACACAAAGAAAGTAGTAGGTTATGAAAACCATTTGCACTAGGGAGGAAAAAGATTAGCCTAGAATGTACCTGTCAGAACCTCAGCCCCGAGAATGAGGTAAATTGCGTAAAATGTACACCTCACATGCAGCCCTTTGCTTATCCATTTTAGCCACATCTCCTTTGTATCACATTGTATGAATCAAGCAGTTTATAGATAAAATCCCCAGCTGCAAATATTTGGATGTATAGATATGTACATTGTTCTCCTAGGACATTCAGGTACAGGAAACCCTTCCCTAGAGGAATCAGCCTCAGTATGTTAAGTTTATAAATAATATATATCTTCAGCTCAGATCTTATACACACCAAAGGCAGTCTCTATAAAATCCAGATGGTTTGAGATTACCAATCCCCCTTACAAACTTGAGTGGATTTACTTAACCTATTTCATGCTATGTCCCAGCAGCCTGGTATAATGGCAAGAACCAGAACCTAGGGACAGAGACCAGGGTCCCAGATCAGACTCTGACATTTTGTAGCTATAGCCTCACTTCTCTATGACTGTTTCTTTACCTATCAATTGAAGATGATAACAGACCCTACTTTTATATGGTTGATTCTGTGTGGTAAAGTTTAAAAGAGGAAGCCCTCATGTTTCTAGGTCAGCCTAGAAGGCGTTGGATGTCTGTTAGTTCAATATATATCTTGACCCTTTTCAGGAGGTCATTCTGAGGCAGTCCTAAAATTATTGCTAAGAAAAGTAAGAAACTACTCAAATTATAGATATACATGTAGCATTTCCTGTTTCCCCAGTACTGTGTCTGTGCTCTTCCTGGTCATTCTGTTATGATAGTGAAATAAGAATAGTCAAGTTAACATATTATTATGTTATGAGATAAGGGCAAGACCAGCTTACAACCTATATTTCTTAAATCCTGAGCCTTAAGCAAGACATAGGAAAAATCTTACCTTGCTTGGTTTTGGTCTTTTCCATGGTGCCTGTTGCTTCTCTCCTCCAGCTTATTCAACATTGCATCTTCATCATCCCTGGATCAGGCCATCCCCTCGTCCCCAGACCTGTCAGTTGAAATCAAGAGTAAGGGAACAGGTGAAGTGACTGGACTTAAGTTTATGTGCTAACTTTAAAAAATTGAAACGAACACAGAAGCAACAGGTGTTATGTGCAGGTTCAGAAGAGTGAAAATATTAAGTTGAGCACACATTTAGCTTAAAACTCAAAGGTAAATATTTTGTCAACAAGTATGAATTTCATTAGTTAAAATTATGGTAGTTTTTAATATACTGAATTCTGTTGGGGATCAAACCAATTAACTTAAACCTATTAATTTTATTAGCAGGGTATAGTTTGGGGAAATTAACTTGAGCAAGCATGAAGGCTAATATATCTGTTTCTATTTCATTAAATAGTAAGTTCCTTGATGGCTTTGTCCCCACTTTCACCATCTGTAGACTTCTTTACACCAGGAGATGCTAGTCAAATGTGGTCTGGCTGTTGTGATCTTTGGACATGAAACTGCCAGTTCAGAATGCAATCTAACAAGTAAAAATAGTATTGTGGACACCGGCCCTCTTTTTATCCCATCTAGAATTTTAACCCTTTTCAATGATTGGGGAATTCCCCAACCTTATGCAGCTTGATCAGAGGCCTCCCCTTATGTGGAGGCTGAAAATGCCAGGTTCTCCTAGCCTCCCTTGCAGCTAAGGCATGATGGACATGTGGTAACATTTTGATACACCCACCTCAATTGGTGCTGGCAGTTGCAGAAGGATTTCCTAAGGCAGATATACTTGATATACTTTCTACTTTCTTGGAAATAGAAATGATTTTTAAGACAAGCAGCAGCAGCATCAACAAGGGTGGTAGTGGTGACCATGATCTGGTATAGACAGTTTAGGGAACTCCAGCTGCTGCTTTCCTCACCAGAACAGCTGTACTACATGATTTGGGGCATTGCTGCTGGATGCATAATCCCAAACTTGGTTCTCCAGTCTCCCAGAGATTTTATGAGCTGTCAATATCCTTTTAACAAAGTCCTTTGCTGAGTAAATCAGCCAATTATTTCCTATTGCTTTACAATTAAGAAACTTAATTGAAATAATAAAAATATATCAACACTATCCAAGATTGAGAAAGCATAAGTTACAACTTTGTTCACTGCTCTAGAAAAGACACATCTAATTACTGGTGATAAAATGCAGATCAATGTTTACCTAGGGCAGGAGGTGGGAGTTTAACTGGGAAGAAGCACAGGGAACTTTTTAGGTTGATAAAAATATTCTATTGCTTAATTATGGTAGTGGTTATCCAGATGCATAAATTTGTCAAAACTCATCAAAATACACTCATGTGTATTTTGACTGAGTGCCTTTTATCCTATATAATTTACACCTCAAAGTAGAAATTAGTGTTTCATGCATATATTAAGGTCTGTGAAGCAGAATGATAAATTGACAGAGTCTGGAAGGCACAAATGGATGAAAAAGCATTGGTCAATAGCTGCAAATTATAAATGAGGAATCTAAAGAAAGGCCCGAAGTGAAGGCCATATGCTCTTTGGAATCTTGTACATTTTTCATGTGAGCATGGAAATTATATCAAGATAAGGCATCTTCCCTAGCTATCTGAATCTCTTTCATAGCTGATATAAACATCACTAAGAGGAAAAGTTTCTGCTCCTTAGCAAATAATCATTTGATATTTAATGAATTCCATAATGAATATAATTAAATCACAGAAAGTTAGAGCCAAAAGACACTGAGAAAATTACTTGATTCAACTTCTTCATTTATTGGAGAAGCAACCAAGGCGTGGAGAGGGGAAGATAAGTCATCTGCTTAAAACCACACAGCTTTGAAAATAATTGTTAGATGTGATTTCTGTTACTATTTGGGGGAAAAAGTATTAAAATATGTGAAGCCATATTTTAATGGGATTTTTTATGGATAATTAATTCCAGAGGATTTGTTGATCTAATCTGCAGCTAATTAAAAACAAACCCCCAAACTGCCATCTGTCATAGGTAAAATGTAAATTTATGCATTTTCAGAGGTAAGACATCATCAAGTTCACAAGTGTACAAATAGTTACTGATTTCAAGAAGATAAGGTGTGTGGTTACTAGAAAATAAATTAGAAATTTTATTTATTTAATTATGAAAGCAACCAAACCACATTATAAAAATTTTAGAAAATACCGAGGGAAAAAAAACAGCTATGATGCCTCTACTTACTGATCACTTGATTTTATTGCTAGTCTATCACTTTTCTCTTGTATATTTTACCTGATTGTTAATGGAGCCTATAATTTTATATCTACTTTTTTACCTATATTAAGTATTTTTCTTTCTTTTACAAATTGGACCTTTATTATTCAAGTTGTTTTTATTGTGGTTATTTGGATTGAGGTACAAGTGTCCCTCCTTAGACCCAGTCAGTGTTAACAATCTGCTGAAATTCTTCATTCCTTTCTCTATCCTCATAGAGCCACAATCAAATGTATATACAGAATATACAGATAAGGTGGGGGTTGTCATTGTAGGTTCATACTCTTCCTCTCTGCATCATCCCTCTCACTTCATATATCATGGCAATCTTTCCAAGTTAATTGGTATAAATCTAGCAAATCACTGTTAATGACTGAGTAACATCCATGGTGGGAATAATCTGTTTTAATTGTTCTTTTATCGATGGGCATTCCCTTTATTTCCATTATTTTGTCACTGTAAACAATGCTACAACAAACATCTCGGCATACAGAGCCGTATATATTGGTGCTTTTATATACTTAGGGGTTTAATAAGTAAGACTCATTTATTCTTAAGTAGTGTATAGTTTTTATTGCTACTGCAAATGGCATTTTTCAATTTCCAATTCTCTCTAGCTGGTGTTTCTCTCTCTTTTTTAAATATTTATTTTGTTCTCAGCCATCTTACTAAATTCCTTTATTAATTATAGAAGATTTTAAAATAAATATTTCTAGATGATTTTAATTCTTGTTTTCAAGTTTTACACTGGTTATTTCACAGTTGAATGATATCGTATTTGCTAGAACCTCTAGAATAATGTTTGCTAATAACAGTGACAGTGGATATTATTATCCATCTTCTTATTTTAATGTAAATGACTTTAAAGTCATTTATAATCATATTTTCTACCTTTGGTAAATAATGTATATCATATTTAAGTAACTTTAGCCTTGTTTTACCAAAATTTCTTAAAAGGAATGGCTACTGTATTTTATCCATCTTTTAGCAGCTATTGATAGACTTGCCTTTTTCTCCTTTGTCATAATAAATTATACTGATTCTCTGATGTTGAATCATCCTCACATTCCTGGAATATTTGCTTGGTCATAGGAGATAGTTTTATTGGCACTCTGCTGGATCCTATTAGTTAATATTTAGATTTTTTGCATCTATATTCATGAGTGATTTTGATCTGTGGAAGATTAATTGCTTTTTTTATTTTTTATTCTATGGCAGAGGGATATTCACATTATCCTAGCTTCTTAAAATGAATTAGAGAGGTTTTTTATCTTGTCCTATGATCTAGAAATGTTTCAATTAAATTGGAATTATCTGTTCATCGAAAGACAGTATATCATAGCTATGAAAACATTTGGTCTTAATGCCTTTTTAAAAAAGTAGACACATCCTTAAACCCAATTCAATTTCTTAAAAGGTAATTGGTCTACTCAACTTTTAAGCTTAATTTTATCATTTGTATTTTCTTAGGACATCATGTGTTTCCTTAAGTTTATTAACAAATCTATTGATAGAGGATAAGTATCTACATTTTGTGAACAGCTGTTATGGTTGTAGCAGTACGTGGCGGCACCCAACGTATACAGCCCTACACACTCAAACACACCACCCTATCACCCACCCTCATCACACCTCATTCCCATACACCTTATTCTTTCTTCAAGCAACAACAACAAAGAAAAAGAGATAAAACCCTAAATGAACCCTGAAAGTTAAAAATACAAGCCTGAAAACCTGAAAAATACAAGCCTGAAGTTGGAAAATAAAGGAGCCTGAAGGTGGGTGAAAAATACGAGGAGGCCTAAAAGCGTGGGAAAATACAGGGAGCCTGGACAAAGGCCTGAAAAAATACGAGGAACCCGGAAAAGGTGTGAAAAAAATATGGACCTGAAAAGGCCTGGATAAAATAGGAGGAGTTTTGAAGAAGGGGTGTGAAAAATACGAGGAGCCTGACAAAGCCTGAAAAATACGAGGAGCCTGAAAAGGTGTGAAAAATACGAGGAGCCTGAAAAAGCGTGAAAAATACGAGGAGCCTGAAAAGGCCTGAAAAATACGAGGAGCCTGAAAAGGCGTGAAAAATACGAGGAGCCTGAAAAGGCCTGAAAAATACGAGGAGCCTGAAAAGGCGTGAAAAATAAGAGGAGCCTGAAAAGGCCTGGAAAATAAGAAAAGCCTGAAAAGGCGTGAAAAATATGAGGAGCCTGAACAGGTGTGAAAAACACGAGGAGCCTGAAAAGGTGTGAAAAATACGAGGAGCCTGAAAAGGCGTGAAAAATACGAGGAGCCTGACAAAGCCTGAAAAAATACGAGGACCCTGAAAAGGTGTGAAAAATATGAGGAGCCTGAAAAGGCCTGAAAAATAGGAGGAGGTTGAAAAGGTGTGAAAAATACGAGGAGCCTGAAAAGGCGTGAAAAATACGAGGAGCCTGAAAAGGTGTGAAAAATACGAGGAGCCTGAAACAGTGTGAAAAATACGAGGAGCCTGAAAATGTGTGAAAAAAACGAGGAGCCTGAAAAGGCCTGAAAAATACGAGGAGCCTGAAAAGGTGTGAAAAATACGAGGAGCCTGAAAAGGCCTGAAATACACGAGGAGCTTGAAAAGGTGTGAAAAATACGAGGAGCCTGAAAAGGTGTGAAAAATACGAAGAGCCTGAAAAGGCCTGATAAATACGAGGAGCCTGAAAACGCCTGAAAAATACGAGGAGCCTGAAAAGTTGTTAAAAATACGAGGAGCCTGAAAAGGTGTGAAAAATACGAGGAGCCTGAAAAGGTGTGAAAAATACGAGGAGCCTGAAAAGGCCTGAAAAATACGAGGAGCCTGAAAAGGCCTGAAAAATACGAGAAGCTTGAAAAGGCGTGAAAAATACGAGGAGCCTGAAAAGGTGTGAAAAATACGGGGAGCCTGAAAAGATGTGAAAAATACGGGGAGCCTGAAACGGTGTGAAAAATACGGGGAGCCTGAAAAGGTGTGAAAAATACGGGGAGCATGAAAAGGCCTGAAAAATATGAGGAGCCTGAAAAGGTGTGAAAAAGACGAGGAGGCGTGAAAAATACGAGGAGCCTGAAAAGGCCTGAAAAATACGAGGAGCCTGAAAAGGTGTGAAAAATACGAGGAGCCTGAAAAGGTGTGAAAAATACGAGGAGCCTAAAAACGTGTGAAAAGTACGAGGAGCCTGACAAAGCCTGAAAAATACGAGGACCCTGAAAAGGTGTGAAAAATACGAGGAGCCTGAAAAGGTGTGAAAAATACGAGGAGCCTGAAAAGGTGTGAAAAATACGGGAAGCCTGAAAAGGCCTGAAAAATACGAGGAGCCTGAAAAGGCCTGAAAAATACGAGGGCCCTGAAAAGTTGTGAAAAATACGAGGAGCCTGATAAGGTGTGAAAAATATGAGGAGCCTGAAAAGGTGTGAAAAATACGTGGAGCCTGACAAAGCCTGAAAAATACGAGGACCCTGGAAAGGCCTGAAAAATACGAGGAGCCTGGAAAGGCCTGAAAAATACCAGGAGCCTGAAAAGGTGTGAAAAATACGAGGAGCCTGAAAAGGCCTGAAAAATATGAGGACCCTGAAAAGGTGTGAAAAATACGAGGAGCCTGAAAAGGCCTGAAAAATACGAGGAGCCTGAAAAGGTGTGAAAAATATAAGGAGCCTGAAAAGGTGTGAAAAATACGAGGAGCCTAAAAAGGCGTGAAAAATACGAGGAGCCTGACAAAGCCTGAAAAATACGAGGACCCTGAAAAGGTGTGAAAAATATGAGGAGCCTGAAAAGGCCTGAAAAATAGGAGGAGGATGAAAAGGTGTGAAAAATACGAGGAGCCTGAAAAGGTGTGAAAAATACGTGGAGCCTGACAAAGCCTGAAAAATACGAGGACCCTGAAAAGGTGTGAAAAATACGAGGAGCCTGGAAAGGCCTGAAAAATACCAGGAGCCTGAAAAGGTGTGAAAAATACGAGGAGCCTGAAAAGGTGTGAAAAATACAAGGAGCCTGAAAAGGCCTGAAAAATATGAGGAGCCTGAAAAGGCCTGAAAAATACGAGGAGCCTGAAAAGGTGTGAAAAATACGAGGCCTGAAAAGGTGTGAAAAATACGAGGAGCCTGAAAAGGCGTGAAAAATACGAGGAGCCTGACAAAGCCTGAAAAATACGAGGACCCTGAAAAGGTGTGAAAAATATGAGGAGCCTGAAAAGGCCTGAAAAATAGGAGGAGGTTGAAAAGGTGTGAAAAATACGAGGAGCCTGAAAAGGCGTGAAAAATACGAGGAGCCTGAAAAGGTGTGAAAAATACGAGGAGCCTGAAACAGTGTGAAAAATACGAGGAGCCTGAAAATGTGTGAAAAAAACGAGGAGCCTGAAAAGGCCTGAAAAATACGAGGAGCCTGAAAAGGTGTGAAAAATACGAGGAGCCTGAAAAGGCCTGAAATACACGAGGAGCTTGAAAAGGTGTGAAAAATACGAGGAGCCTGAAAAGGTGTGAAAAATACGAGGAGCCTGAAAAGGCCTGAAAAATACGAGGAGCCTGAAAAGTTGTTAAAAATACGAGGAGCCTGAAAAGGTGTGAAAAATACGAGGAGCCTGAAAAGGTGTGAAAAATACGAGGAGCCTGAAAAGGCCTGAAAAATACGAGGAGCCTGAAAAGGCCTGAAAAATACGAGAAGCTTGAAAAGGCGTGAAAAATACGAGGAGCCTGAAAAGGTGTGAAAAATACGGGGAGCCTGAAAAGATGTGAAAAATACGGGGAGCCTGAAAAGGTGTGAAAAATACGGGGAGCCTGAAAAGGTGTGAAAAATACGGGGAGCATGAAAAGGCCTGAAAAATATGAGGAGCCTGAAAAGGTGTGAAAAAGACGAGGAGCCTGAAAAGGTGTGAAAAATACGAGGAGCCTGAAAAGGCCTGAAAAATACGAGGAGCCTGAAAAGGTGTGAAAAATACGAGGAGCCTGAAAAGGTGTGAAAAATACGAGTAGCCTAAAAACGTGTGAAAAATACGAGGAGCCTGACAAAGCCTGAAAAATACGAGGACCCTGAAAAGGTGTGAAAAATACGAGGAGCCTGAAAAGGTGTGAAAAATACGAGGAGCCTGAAAAGGTGTGAAAAATACTGGAAGCCTGAAAAGGCCTGAAAAATACGAGGAGCCTGAAAAGGACTGAAAAATACGAGGGCCCTGAAAAGTTGTGAAAAATACGAGGAGCCTGATAAGGTGTGAAAAATACGAGGAGCCTGAAAAGGTGTGAAAAATACGAGGAGCCTGACAAGGCGTGAAAAATACGAGGACCCTGAAAAGGTGTGAAAAATACGAGGAGCCTGGAAAGGCCTGAAAAATACGAGGAGCCTGAAAAGGTGTGAAAAATACGAGGAGCCTGGAAAGGCCTGAAAAATACGAGGAGCCTGAAAAGGTGTGAAAAATACGAGGAGCCTGAAAAGGCCTGAAAAATACGAGGAGCCTGAAAAGGTGTGAAAAATACGAGGAGCCTGAAAAGGCCTGAAAAATACGAGGAGCCTGAAAAGGTGTGAAAAATACGAGGAGCCTGAAAAGGTGTGAAAAATACGAGGAGCCTGAAAAGGTGTGAAAAATACGAGGAGCCTGACAAAGCCTGAAAAATACGAGGACCCTGAAAAGGTGTGAAAAATATGAGGAGCCTGAAAAGGCCTGAAAAATAGGAGGAGGTTGAAAAGGTGTGAAAAATACGAGGAGCCTGAAAAGGTGTGAAAAATACGTGGAGCCTGACAAAGCCTGAAAAATACGAGGACCCTGAAAAGGTGTGAAAAATACGAGGAGCCTGGAAAGGCCTGAAAAATACCAGGAGCCTGAAAAGGTGTGAAAAATACGAGGAGCCTGAAAAGGTGTGAAAAATACAAGGAGCCTGAAAAGGCCTGAAAAATATGAGGAGCCTGAAAAGGCCTGAAAAATACGAGGAGCCTGAAAAGGTGTGAAAAATACGGGGATGCTGAAAAGGTGTGAAAAATACGAGGAGCCTGAAAATGCGTGAAAAATATGAGGAGCCTGACAAAGCCTGAAAAATACGAGGACCCTGAAAAGGTGTGAAAAATATGAGGAGCCTGACAAGGCCTGAAAAATAGGAGGAGGTTGAAAAGGTGTGAAAAATACGAGGAGCCTGAAAAGGCGTGAAAAATACGAGGAGCCTGAAAAGGTGTGAAAAATGCGAGGAGCCTGAAACAGTGTGAAAAATACGAGGAGCCTGAAAAGGTGTGAAAAAAACGAGGAGCCTGAAAAGGCCTGAAAAATACGAGGAGCCTGAAAAGGTGTGAAAAACACGAGGAGCCTGAAACGGTGTGAAAAATACGAGGAGCCTGAAAAGGCCTGAAAAATACGAGGACCCTGAAAATGCCTTAAAAATACGAGGAGCCTGAAAAGGTGTGAGAAATACGAGGAGCCTGAAACGGTGTGAAAAATACGAGGAGCCTGAAAAGGCCTGAAAAATACGAGGAGCCTGAAAATGCCTGAAAAATACGAGGAGCCTGAAAAGGTGTGAAAAATACGAGGAGCCTGAAAAGGTGTGAAAAATATGAGGAGCCTGAAACGGTGTGAAAAATACGAGGAGCCTGAAAAGGTGTTAAAAATACGAGGAGCCTGAAAAGGTGTGAAAAATATGAGGAGCCTGAAAAGGTGTGAAAAATACGAGGAGTCTGAAAAGGCGTGAAAAATACGAGGAGCCTGAAAAGGTGTGAAAAATACGAGGAGACCTAAACAGTGTGAAAAATACGAGGAGCATGAAAAGGTGTGAAAAATACGAGGAGTCTGAAAAGGCCGTGAAAAATACGAGGAGCCTGAAAAGGTGTGAATCAGGCTCCCCGTATTTTTCATCGCCCTTTTTTCAGGGTTCCTCGGTATTTTTCAATGGGGGGGGCCTTTTCAGGCTCCTCGAATTTTTCAAGCCTTTTCAGGCTCCTCGTATTTTTCAGCCTTTTCAGGCTCCTCGTATTTTTCACACCTTTTCAGGCTCCTCGTATTTTTCAGGCCTTTCAGGCTCCTTGTATTTTTCAGGCCTTTTTAGGGTCCTCGTATTTTCCACACCTTTTCAGGCTCCTCGTATTCTTCACGCCTTTTCAGGAGGCTCCTCGTGTTTTTCACAGCTTTTCAGGCTCCTCGTGTTTTTCACAACTTTTCAAGCTCCTCGTGTATTTAGGCCTTTTCAGGCTCCTCATATTTTTCACACCTTTTCAGGCTCCTCGTATTTTTCACACCTTTTCAGGCTCCTTGTATTTTTCACTCCGTTTCAGGCCCTCGTATTTTTCAGGCCTTTTCAGGCTCCTCGTATTTTTCAGGCCTTTTCAGGCTCCTTGAATTTTTCAAGCCTTTTCAGGCTCCTCGTATTTTTCACACCTTTTCAGGCTCCTCGTATTTTTCACACATTTTCAGGCTCCTCGTATTCTTCAGGCTTTTTCAGGCTCCTCCTATTTTTCACATCTTTTCAGGCTCCTCGTATTTTTCACACCTTTTCAGGCTCCTCGTATTTTTCACACCTTTTCAGGCTCCTCGTATTTTTCAAGCCTTTTCAGGTTCCTTGTATTTTTCACAGCTTTTCAGGCTCCTCGTATTTTTCAGGCCTTTTCAGGCTCCTCGTATTTTTCACACGTTTTCAGGCTCCTCGAATTTTTCAAGCCTTTTCAGGCTCCTAGTATTTTTCAAACCTTTTCAGGCTCCTCGTATTTATCACACCTTTTCAGACTCCTCGTATTTTTCATGCCTTTTCAGGCTCCTCGTATTTTTCACACCTTTTCAGGCTCCTCATATTTTTCAGGCCGTTTCAGGCTCCTCATATTTTTCACACTTTTTCAGGCTCCTCGTATTTTTCACACCTTTTCAGGCTCCTCGTATTTTTCACACCTTTTCAGGCTCCTCGTATTTTTCACACCTTTTCAGGCTCCTCGTATTTTTAACACCTTTTCAGGCTCCTCGTATTTTTCACACCTTTTCAAGCTCCTCGTGTATTTCAGGCCTTTTCAGGCTCCTCGTATTTTTCACACCTTTTCAGGCTCCTCGTATTTTTCACACCTTTTCTGTCTCCTCAAAAATACGAGGAGCCTGAAAAGGCATGAAAAGTACGAGGCGCCTAAAGAGGCCTGAAAAATACGAGGAGCCTGAAAATGCGTGAGAAATAGGTGGGGCCTGAAAAGGTCTGAAAAATAGGAGGGGCCTGAAAAGGCCTGAAAAAATGAGGAGCCTGAAAAGGTGTGAAAAATACGAGGAGCCTGAAAAGGTGTGAAAAATACGAGGAGCCTGAACAGGTGTGAAAAATACGAGGAGCCTGAAAAGGCTTGATAAATAAGAGTAGCCTGAAAAGGTGTGAAAAATACGAGGAGCCTGAAACGGTGTGAAAAATACGAGGAGCCTGAAAAGGTGTGAAAAATACGAGGAGCCTGAAAAGGTGTGAAAATTACGAGGAGCCTGAAAAGGTGTGAAAAATACGAGGAGCCTGAAAAAGTGTTAAAAATACGAGGAGCCTGAAAAGGTGTGAAAAATACGAGGAGCCTGAAAAGGTGTGAAAAATACGAGGAGCCTGAAAAGGTGTGAAAAATACGAGGAGCGTGAAAAAGTGTGAAAAATATGAGGAGCCTGAAACGGCCTGAAAAATATGAGGAGCCTGAAAAGGTGTGAAAAATACGAGGAGCCTGAAAAGGCATGAAAAATACGAGGAGCCTGAAAAGGTGTGATAAATACGAGGGGCCTGAAAAGGTGTGAAAAATACGAGGAGCCTGAAAAGGCTTGAAAAATTCGAGGAGCCTGAAAACGTGTGAAAAATACGAGGAGCTTGAAAAGGCCTGAAAAATACGAGGAGCCTGAAAAGCTGTGAAAAATACAAGGAACCTGAAAAGGCTTGAAAAATACGAGGAGCCTGAAAAGGTGTGAAAAATACGAGGAGCCTGAAAAGGTGTGAAAAATACGAGGAGCCTGAAAAGATGTGAAAAATAGGAGGAGCCTGAAAAGGCCTGAAGTATACGAGGAGCCTGAAAAGGCGTGAAAAATACGAGGAGCCTGAAAAGGTGTGAAAAATACGAGGAGCCTGAAAAGGCTTGAAAAATTCGAGGAGCCTGAGAAGGCCTGAGAAATACGAGGAGCCTGAAAAGGCCTGAAAAATACGAGGGCCTGAAACGGAGTGAAAAATACGAGGAGACTGAAAAGGTGTGAAAAATACGAGGAGCCTGAAAAGGCGTGAAAAATACGAGGAGCCTGAAAAGGCCTGAAATATACGAGGATCTTGAAAAGGTGTGAAAAATACGAGGAGCCTGAAAAGGTGTGAAAAATACGAGGAGCCTGAAAAGGCCTGAAAAATACGAGGAGCCTGAAAAGGCCTGAAAAATACGAGGAGCCTGAAAAGGTGTGTGAAAAATACGAGGAGCCTGAAAAGGTGTGAAAAATACGAGGAGCCTGAAAAGGTCTGTGAAAAATACGAGGAGCCTGAGAAGGTGTGAAAAACACGAGGAGCCTGAAAAGGCGTGAAAAATACGAGGAGCCTGAAAAGGCCTGAAAAATACGAGGAGCCTGAAAAAGGCGTTGAAAAATACGAGGAGCCTGAAAAGGCCTGAAAAAATACGAGAAGCCTGAAAAGGCGTGAAAAATACGAGGGGCCTGAAAAGGCTGTGAAAAATACGCAGGAGCCTGAAAAGGGTGAAAAATACGAGGAGCCTGAAAAGGTGTGAAAAATACGAGGAGCCTGAAAAAGTGTGAAAATTATGAGGAGCCTGAAACGGCCTGAAAAATACGAGGAGCCTGAAAAGGTGTGAAAAATACGAGGAGCCTGAAAAGGCATGAAAAATACGAGGAGACTGAAAAGGTGTGATAAATACGAGGAGCCTGAAAAGGTGTGAAAAATACGAGGAGCCTGAAAAGGCTTGAAAAATTCGAGGAGCCTGAAAAGGTGTGAAAAATACGAGGAGCCTGAAAAGCTGTGAAAAATACGAGGAACCTGAAAAGGCTTGAAAAATACGAGGAGCCTGAAATAGTGTGAAAAATACGAGGAACCTGAAAAGGCTTGAAAAATACGAGGAGCCTGAAATAGTGTGAAAAATACGAGGAGCCTGAAAAGGTGTGAAAAATACGAGGAGCCAGAAAAGGTGTGAAAAATAGCAGGAGCCTGAAAAGGCCTGAAGAATACGAGGAGCCTGAAAAGGCGTGAAAAATACGAGGAGCCTGAAAAGGTGTGAAAAATACGAGGAGCCTGAAAAGGCTTGAAAAATTCGAGGAGCCTGAAAAGGCCTGAAAATACGAGGAGCCTGAAAAGGCCTGAAAAACACGAGGGCCTGAAACGGAGTGAAAAATACGAGGAGACTGAAAAGGTGTGAAAAATACGAGGAGCCTGACAAAGCCTGAAAAATACGAGGACCATGAAAAGGTGTGAAAAATACGAGGAGCCTGAAAAGGCCTGAAATATACCAGGAGCCTGAAAAGGCCTGAAAAATACGAGGAGCCTGAAAAGGTGTGAAAAATACGAGGAGCCTGAAAAGGTGTGAAAAATACGAGGATCCTGAAAAGGTGTGAAAAATACGAGGAGCCTGAAAAGGTGTGAAAAATACGAGGAGACTGAAAAGGTGTGAAAAATATGAGGAGCCAGAAAAGGTGTGAAAAATATGAGGACCCTGAAAAGGTGTGAAAATACGAAGAGCCTGAAAAGGTGTGAAAACAACGAGGAGCCTGAAAACGTGTGAAAAATACGAGGAGCCTGAAAAGGTGTGAAAAATACGAGGAGCCTGACCAAGCCTGAAAAATACGAGGGCCCTGAAAAGGTGTGAAAAATACGAGGAGCCTGATAAGGTGTGAAAAATATGAGGAGCCTGAAAAAGCCTGAAAAATACGAGGAGCCTGAAAAGGTGTGAAAAATACGAGGAGCCTGAAAAGGCTTGATAAATAAGAGTAGCCTGAAAAGGTGTGAAAAATACGAGGAGCCTGAAAAGGTGTGAAAAATACGAGGAGCCTGAAACGGTGGGAAAAATACGAGGAGCCTGAAAAGGTGTGAAAAATACGAGGAGCCTGAAAAGGCTTGAAAAATACGAGGAGCCTGGAAAGGCCTGAAAAATACGAGGAGCCTGAAAAGGCGTGAAAAATACGAGGAGCCTGAAAAGGTGTGAAAAATACGAGGAGCCTGAAAAGGTGTGAAATGTATGAGGAGCCTGAAAAGGTGTGAAAAATACGAGGAGCCTGAAAATGTGTTAAAAATACGAGGAGCCTGAAAAGGTGTGAAAAATACGAGGAGCCTGAAAAAGGTGAAAAATACGAGGAGCCTGAAAAGGTGTGAAAAATACGAGGAGCCTGAAAAGGTGTGAAAAATACGAGGAGCCTGAAAAAGTGTGAAAATTATGAGGAGCCTGAAACGGCCTGAAAAATACGAGGAGCCTGAAAAGGTGTGAAAAATACGAGGAGCCTGAAAAGGCGTGAAAAATACGAGGAGCCTGAAAAGGTGTTTGATAAAATACGAGAGCCTGAAAGGTGTGAAAAATACGAGGAGCCTGAAAAAGGCTTGAAAAATTCAGGAGCCTGAAAGGTGTGAAAAATCGAGAGCCTGAAAAGCTGTTGAAAAAATACGAAGAACCTGAAAAGGCTTGGAAAAATACGAGGAGCCTGAATAGTGGTGAAAAATCGAGGAACAAACTGAAAGGCTTGAAAAATACGAGGAGCCTGAAATAGTGTGAAAACGAGGAGCCTGAAAAGGTGTTGAAAAATTACGAGGAGCCAGAAAAGGTTGTGTGAAAAATAGCAGGGAGGCCTGAAAAGGCCTGAAGAATACGAGGAGCTGGAAAGGCGTGAAAAATACGAGGAAAAGCCTGAAAAGGTTGTGAAAAAATACGAGGAGGTTCCTGAAAAAGGCTTGAAAAAATTCGAGGAGCCTGAAAAGGCCTGAAAAATACGAGGAGCCTGAAAAGGCCTGAAAAATACGAGGGCCTTGAAACGGGACGTGAAAAATACGGAGGGGACTGAACAAGGTTGTGAAAAATACCGAGGAGCCTGACAAAGCCTGAAAAAATACGAGGCACCATGAAAGGTGTGAAAAATCGGAGGAGCCTGAAAAGGCCTGAAAAATACAAGGAGCCTGAAAAGGTGTGAAAAATCCGAGGAGCCTGAAAAGGCCTGCAGAATACGAGGAGCCTGAAAAGGCGTGAAAAATATGAGGAGCCTGAAAAGGTGTGAAAAATACGAGGAGCCTGAAAAGGTGTGAAATATACGAGGAGCCTGAAAAGGTGTGAAAAATACGAGGAGCCTGAAAAGGTGTGAAAAATATGAGGAGCCAGAAAAGGTGTGAAAAATATGAGGACCCTGAAAAGGTGTGAAAATACGAAGAGCCTGAAAAGGTGTGAAAACAACGAGGAGCCTGAAAAGGTGTGAAAAATACGAGGAGCCTGAAAAGCTGTGAAAAATACGTGGAGCCTGAAAAGGTGTGAAAAATACGACGAGCCTGAAAAGGTGTGAAAAATACGAGGAGCCTGAAAAGGTGTGAAAAATACGAGGAGCCTGAAAAGGTGTGAAAAATACGAGGAGCCTGAAAAGGCTTGATAAATAAGAGTAGCCTGAAAGGTGTGAAAAATACGAGGAGCCTGAAAAGGTGTGAAAAATACGAGGAGCCTGAAAAGGCCTGAAAAATCAGAGGAGCCTGAAAAGGCCTGAAAAATACGAGGAGCCTGAAAAGGTGTGAAAAATAGTAGGAGCCTGAAAAGGCCTGAAAAATACGAGGAGCCTGAAAGGCGTGAAAAATACGAGGAGCCTGAAAAGGTGTGAAAAATACGAGGAGCCTGAAAAGGTGTGAAATGTATGAGGAGCCTGAAAAGGTGTGAAAAATACGAGGAGCCTGAAAAGGTGTGAAAAATACGAGGAGCCTGAAAAGGTGTGAAAAATACGAGGAGCCTGAAAAGGTGTGAAAAATACGAGGAGCCTGAAAAGGCTTGAAAAATTCGAGGAGCCTGAAAAGGCCTGAAAAATACGAGGAGCCTGAAAAGGCCTGAAAAATACGAGGGCCTGAAACGGAGTGAAAAATACGAGGAGACTGAAAAGGTGTGAAAAATACGAGGAGCCTGAAAAAGTGTGAAAAATACGAGGAGCCTGAAAAGGCCTGAAATACACGAGGAGCTTGAAAAGGTGTGAAAAATACGAGGAGCCTGAAAAGGTGTGAAAAATACGAGGAGCCTGAAAAGGTGTGAAAAATACGAGGAGCCTCAAAAGGTGTGAAAAATACGAGGAGCCTGAAAAGGCCTGAAAAATATGAGGAGCCTGAAAAGGCCTGAAAAATACGAGAACCCTGAAAAGGCGTGAAAAATACGGGGAGCCTGAAAAGGTGTGAAAAATACGGGGAGCCTGAAAAGGTGTGAAAAATACGAGGAGCCTGAAAAGGCCTGAAAAATATGACGAGCCTGAAAAGGCCTGAAAAATACGAGGAGCCTGAAAAGGCCTGAAAAATACGAGGAGCCTGAAAAGGCCTGAAAAATACGAGAAGCCTGAAAAGGCGTGAAAAATACGGGGAGCCTGAAAAGGTGTGAAAAATACGGGGAGCCTGAAAAGGTGTGAAAAATACGAGGAGCCTGAAAAGGCCTGAAAAATATGAGGAGCCTGAAAAGGCCTGAAAAATTCAGGCTCCTCGTATTTTTCACACCTTTTCAGGCTCCTCGTATTTTTCAGGCCTTTTCAGGCTCCTCGTTTTTTTCACACTGTTTCAGGCTCCTTGTATTTTTCACACCTTTTCAGGGTCCTCATATTTTTCAGGCCATTTCAGGCTCCTCGTATTTTTCACACCTTTTCTGTCTCCTCGTATTTTTCACTCCATCTCAGGCCCTCGTATTTTTCAGGCCTTTTCAGGCTCCTCGTATTTTTCAGGCCTTTTCAGGCTCCTCGAATTTTTCAAGCCTTTTCAGGCTCCTCGTATTTTTCACACCTTTTCAGGCTCCTCGTATTTTTCACACCTTTTCAGGCTCCTCGTATTTTTCAGGCTTTTTCAGGCTCCTCCTATTTTTCACACCTTTTCAGGCTCCTCGTATTTTTCACACCTTTTCAGGCTCCTCGTATTTTTCACACCTTTTCAGGCTCCTCGTATTTTTCAAGCCTTTTCAGGTTCCTCGTATTTTTCACAGCTTTTCAGGCTCCTCATATTTTTCAGGCCTTTTCAGGCTCCTCGTATTTTTCACACGTTTTCAGGCTCCTCGAATTTTTCAAGCCTTTTCAGGCTCCTCGTATTTTGCACACCTTTTCAGGCTCCTCGTATTTTTCACACCTTTTCAGGCCTCTCGTATTTTTCATGCCTTTTCAGGCTCCTCGTATTTTTCACACCTTTTCAGGCTCCTCGTATTTTTCAGGCCGTTTCAGGCTCCTCGTATTTTTCACACCTTTTCAGGCTCCTCGTATTTTCACGCCTTTTCAGGCTCCTCGTATTTTTCACACCTTTTCAGGCTCCTCGTATTTTTCACACCTTTTCAGGCTCCTCGTATTTTTCACACCGTTTCAGGCTCCTCGTATTTTTCACACCTTTTCAGGCTCCTCGTATTTTTCACACCTTTTCAGTCTACTCTTATTTATCAAGCCTTTTCAGGCTCCTCGTATTTTTCACACCTTTTCAGGCTCCTCGTATTTTTCACACCGTTTCCTGGCTCCTCATATTTTTCACACCTTTTCAGGCTCCTCGTATTTTTCACACCTTTTCAGGCTCCTCGTATTTTTCAGGCCTTTTCAGGCTCCTCGTATTTTTCAGGCCTTTTCAGGCTCCTCGTATTTTTCAGGCCTTTTCAGGCTCCTCGTATTTTTCACACCTTTTCAGGCTCCTCGTATTTTTCACACCCTTTTCAGGCTCCTCGTATTTTTCAGGCCTTTTCAGGCTCCTCGTATTTTTCACACCTTTTCAGGCTCCTCGTATTTTTCACACCTTTTCAGGCTCCTCGTATTTTTCACACCTTTTCAGGCTCCTCGTATTTTTCACACCTTTTCAGGCTCCTCGTATTTTTCACACCTTTTCAGTCTACTCTTATTTATCAAGCCTTTTCAGGCTCCTCGTATTTTTCACACCTTTTCAGGCTCCTCGTATTTTTTCACACATTTTCAGGCTCCTCGTATTTTTCACACCTTTTCAGGCTCCTCGTATTTTTCACACCTTTTCAGGCTCCTCGTATTTTTCACACCTTTTCAGGCTCCTCGTATTTTTCACACCTTTTCAGGCTCCTCGTATTTTTCACACGTTTTCAGGCTCCTCGTTGTTTTCACACCTTTTCAGGCTCTTCGTATTTTCACACCTTTTCAGGGTCCTCATATTTTTCACACCTTGTCTGGCTCCTCATATTTTTCACACCTTTTCAGGCTCCTCGTATTTTTCACACCTTTTCAGGCTCCTCGTATTTTTCACACCTTTTCAGGCTCTGCGTATTTTTCACACCTTTTCAGGCTCCTCGTATTTTTCACAGCTTTTCAGCCTCCTCGTATTTTTCACACCTTTTTAGGCTCCTCGTATTTTTCAGGCCTTTTCAGGCTCCTCGTAATTTTCAGGCCTTTTCAGGCTCCTCGTATTTTTCACACCTTTTCAGGCTCCTCGTATTTTTCACGCCTTTCAGGCTCCTCGTATTTTTCACGCCTTTTCAAGCTCCTAGTATTTTTCACACCTTTTCAGGCTCCTCGTATTTTTCAGGCCTTTTCAGGCTCCTCGTATTTTTCACACCTTTTCAGGCTCCTCGTATTTTTCAGGCCTTTTCAGGCTCCTCGTATTTTTCACGTCTTTTCAGGCTCCTCGTGTTTTTCAGGCCTTTTCCGGCTCCTCGTATTTTTCACACCTTTTCAGGCTCCTCGTATTTTTCAGGTCGTTTCAGGCTCCTCGTATTTTTCACACCTTTTCAGGCTCCTCGTATTTTTCACACCTTTTCAGGCTCCTCGTATTTTTCACATCTTTTAAGGCTCCTCGTATTTGTAACACCTTTTCAGGCTCCTCGTATTTTTCACACCTTTTCAGGCTCCTCGTATTTTTCAGGCCTTTTCAGGCTCCTCGTATTTTTCAGGCCTTTTCAGGCTCCTCGTATTTTTCAGGCCTTTTCAGGATCCTCGTATTTTTCAGGCCTTTTCAGGATCCTCGTATTTTTCACACCTTTTCAGGCTCCTCGTATTTTTCACACCTTTTCAGGCTCCTCGTATTTTTCACACCTTTTCAGGCTCCTCGTATTTTTCACACTGTTTCAGGCTCCTCGTATTATTCACACCTTTTCAGGGTCCTCATATTTTTCAGGCCTTTTCAGGCTCCTCGTATTTTTCACACCTTTTCAGGCTCCTCGTATATTTCACACCTTTTCAGGCTCCTCGTATTTTTCACACCTTGTCATGCTCCTCGTATTTTTCAGGCCTTTTCAGGCTCCTCGTATTTTTCACACCTTTTCAGGCTCCTCGTATTTTTCACGCCTTTTCAGGCTCCTGGTATATTTCAGGCCTTCTCAGGCTCCTCGAATTTTTCACACCTTTTCAGGGTCCTCGTATTTTTCAGGCTTTGTCAGGCTCCTCGTATTTTTCACACCTTTTCAGGCTCCTCGTGTTTTTCACACCTTTTCTGTCTCCTCGTATTTTTCACTCCATCTCAGGCCCTCGTATTTTTCAGGCCTTTTCAGGCTCCTCGTATTTTTCAGGCCTTTTCAGGCTCTTCGAATTTTTCAAGCCTTTTCAGGCTCCTCGTATTTTTCACACCTTTTCATGCTCCTCGTATTTTTCACGCCTTTTCAGGCTCCTCGTATTCTTCAGGCCTTTTCAGGCTCCTCCTATTTTTCACACCTTTTCAGGCTCTTCGAATTTTTCACACCTTTTCAGGCTCCTCGTACTTTTCACACCTTTTCAGGCTCCTCGTATTTTTCAAGCCTTTTCAGGTTCCTCGTATTTTTCACAGCTTTTCAGGCTCCTCGTATTTTTCAGGCCTTTTCAGGCTCCTCGTATTTTTCACACGTTTTCAGGCTCCTCGAATTTTTCAAGCCTTTTCAGGCTCCTCGTATTTTGCACACCTTTTCAGGCTCCTCGTATTTATCACACCTTTTCAGGCCTCTCGTATTTTTCATGCCTTTTCAGGCTCCTCGTATTTTTCACACCTTTTCAGGCTTCTCGTATTTTTCAGGCCGTTTCAGGCTCCTCATATTTTTCACACCTTTTCAGGCTCCTTGTATTTTCACGCATTTTCAGGCTCCTCGTATTTTTCACACATTTTCAGGCTCCTCGTATTTTTCACACCTTTTCAGGCTCCTCGAATTTTTCACACCTTTTCAGGCTCCTCGTATTTTTCACACCTTTTTAGGCTCCTCATATTTTTCACACCTTTTCAGGCTCCTCGTATTTTTCAGGCCTTTTCAGGCTCCTCGTATTTTTCACACCTTTTCAGGCTCCTCGTATTTTTCAGGCCTTTTCAGGCTCCTCGTATATTTCAGGCCTTTTAAGGCTCCTCGTATTTTTCACACCTTTTCAGGGTCCTCGTATTTTTCAGGCTTTGTCAGGCTCCTCGTATTTTTCAAACATTTTCAGGCTCCTCATATTTCTCACACCTTTTCAGGCTCCTCGTATTTTTCAGGCCTTTTCAGACTCCTCATATTTTTCAGGCCTTTTCAGGCTCCTCGTTTTTTTCACACCTTTTCAGGCTCCTCGTATTTTTCACACTGTTTCAGGCTCCTCGTATTTTTCACACCTTTTCAGGCTCCTCGTATTTTTCAGGCCTTTTCAGGCTCCTCGTATTTTTCACACCTTTTCAACCTCCTCGTATTTTTCAGGCCTTTTCAGGCTCCTCATATTTTTCACCCCTTTTCAGGGTGCTCTTATTTTACAGGCTTTGTCAGGCTCCTCGTATTTTTCACGCCTTTTCAGGCTCCTCGTATTTTTCACACCTTTTCAGGCTCCTCGGATTTTTCACACCTTTTCAGGCTCCTCGTATTTTTCACACCTTTTCAGTATCCTCGTATTTTTCACTCCGTTTCAGGCCCTCGTATTTTTCAGGCCTTTTCAGGCTCCTCGTATTTTTCAGGCCTTTTCAGGCTCCTCGAATTTTTCAAGCCTTTTCAGGCTCCTCGTATTTTTCACACCTTTTCAGGCTCCTCGTATTTTTCACGCCTTTTCAGGCTCCTCGTATTCTTCAGGCCTTTTCTGGCTCCTCCTATTTTTCACACCTTTTCAGGCTCCTCGTATTTTTCACACCTTTTCAGGCTCCTCGTATTTTTCACACCTTTTCAGGCTCCTCGTATTTTTCAGGCCTTTTCAGGTTCCTCGTATTTTCACAGCTTTTCAGGCTCCTCGTATTTTTCAGGCCTTTTCAGGCTCCTCGTATTTTTCACACGTTTTCAGGCTCTCGAATTTTTCAAGCCTTTTCAGGCTCCCGTCGTATTCCTCTCACACCTTTTCAGGCTCCTCGTATTTTTCACACCTTTTCAGGCTCCTCGTATTTTTCAGCCCTTTTCAGGCTCCTCGTATTTTTCACACCTTTTCAGGCTCCTCGTATTTTTCAGCCCTTTTCAGGCCTCAGGCTTTTCAGGCTCCTCGTATTTTTCACACCTTTTCAGGCTCCTCGTATTTTTCACACCTTTTCAGGCTCCTCGTATTTTTCACACCTTTTCAGGCTCCTCGTATTTTTCACACTCTTTTAAGGCTCCTCGTATTTGTAACACCTTTTCAGGCTCCTCGTATTTTTCACACCTTTCAGGCTCCTCGTATTTTTCACATCTTTTAAGGCTCCTCGTATTTGTAACACCTTTTCAGGCTCCTCGTATTTTTTCCCACCTTTCAGGCTCCTCGTATTTTTCACATCTTTTAAGGCTCCTCGTATTTGTAACACCTTTTCAGGCTCCTCGTATTTTTCACACCTTTTCAGGCTCCTCGTAATTTTCACAACTTTTCAGGCTCCTCGTATTTTTCACACCTTTTCAGGCTCCTCGTATTTTTCAGGCCTTTTCAGGCTCCTCGTATTTTTCACACCTTTTCAGGCTCCTCGTATTTTTCAGGCCTTTTCAGGCTCCTGGTATATTTCAGGCCTTTTCAGGCTCCTCGTATTTTTCACACCTTTTCAGGCTCCTCGTATATTTCACACCTTTTCAGGCTCCTCGTATTTTTCACACCTTTTCAGGCTCCTCGTTTTTTTCAGGCCTTTTCAGGCTCCTCATATTTTTCAGGCCTTTTCAGGCTCCTCGTATTTTTAACAACTTTTCAGGCTCCTCATATTTTTCAGGCCGATTCAGGCTCCTCGTACTTTTCAGGCCTTTTCAGGCTCCTCGTATTTTTCACACCTTTTCAGGCTCCTCGTATTTTTCACACCTTTTCAGGCTCCTCGTATTTTTCAGGCCTTTTCAGGCTCCTCGTTTTTTTCACACTGTTTCAGGCTCCTTGTATTTTTCACACCTTTTCAGGCTCCTCATATTTTTCAGGCCATTTCAGGCTCCTCGTATTTTTCACACCTTTTCTGTCTCCTCGTATTTTTCACTCCATCTCAGGCCCTCGTATTTTTCAGGCCTTTTCAGGCTCCTCGTATTTTTCAGGCCTTTTCAGGCTCCTCGAATTTTTCAAGCCTTTTCAGGCTCCTCGTATTTTTCACACCTTTTCATGCTCCTCGTATTTTTCACGCCTTTTCAGGCTCCTCGTATTCTTCAGGCCTTTTCAGGCTCCTCGTATTTTTCACACCTTTTCAGGCTCCTCGAATTTTTCACACCATTTCAGGCTCCTCGTATTTTTCACACCTTTTTAGGCTCCTCATATTTTTCACACCTTTTCAGGCTCCTCGTATTTTTCAGGCCTTTTCAGGCTCCTCGTATTTTTCACACCTTTTCAGGCTCCTCGTATTTTTCAGGCCTTTTCAGGCTCCTGGTATATTTCAGGCCTTTTAAGGCTCCTCGTATTTTTCACACCTTTTCAGGGTCCTCGTATTTTTCAGGCTTTGTCAGGCTCCTCGTATTTTTCACACATTTTCAGGCTCCTCATATTTCTCACACCTTTTCAGGCTCCTCATATTTTTCAGGCCTTTTCAGACTCCTCATATTTTTCAGACCTTTTCAGGCTCCTCGTATTTTTCACACCTTTTCAGGCTCCTCGTATTTTTCACACTGTTTCAGGCTCCTCGGATTTTTCACACCTTTTCAGGCTCCTCGTATTTTTCAGGCCTTTTCAGGCTCCTCGTATTTTTCACACCTTTTCAACCTCCTCGTATTTTTCAGGCCTTTTCAGGCTCCTCATATTTTTCACACCTTTTCAGGGTGCTCTTATTTTACAGGCTTTGTCAGGCTCCTCGTATTTTTCACGCCTTTTCAGGCTCCTCGTATTTTTCACACGTTTTCAGGCTCCTCGTATTTTTCACACCTTTTCAGGCTCCTCGTATTTTTCACACCTTTTCAGTCTCCTCGTATTTTTCACACCTTTTCCGGCCCTCGTATTTTTCAGGCCTTTTCAGGCTCCTCGTATTTTTCAGGCCTTTTCAGGCTCCTCGAATTTTTCAAGCCTTTTCAGGCTCCTCGTATTTTTCACACCTTTTCAGGCTCCTCGTATTTTTCACGCCTTTTCAAGCTCCTCGTATTCTTCAGGCCTTTTCTGGCTCCTCCTATTTTTCACACCTTTTCAGGCTCCTCGTATTTTTCACACCTTTTCAGGCTCCTCGTATTTTTCACACCTTTTCAGGCTCCTCGTATTTTTCAGGCCTTTTCAGGCTCCTCGTATTTTTCAGGCCTTTTCAGGCTCCTCGTATTTTTCAGGCCTTTTCAGGCTCCTCGTATTTTTCAAGCCTTTTCAGGCTCCTCGTATTTTTCACACCTTTTCAGGCTCCTCGTATTTTTCACGCCTTTTCAAGCTCCTCGTATTCTTCAGGCCTTTCTGGCTCCTCCTATTTTTCACAACTTTTCACGCTCCTCGTATTTTTCACACCTTTTCAGGCTCCTCGTATTTTTCACACCTTTTCAGGCTCCTCGTATTTTTCACACCTTTTCAGGCTCCTCGTATTTTTCAGGCCTTTTCAGGCTCCTCGTATTTTTCAGGCCTTTTCAGGCTCCTCGTATTTTTCACACCTTTTCAGGCTCCTCGTATTTTTCACACCTTTTCAAGGTCCTCGTATTTTTCAAGCCTTTGCAGGCTCCTCGTATTTTTCACAGCTTTTCAGGCTCCTCGTATTTTTCAGGCCTGTTCAGGCTCCTTGTATTTTTCACACGTTTTCAGGCTCCTCGAATTTTTCAAGCCTTTTCAGGCTCCTCGTATTTTTCAGCCTTTTCAGGCTCCTCGTATTTTTCACACCTTTTCAGGCTCCTTGTATTTTTCACACCCTTTCAGGCTCCTCGTATTTTTCACACCTTTTCTACGAGGAGTCTGAAAAGGCCTGAAATATACGAGGAGCTTGAAAAGGTGTGAAAAATACGAGGAGCCTGAAAAGGTGTGAAAAATACGAGGAGCCTGAAAACGCTTGAGAAATACGAGGAGCCTGACAAAGCCTGAAAAATACGAGGAGCTTGAAAAGGCCTGAAAAATACGAGGAGCCTTAAAAGGCCTGAAAAATACGAGGAGCCTGAAAAGGTGTGAAAATTACGAGGAGCCTGAAAAGGTGTGAAAAATACGAGGAGCCTGAAAAGGTGTGAAAAATACGAGGAGCCTAAAAGGTGTGAAAAATAGGAGGAGCCAGAAAAGGCCTGAAGAATACGAGGAGCTTGAAAAGGCGTGAAAAATACGAGGAGCCTGAAAAGGTGTGAAAAATACGAGGAGCCTGAAAAGGTGTGAAAAATACGAGGAGCCTGAAAAGGTGTGAAAATTACGAGGAGCCTGAAAAGGTGTGAAAAATACGAGGAGTCTGAAACGGTGTGAAAAATACGAGGAGCCTGAAAAGGTGTGAAAAATACGAGGAGCCTGAAAATGTGTGAAAAATACGAGGAGCCTGAAAAGGCCTGAAAAATATGAGGAACCTGAAAAGGTGTGAAAAAAACGAGGAGCCTGAAACGGCCTGAAAAATACGAGGAGCCTGAAAAGGTGTGAAAAATACGAGGAGCCTGAAAAGGCCTGAAAGATACGAGGAGCCTGAAAAGGTGTGAAAAATACGAGGAGCCTGAAAAGGCCTGAAAAATATGAGGAGCCTGAAAAGGCCTGAAAAAAATAAATGAGGAACCCTGAAAAAGGTGTGAAAAAAACGAGGAGCCTGAATGGCCTGAAATACGAGGAGCCTGAAAAGGTGTGAAAAATACGAAGGAGCCTGAAGGCCTGAAAAATATGAGGAGCCTGAAAAGGGCGTGAAATATGCCGAGGAGCCTAAAAAGGCTCTGAAAAATACGAGGAGCCTGAAAAGGCGTGAAAAAATACGAGGAGCTGAAAAGGCCTGAAAATAACGAGGAACCTGAGAAAAATACGACGAGCCTGAAAAGGCCTGAAAAATACGAGGAGCCTGAAAAGGCCTGAAAAACACGAGAAGCCTGAAAAGGTGTGAAAAGTACGAGCAGCGTGAAATGGTGTGAAAAACATGAGGAGCCTGAAAAGGTGTGAAAAATACGAGGAGCCTGAAAAGGCGTGAAAAATACGAGGAGCCTGAAAAGGCCTGAAAAATACGAGGAGCCTGAAAAGGCGTGAAAAAAACGAGGGGCCTGAAAAGGCGTGAAAAATACGAGGAGCCTGAAAAGGTGTGAAAAATACGAGGAGCCTGAAAAGGGGTGAAAAATACGAGGAGCCTGAAAAGGTGTGAAAAATACGAGGAGCCTGAAAAGGTGTGAAAAATACGAGGAGCCTGAAAAGGCTTGAAAAATATGAGGAGCCTGACAAAGCCTTCAAAAATACGAGGAGCCTGAAAAGGTGTGAAACATACGAGGAGCCTGAAAAGGTGTGAAAAATACGAGGAGCCTGAAAAGGTGTGAAAAATACGAGGAGCCTGAAAAGGTGTGAAAAATACGAGGAGCCTGAAAAGGTGTGAAAAATACGAGGAGCCTGAAAAGGTGTGAAATATACGAGGAGCCTGAAAAGGTGTGAAAAATACGAGGAGCCTGAAAAGGCCTGAAGAATACGAGGAGCCTGAAAAGGTGTGAAAAATACGAGGAGCCTGAAAAGGCCTGAAGAATACGAGGAGCCTGAAAAGGCTTGAAAAATTCGAGGAGCCTGAAAAAGCCTGAAAAATACGAGGAGCCTGAAAAGGCCTGAAAAATACGAGGGCCTGAAACGGAGTGAAAAATATGAGGAGACAGAAAAGGTGTGAAAAATACGAGGAGCCTGAAAAGGTGTGAAAAATACGAGGAGCCTGAAAAGGCCTGAAATACACGAGGAGCTTGAAAAGGTGTGAAAAATACGAGGAGCCTGAAAAGGCCTGAAAAATACGAGGAGCCTGAAAAGGCCTGAAAAATACGAGGAGCCTGAAAACGCCTGAAAAATACGAGGAGCCTGAAAGTTGTTAAAAATACGAGGAGCCTGAAAAGGTGTGAAAAATACGAGGAGCCTGAAAAGGCCTGAAAAATATGAGGAGCCTGAAAAGGCCTGAAAAATACGAGGAGCAAGAAAAGGTGTGAAAAATACGAGGAGCCTGACAAAGCCTGAAAAATACGAGAACACTGAAAAGGTGTGAAAAATACGAGGAGCCTGGAAAGGCCTGAAAAATACGAGGAGCCTGAAAAGGTGTGAAAAATACGAGGAGCCTGAAAAGGCCTGAAAATATGAGGACCCTGAAAAGGTGTGAAAAATACGAGGAGCCTGAAACAGTGTGAAAAATACGAGGAGCCTGAAAAGGTGTGAAAAATACGAGGAGCCTGAAAAGGTGTGAAAAATACGAGGAGCCTGAAAAGGTGTGAAAAATACAAGGAGCCTGAAAAGGCCTGAAAAATATGAGGCCTGAAAAGGCCCGAGGAGCCTGAAAAGGTGTGAAAAATACGAGGAGCCTGAAAAGGTGTGAAAAATACGAGGAGCCTGAAAACTGTGAAAAATACGAGGAGCCTGAAAAAACCTGAAAAATACGAGGACCCTGAAAAGGTGTGAAAAATACGAGGAGCCTGAAAAGGCCTGAAAAATACGAGGAGGTTGAAAAGGTGTGAAAAATACGAGGAGCCTGAAAAGGCCTGAAAAATACGAGGAGCCTGAAAAGGTGTGAAAAATACGAGGAGCCTGAAACAGTGTGAAAAATACGAGGAGCCTGAATAGGCCTGAAAAATATGAGGACCCTGAAAAGGTGTGAAAAATACGAGGAGCCTGAAACAGTGTGAAAAATACGAGGAGCCTGAAAAGGTGTGAAAAATACGAGGAGCCTGAAATGGTGTGAAAAATATGAGGAGCCTGAAACGGTGTGAAAAATACGAGGAGTCTGAAAAGGCCTGAAAAATACAAGGAGCCTGAAAAGGTGTGAAACATACGAGGAGCCTGAAATGGTGTGAAAAATATGAGGAGCCTGAAACGGTGTGAAAAATACGAGTAGTCTGAAAAGGCCTGAAAAATACAAGGAGCCTGAAAAGGTGTGAAAAATACGAGGAGCCTGACAAAGCCTGAAAAACACGAGGACCCTGAAAAGGTGTGAAAAATACGAGGAGCCTGAAAAGGCCTGAAATATACCAGGAGCCTGAAAAGACCTGAAAAATACGAGGAGCCTGAAAAGGTGTGAAAAATACGAGGAGCCTGAAAAAGCCTGAAAAATACGAGGAGCCTGAAAAGGTGTGAAAAATACGAGGAGCCTGAAAAGGTGTGAAAAATACGAGGAGCCTGAAAAGGTGTGAAAAATATGAGGAGCCTGAAAAGGTGTGAAAAATACGAGAAGCCTGAAAAGGTGTGAAAAATACTAGGAGCCTGAAAAGGTGTGAAAAATATGAGGAGCCTGAAAAGGTGTGAAAAATACGAGGAGCCTGAAAAAGGCGTGAAAATACGAGGAGCTGAAAAAGGTGTGAAAAATTACGAGGAGCCTGAAAGGTGTGAAATATAGAGGAGCCCTGGAAAAGGTGTGAAAATACGAGGACCTTTGAAAAAAGGGGGGTGTGAAAATACGAGGAGCCTGAAAAAGGTGTGAAAATAACGAGGAGCTGAAAAGGTGTGAAAAATACGAGGAGCCTGAAAAGGCCTGAAAAATATGAGGAGCCTGAAAAGGTGTGAATAATACGAGGAGCCTGAAAAAGTGTGAAAAATACGAGGAGCCTGAAAAGGTGTGAAAAATACGAGGAGCCTGAAAAGGTGTGAAAAATACGAGGACCTTGAAAAGGTGTGAAAAATACGAGGAGCCTGAAAAGGTGTGAAAAATACGAGGAGCCTGAAAAGGTGTGAAAAATACGAGGAGCCTGAAAAGGTGTGACAAATACGAGAAGCCTGAAACGGCCTGAAAAATACGAGGAGCCTGAAAAGGTGTAAAAAATACGAGGAGCCTGATAAGGTGTGAAAAATACGAGGAGCCTGAAAAGGTGTGAAAAATACGAGGAGCCTGAAAAGGCCTGAAAAACACGAGGAGCCTGAAAAGGCGTGAAAAATACGAGGAGCCTGAAAAGGCCTGAAAAATACGAGGAGCCTGAAAAGGCGTGAAAAATACGAGGAGCCTGAAAAGGCCTGAAAAATACGAGAAGCCTGAAAAGGCGTGAAAAATACGAGGGGCCTGTAAAGGCGTGAAAAATACGAGGAGCCTGAAAAGGTGTGAAAAATACGAGGAGCCTGAAAGGTGTGAAAAATACGAGGAGCCTGAAAAGCTGTGAAATATACGAGGAGCCTGAAAAGGTGTGAAAAATACGAGGAGCCTGAAAAGATGTGAAAAATACGTTTCAGGCCGTTTCAGGCTCCTCGTATTTTTCACGCCTTTTCAGGTTCCTCGTATTTTTCAGGCCTTTTCAGGCTCCTCGTATTTTTCAAGGCTTTTCAGGCTCCTCGTATTTTTCACACCTTTTCAGGCTCCTCGTATTTTTCAGCCTTTTTCAGGCTCCTCGTATTTTTCAGGCCTTTTCAGGCTCCTCGTATATTTCACACCTTTTCAGGCTCCTCGTATTTTTCAGCCTTTTTCAGGCTCCTCGTATTTTTCACACCTTTTCAGGCTCCTCGTATTTTTCACACCTTTTCAGGCTCCTCGTATTTTTCACGCCTTTTCAGGCTCCTGGTATTTTTCAGGCCGTTTCAGTCTTCTCGTATTTTTCACACCTTTTCAGGCTCCTCGTATTTTTCACACCTTTTCAGGCTCCTCGTATTTTTCACACCTTTTCAGGCTCCTCGTATTTGTAACACCTTTTCAGGCTCCTCGTATTTTTCACACCTTTTCAGGCTCCTCGTAATTTTCACACCTTTTCAGGCTCCTCGTATTTTTCACACCTTTTCAGGCTCCTCGTATTTTTCACACCTTTTCAGGCTCCTCGTATTTTTCACATCTTTTAAGGCTCCTCGTATTTGTAACACCTTTTCAGTCTCCTCGTATTTTTCACACCTTTTCAGGCTCCTCGTATTTTTCACACCTTTTCAGGCTCCTCGTATTTTTCACACCTTTTCAGGCTCCTCGTATTTTTCAAACCTTTTCAGGCTCCTCTTATTTTTCACACCTTTTCAGGCTCCTCGTATTTTTCACACCTTTTCAGGCTCCTCGAATTTTTCACGCCTTTTCAGGCTCCTCGTATTTTTCAGGCCTTTTCTGGCTCCTCATATTTTTCACACCTTTTCCGGCTCTTAGTATTTTTCACACCTTTTCAGGCTCCTCGTATTTTTCACACCTTTTCAGGCTCCTCGTATTTTTCACACCTTTTCAGGCTCCTCGTATTTTTCACACCTTTTCAGCTCCTCGTATTTTTCAGGCCTTTTCAGTGAAAAATACGAGGAGCCGAAAAGGCCTGAAAAATACGAGGAGCCTGAAAAGGTGTGAAAAATACGAGGAGCCTGAAAAGGTGTGAAAAATACGAGGAGCCTGAAAAGGTGTGAAAAATACGAGGAGCCTGAAAAGGTGTGAAAAATATGAGGAGCCTGAAACGGTGTGAAAAATACGAGGAGCCTGAAAAGGTGTTAAAAATACGAGGAGCCTGAAAAGGTGTGAAAAATATGAGGAGCCTCAAAAGGTGTGAAAAGTACGAGGAGCCTGAAAAGGTGTGAAAAATACGAGGAGCCTGAAAAGGCGTGAAAAATACGAGGAGCCTGAAAAGGTGTGAAAAATACGAGGAGCCTGAAACAGTGTGAAAAATACGAGGAGCCTGAAAAGGTGTGAAAAATACGAGGAGCCTGAAAAGGTGTGAAAAATACGAGGAGCCTGAAAAGGCGTGAAAATACAAGGAGCCCTGAAAAAGGCCTGAAAAATACGAGGAGCCTGAAAAGGTGTGAAAAATACGAAGGAGCCTGAAAAAGGTGTGAAAAATACGAGGAGCCTGAAAAGGTGTTAAAAATACGAGGAGCCTGACAAAGCCTGTAAAATAAGAGCTCCCTGAAAAGGTGTGAAAAATATGAGGAGCCTGAAAAGGCCTGAAAAATACGAGGAGCCTGAAAAGGGGTGAAAAATACGAGGAGCCTGAAAAGGTGTGAAAAATAGGATGAGCCTGAAAAGGCCTGAAAAATACGAGGAGCCTGAAAATGCCTGAAAAATCCGAGGAGCCTGAAAAGGTGTGAAAAATACGAGGAGCCTGAAATGGTGTGAAAAATATGAGGAGCCTGAAACGGTGTGAAAAATACGAGGAGTCTGAAAAGGCCTGAAAAATACAAGGAGGCTGAAAAGGTGTGAGAAATATGAGGAGCCTGAAAATGTGTGAAAAATACGAGGAGCCTGACAAAGCCTGAAAAATACGAGGACCCTGAAAAGGTGTGAAAAATACGAGGAGCCTGAAAAGGCCTGAAATGTACCAGGAGCCTGAAAAGGCCTGAAAAATACGAGGAGCCTGAAAAGGTGTGAAAAATACGAGGAGCCTAAAAAGGTGTGAAAAATACGAGGAGCCTGAAAAGGTGTAAAAAATATGAGGAGCCTGAAAAGGTGTAAAAAATATGAGGAGCTGAAAAAAGGTGGTGAAAAATACGAGTGAGCCTGAAAAGGCGTGAAATCATAAGAGGAGCCTGACAAGCCTTGTAAAATAAGATGCAACCCTGAAAAAAGGTGTGAAATATGAGGAGCCTGAAATAGGCCTGAAAAATACGAGAGGTTGAAAAGGTGTTGAAAAATACGAGGAGGCCTGAAAAGGTGTGAAAAATACGAGGAGCCAGAAAAGGTGTGAAAAATATGAGGACCCTGAAAAGGTGTGAAAAATACGAGGAGCCTGAAAAGGTGTGAAAAAATACGAGGAGCCTGAAAAGGTGTGAAAAATACGAGGAGCCTGAAAAGGCGTGAAAAATACGAGGAGCCTGAAAAGGTGTGAAAAATACAGGAGCCTGAAAAGGCCTGAAAAATACGAGGAGAATATATGAGGAGCCTGAAAAAGCGTGAAAAATAGGAGGAGCCTGAAAAGGTGTGAAAAATACGAGGAGCCTGAAAAGGTGTGAAAAATGCGAGGAGCCTGAAAAGGTGTGAAAAATACGAGGAGCCTGAAAAGTCGTGAAAAATACGCGGAGCCTGAAATGGCCTGATAAGTATGACGGGCCTGAAAAGGTGTGAAAAATACGAGGAGCATGAAAAGGTGTGAAAAATACGAGGAGCCTGAAAAGGTGTGAAAAATACGAGGAGCCTGAAAAGGCCTGAAAAATACGAGGAGCCTGTTAAGGCCTGAAAAATACCAGAAGCCTGAAAAGGTGCGAAAAATACGAGGAGGCTGAAAAGCTGTGAAATATACGGGGAGCCTGAAAAGGTGTGAAAAATACGGGGAGCCTGAAAAGGCCTGAAAAATACGAGGAGCCTGAAAAGGCCTGAAAAATACGAGGAGCCTGAAAAAGTGTAAAAAATACGAGGAGCCTGATAAGGTGTGAAAAATACGAGGAGCCTGAAAAGGTGTGAAAAATACGAGGAGCCTGACAAAGCCTGAAAAATACGAGGACCCTGAAAAGGTGTGAAAAATACGAGGAGCCTGGAAAGGCCTGAAAAATATGAGGAGCCTGAAAAGGCCTGAAAAATACAAGGAGCTTGAAAAGGCCTGAAAAATACGAGGAGCCTGAAAAGGTGTGAAAAATACGAGGAGCCTGAAAAGGTTTGAAAAATACGAGGAGCCTGAAGAGGTGTGAAAAATACGAGGAGCCTGAAAAGGCATGAAAAATACGAGGAGCCTGAAAAGGTGTGAAAAATACGAGGAGCCTGAAAAGGCCTGAAAAATACGAGGAGCCTGAAAAGGTGTGAAAAATACGAGGAGCCGAAAAGGAGTTAAAAATGCGAGGAGCCTGAAAAGGTCTGAAAAATACGAGGAGCCTGAAAAGGTGTGAAAAATACGAGGAGCCTGAAAAGGCATGAAAAATCTGAGGAGCCTGAAAAGGTGTGAAAAACACGAGGAGCCTGAAAAGGTGTGAAAAATACGAGGAGCCTGAAAAGGCGTGAAAAATACGAGGAGCCTGAAAAAGCCTGAAAAATACGAGGAGCCTGAAAAGGCCTGAAAAATACGAGCAGCCTGAAAAGGTGTGAAAAATACGAGGAGCCTGAAAAGGTGTGAAAAATACGAGGAGCCTGAAAAGGTGTGAAAAATACGAGGAGCCGAGGAGCCTGAAAAGGTGTGAAAAATACGAGGAACTTGAAAAGGTGTGAAAAATACGAGGAGCCTGAAAAGGTGTGAAAAATACGAGGAGCCTGAAAAATACGAGGAGCCTGAAAAGGAGTGAAAAATGCGAGGAGCCTGAAAAGGTGTGAAAAATACGAGGAGCCTGAAAAGGTGTGAAAAATACGAGGAGCCTGAAAAGGCTGAAAAATACGAGGAGCCTGAAAAGGCTTGAAAAATTCGAGGAGCCTGAAAACGTGTGAAAAATACAAGGAGCCTGAACAGGCCTGAAAAATACGAGGAGCCTGAAAAGCTGTGAAAAAATACGAGGAGCCTGCAAAGGCTTGAAAAATACGAGGACCTGGAAAAGGTCTGAAAAATACGAGGAGCATGAAAAGGTGTGAAAAATACGAGGAGCCTGAAAAGGTGTGAACAATACGAGGAGCCTGAAAAGGCCTGAAAAAAACGAGGAGCCTGAAAAGGGCTGAAAAATACGAGGAGCCTGAAAAGGTGTGAACAATACGAGGTGCCTGAAAAGGCCTGAAAAATACGAGGAGCCTGACAAGGCCTGAAAAATACGAGGACCCTGAAAAGGTGTGAAAAATACGAGGAGCCTGAAAAGGCCTGAAATATACCAGGAGCCTGAAAAGGCCTGAAAAATACGAGGAGCCTGAAAAGGTGTGAAAAATACGAGGAGCCTCAAAAGGTGTGAAAAATACGAGGAGCCTGAAAAGGTGTGAAAAATACGAGGAGCCTGAAAAGGCCTGAAAAATACGAGGAGCCTGTTAAGGCCTGAAAAATACCAGAAGCCTGAAAAGGTGCGAAAAATACGAGGAGGCTGAAAAGCTGTGAAATATACGGGGAGCCTGAAAAGGTGTGAAAAATACGGGGAGCCTGAAAAGGCCTGAAAAATACGAGGAGCCTGAAAAGGCCTGAAAAATACGAGGAGCCTGAAAAAGTGTAAAAAATACGAGGAGCCTGATAAGGTGTGAAAAATACGAGGAGCCTGAAAAGGTGTGAAAAATACGAGGAGCCTGACAAAGCCTGAAAAATACGAGGACCCTGAAAAGGTGTGAAAAATACGAGGAGCCTGGAAAGGCCTGAAAAATATGAGGAGCCTGAAAAGGCCTGAAAAATACAAGGAGCTTGAAAAGGCCTGAAAAATACGAGGAGCCTGAAAAGGTGTGAAAAATACGAGGAGCCTGAAAAGGTTTGAAAAATACGAGGAGCCTGAAAAGGTGTGAAAAATACGAGGAGCCTGAAAAGGCATGAAAAATACGAGGAGCCTGAAAAGGTGTGAAAAATACGAGGAGCCTGAAAAGGCCTGAAAAATACGAGGAGCCTGAAAAGGTGTGAAAAATACGAGGAGCCGAAAAGGAGTTAAAAATGCGAGGAGCCTGAAAAGGTCTGAAAAATACGAGGAGCCTGAAAAGGTGTGAAAAATACGAGGAGCCTGAAAAGGCATGAAAAATCTGAGGAGCCTGAAAAGGTGTGGAAAACACGAGGAGCCTGAAAAGGTGTGAAAAATACGAGGAGCCTTAAAAGGCGTGAAAAATACGAGGAGCCTGAAAAAGCCTGAAAAATACGAGGAGCCTGAAAAGGCCTGAAAAATACGAGCTGCCTGAAAAGGTGTGAAAAATACGAGGAGCCTGAAAAGGTGTGAAAAATACGAGGAGCCTGAAAAGGTGTGAAAAATACGAGGAGCCTGAAAAGGTGTGAAAAATATGAGGAGCCTGAAAAGGTGTGAAAAATACGAGAAGCCTGAAAAGGTGTGAAAAATACTAGGAGCCTGAAAAGGTGTGAAAAATACGAGGAGCCTGAAAAGGTGTGAAAAATACGAGGAGCCTGAAAAGGTGTGAAAAATACGAGGAGCCTGAAAAGGTGTGAAAAATACGAGGAGCCTGAAAAGGCTGAAAAATACGAGGAGCCTGAAAAGGCTTGAAAAATTCGAGGAGCCTGAAAACGTGTGAAAAATACAAGGAGCCTGAAGAGGCCTGAAAAATACGAGGAGCCTGAAAAGCTGTGAAAAATACGAGGAGCCTGCAAAGGCTTGAAAAATACGAGGACCTTGAAAAGGTCTGAAAAATACGAGGAGCCTGAAAAGGTGTGAAAAATACGAGGAGCCTGAAAAGGTGTGAACAATACGAGGAGCCTGAAAAGGCCTGAAAAAAACGAGGAGCCTGAAAAGGGCTGAAAAATACGAGGAGCCTGAAAAGGTGTGAACAATACGAGGTGCCTGAAAAGGCCTGAAAAATACGAGGAGCCTGACAAAGCCTGAAAAATACGAGGACCCTGAAAAGGTGTGAAAAATACGAGGAGCCTGGAAAGGCCTGAAAAATACGAGGAGCCTGAAAAGGCCTGATAAATACAAGGAGCTTGAAAAGGCCTGAAAAATACGAGGAGCCTGAAAAGGTGTGAAAAATACGAGGAGCCTGAAAAGGTTTGAAAAATACGAGGAGCCTGAAAAGGTGTGAAAAATACGAGGAGCCTGAAAAGGCATGAAAAATACAGAGGAGGCCTGAAAAGGTGTGAAAAATACGAGGAGCTTGAAAGGCTGAAAAAATACGAGGAGCCGAAAAGGTGTGAAAAATACGAGGAGCCTGAAAAAGGAGTTAAAAATGCGAGGAGCATGAAAAGGCGTGAAAAATTCGAGGAGCCTGAAAGGTGTGAAAAACACGAGGAGCCTGAAAAGGTGTGAAGAATACCAGGAGACTAAAAAGGCCTGAAAAATACGAGGAGCCTGAAAAGGTGTGAAAAATACGAGGAGCCTGAAAAGGTGTGAAAAATACGAGGAGCCTGAAAAGGTGTAAAATATACGAGGAGCCTGAAAAGGTGTGAAAAATACGAGCAGCCTGAAAAGGTGTGAAAAATACGAGGAGCCTGAAAAGGCCTGAAAAATACGAGAATCCTGAAAAGCGGCTCCTCGTATTTTTCACACCTTTTCAAGCTCCTCGTATTTTTTAAACCTTTTCAGGCTCCTCGTATTTTTCACACCTTTTCAGGCTCCTCGTATTTTTCACACCTTTTCTGTCTCCTCATATTTTTCACTCCGTTTCAGGCCCTCGTATTTTTCAGGCCTTTTCAGGCTCCTCGTATTTTTCAGGCCTTTTCAGGCTCCTCGAATTTTTCAAGCCTTTTCAGGCTCCTCGTATTTTTCACACCTTTTCAGGCTCCTCGTATTTTTCACGCCTTTTCAGGCTCCTCGTGTTTTTCAGGCCTTTTCAGGCTCCTCGTATTTTTCACACCTTTTCAGGCTCCTTGTTTTTTTCACACCTTTTCAGGCTCCTCGTATTTTTACACCTTTTCAGGGTCCTCATATTTTTCACCTTTTCAGGCTCCTCGTGTTTTTCACACCTGTTCAGGCTCCTCATATTTTTCACGCCTTTTCAGGCTTTTCTTATTTTCCAGGCCTTTTCAGGCTCCTCATATTTTTCACACCTTTTCAGGCTTCTCGTATTTTTCACACCTTTTCAGGCTCCTCGTATTTTTCACACCTTTTCAGGCTCCTCGTATTTTTCACGCCTTTTCAGGATCCTCGAATTTTTCAGGCCTTTTCAGGCTCCTCGTATTTTTCACACCTTTTCAGGCTCCTCGTATTTTTCACACCTTTTCAGGCTCCTCGTATTTTTCACACCTTTTCAGGCTCCTCGTATTTTTCACACCTTTTCAGACTCCTCGTATTTGTAACACCTTTCCAGGCTACTCGTATTTTTCACACCTTTTCAGGCTCCTCGTAATTTTCACACCTTTTCAGGCTCCTCGTATTTTTCAGGCCTTTTCAGGCTCCTCGTATATTTCAGGCCTTTTCAGGCTCCTCGTATTTTTCACATCTTTTCAGGCTCCTCGTCTATTTCACACCTTTTCAGGCTCCTCGTATTTTTCACACCTTTTCAGGCTCCTCGTATTTTTCAGGCCTTTTCAGGCTCCTCGTATTTTTCAAACCTTTTCAGGGTCCTCGTATTTTTCAGGCTTTGTCAGGCTCCTCGTATTTTTCACACCTTTTCAGGCTCCTTGTATTTTTCAGGCCTTTTCAGGCTCCTGGTATATTTCAGGCCTTTTCAGGCTCCTCGTATTTTTCACACCTTTTCAGGGTCCTCGTATTTTTCAGGCTTTGTCAGGCTCCTCGTTTTTTTCACACCTTTCAGGCTCCTCGTATTTTTCAGGCCTTTTCAGACTCCTCGTATTTTTCACACAGTTTCAGGCTCCTCATATTTTTCACACCATTTCAGGCTCCTCGTATTTTTCACACCTTTTCAGGGTCCTCGAATTTTTCAGGCATTTTCAGGCTCCTCGAACTTTTCAGGCCTTTTAAGGCTCCTCGTATTTTTCACACCTTTTCAGGCTCCTCGTATTTTTCACACCTTTTCAGGCTCCTCGTATTTTTCAGGCCTTTTCAGGCTCCTCGTTTTTTTCACACCTTTTCAGGCTCCTCGTATTTTTCACACTGTTTCAGGCTCCTCGTATTTTTCACACCTTTTCAGGCTCCTCGTATTTTTCAGGACTTTTCAGGCTCCTCGTATTTTTCACACCTTTTCAGCCTCCTCGTATTTTTCAGGCCTTTTCAGGCTCCTCGTATTTTTCACACCTTTTCAGGCTCCTCGTATTTTTCAGGTTTTGTCAGGCTCCTCGTATTTTTCACACGTTTTCAGGCTCCTCGTATTTTTCACACCTTTTCAGGGTCCTCATATTTTTCAGGCCTTTTCAGGCTCCTCGTATTTTTCACACCTTTTCAGGCTCCTCGTATTTTTCAGGCCTTTTCAGGCTCCGCGTATTTTTCACACCTTTTCAGGGTCCTCGTATTTTTCAGGCTTTGTCAGGCTCCACGTATTTTTCACACCTTTTCAGGCTCCTCGTATTTTTCACACCTTATCAGGCTCCTCGTATTTTTCACACCTTTTCAGGCTCCTCGTATTTTTCAGGCCTTTTCAGGCTCCTCGTATTTTTCAGGCCTTTTCAGGCTCCCCGTATTTGTCACAACTTTTCAGGCTCCTCGTATTTTTCACACCTTTTCAGGCTCCTCGTATTTTTCACACCTTTTCAGGGTCCTCGTATTTTTCAGGGCCTTTTCAGGCTCCTCGTATTTTCAACACCTTTTACCAGGCTCCTCTCGATTTTCAGGCCTTTTCAGGCTCCTCATATTTTTCAGGCCATTTCAGGATCCTTGTATTTTTCACACCTTTTCAGGCTCCTCGTATTTTTCACACCTTTTCAGGCTCCTCGTATTTTTCACACCTTTTCAGGCTCCTCGTATTTTTCGCACTGTTTCAGGCTCCTCGTATTTTTCACACCTTTTCAGGGTCCTCATATTTTTCAGGCCTATTCAGGCTCCTCATATTTTTCACACCTTTTCAGGCTCCTCATATTTTTCAGGCCTTTCCAGGCTCCTCGTATTTTACACGCCTTTTCAGGCTCCTCGTATTTTTCAGGCCTTTCCAGGCTCCTCGTATTTTTCACACCTTTTCAGGGTTCTCGGATTTTTCAGGCTTTGTCAGGTTCCTCGTATTTTTCACACCTTTTCAGGCTCCTCATATTTTTCAGGCCTTTTCAGGCTCCTCATATTTTTCAGGCCTTTTCAGGCTCCTCGTATTTTTCACACCTTTTCATGCTCCCCGTATTTTTCACACCTTTTCAGGCTCCCCGGATTTTTCACGCCTTTTCAGGCTTCTCGTATTTTTCAGGCCTTATTAGGCTCCTCGTATTTTTCAGGCCTTTTCAGGCTCCTCGTATTTTTCACACCTTTTCAGGCTCCTCGTATTTTTCACACCTTTTCAGGCTCCTCGTATTTTTCACACCTTTTCAAGCTCCTCCTATTTTTTACACCTTTTCAGGCCCTCGTATTTTTCACACCTTTTCAGGCTCCTCGTATTTTTCACACCGTTTCAGGCTCCTCGTATTTTTCACGCCTTTTCAGGCTCCTCGTGTTTTTCACACCCTTTTCAGGCTCTCGTATTTTTCACACCTTTTCAGGCTCCTCGTATTTTTCACACCGTTTCAGGCTCCTCGTATTTTTCACATCTTTTCAGGCTCCTCGTATTTTTCCCAGGCCTTTTCTGGCTCCTCCTATTTTTCACACCTTTTCACGCTCCTCGTATTTTTCACACCTTTTCAGGCTCCTCGTATTTTTCACACCTTTTCAGGCTCCTCGTATTTTTCACACCTTTTCAGGCTCCTCGTATTTTTCACGCCTTTTCAGGCTCCTCGTATTTTTCACGCCTTTTCAGGCTCCTCGTATTTATCAGGCCGTTTCAGTCTTCTCGTATTTTTCACACCTTTTCAGGCTCCTCGTATTTTTCACACCTTTTCAGGCTCCTCGTATTTTTCACACCTTTTCAGGCTCCTCGTATTTTTCACACCTTTTCAGGCTCCTCGTATTTTTCACACCTTTTCAGGCTCCTCGTATTTTTCACGTCTTTTCAGGCTCCTCATATTTGTAACACCTTTTCAGGCTCCTCGTATTTTTCACACCTTTTCAGGCTCCTCGTAATTTTCACACCTTTTCAGGCTCCTCGTATTTTTCACACCTTTTCAGGCTCCTCGTAGTTTTCACGTCTTTTCAGGCTCCTCGTATTTTTCACACCTTTTCAGGCTCCTCGAATATTTCACACCTTTTCAGGCTCCTCGTATTTTTCACACCTTTTCAGGCTCCTCGAATTTTTCACGCCTTTTCAGGCTCCTCGTATTTTTCAGGCCTTTTCAGGCTCCTCATATTTTTCACACCTTTTCAGGCTCCTAGTATTTTTCACACCTTTTCAGGCTCCTCGTATTTTTCAGGTTTTGTCAGGCTCCTCGTATTTTTCACACCTTTTCAGGCTCCTCGTATTTTTCACACCTTTTCAGGCTCCTCGTATTTTTCACACCTTTTAAGGCTCCTCGTAATTTTCAGGCCTTTTCAGGCTCCTCATATTTTTCAGGTCTTTTCAGGATCCTTGTATTTTTCACACCTTTTCAGGCTCCTCGTATTTTTCACACCTTTTCAGGCTCCTCGTATTTTTCACACCTTTTCAGGCTCCTCGTATTTTTCACACTGTTTCTGGCTCCTCGTATTTTTCACACCTTTTCAGGGTCCTCATATTTTTCAGGCCTTTTCAGGCTCCTCGTATTTTTCACACCTTTTCAGGCTCCCCGTATTTTTCACACCTTTTCAGGCTCCCCGTATTTTTCACGCCTTTTCAGGCTTCTCGTATTTTTCAGGCCTTTTCAGGCTCCTCGTATTTTTCAGGCCTTTTCAGGCTCCTCGTATTTTTCACACCTTTTCAGGCTCCTCGTATTTTTCACACCTTTTCAGGCTCCTCGTATTTTTAACACCTTTTCAGGCTCCTCGTATTTTTAACAACTTTTCAGGCTCCTCGTATTTTTCAGGCGTTTTCAGGCTCCTCGTATTTATCAGGCCTTTTCAGGCTCCTCGTATTTTTCACACCTTTTCATGCTCCTCGTATTTTTCACACCTTTTCAAGCTCCTCGTGTATTTCAGGCCTTTTCAGGCTCCTCGTATTTTTCACACCTTTTCAGGCTCCTCGTATTTTTCACACCTTTTCTGTCTCCTCATATTTTTCACTCCGTTTCAGGCCCTCGTATTTTTCAGGCCTTTTCAGGCTCCTCGTATTTTTCAGGCCTTTTCAGGCTCCTCGAATTTTTCAAGCCTTTTCAGGCTCCTCGAATTCTTCAGGCCTTTTCAGGCTCCTCCTATTTTTCACACCTTTTCAGGCTCCTCGTATTTTTCACACCTTTTCAGGCTCCTCGTATTTTTCAGGCATTTTCAGGCTCCTCGTATTTTTCAGGCCTTTTCAGCCTCCTCGTATTTTTCACACCTTTTCAGGCTCCTCGTATTTTTCACACCTTTCACATTTTTCACACCTTTCAGGCTCCTCGTATTTTTCACACCTTTTCAGGCTCCTCGTATTTTTCACACCTTTTCAGGCTCCTCGTATTTTTCACACCTTTTCAGGCTCCTCGTTGTTTTCACACCTTTTCAGGCTCCTCGTATTTTCACACCTTTTCTGGCTCCTCATTTTTTTTCACACCTTTTCTGGCTCCTCATATTTCTCACACCTTTTCAGGCTCCTCGTATTTTTCACACCTTTTCAGGCTCCTCGTATTTTTTACACCTTTTCAGGCTCCTCGTATTTTTCACACCTTTTCAGGCTCCTCGTATTTTTCACGCCTTTTCAGGCTCCTCGTATTTTTCACGCCTTTTCAGGCTCCTCGTATTTTTCACGCCTTTTCAGGCTCCTCGTATTTTTCAGGCCTTTTCAGGCTCCTCGTATTTTTCACGCCTTTTCAGGCTCCTCGTGTTTTTCAGGCCTTTTCAGGCTCCGCGTATTTTTCACACCTTTTCAGGCTCCTCGTATTTTTCACACCTTTTCAGGCTCCTCGTATTTTTTACGCCTTTTCAGGCTCCTCCTATTTTTCAGGCCGTTTCAGTCTTCTCGTATTTTTCACACCTTTCCAGGCTCCTCGTATTTTTCACACCTTTTCAGGCTCCTCGTATTTTTCACACCTTTTCAGGCTCCTCGTATTTTTCACACCTTTTCAGGCTCCTCGTATTTTTCACACCTTTCAGGCTCCTCGTATTTTTCACACCTTTTCAGGCTCCTCGTATTTTTTCACATCTTTTCAGGCTCCTCGTATTTTTCACACCTTTTCAGGCTCCTCGTATTTTTCACACTTTTTCAGGCTCCTCGTATTTTTCACACTTTTTCAGGCTCCTCGTATTTTTCACACCTTTTCAGGCTCCTCGTATTTTTCACACCATTTCAGGCTCCTCATATATTTCACACCTTTTCAGGCTCCTCGTATTTTTCACACCTTTTCAGGCTCCTCGAATTTTTCACGCCTTTTCAGGCTCCTCGTATTTTTCAGGCCTTTTCAGGCTCCTCATATTTTTCAAGCCTTTTCAGGCTCCTAGTATTTTTCACACCTTTTCAGGCTTCTCGTATTTTTCACACCTTTTCAGGCTCCTCATATTTTTCACACCTTTTCAGGCTCCTCGTATTTTTCACACCTTTTCAGGCTCCTCGTATTTTTCACACCTTTTCAGGCTCTCGTATTTTTCACACCTTTTCAGGCTCCTCGTATTTGTCCCGTATTGAAACACCTTTTCAGGCTCCTCGTATTTTTCACACCTTTTCAGACTCCTCGTATTTTCACACGTTTTCAGGCTCCTCGTATTTTTCACACCTTTTCAGGCTCCTCGTATTTTTCACACCTTTTCAGGCTCCTCGTATTTTTCACACCTTTCAGCTCCTCGTTGTTTCACACCTTTTCAGGCTCCTCGTTATTTTTCACACCTTTTCAGGCTCCTCGTATTTTCAAGCCTTTTCAGGCTCTTCGTATTTTTCACACCTTTTCAGGCTCCTCGTATTTTTCAGGCCTTTTCAGGCTCCTGGTATATTTCAGGCCTTTTCAGGCTCCTCGTATTTTTCACACCTTTTCAGGGTCCTCGTATTTTTCAGGCTTTGTCAGGCTCCTCGTTTTTTTCACACCTTTCAGGCTCCTCGTATTTTTCAGGCCTTTTCAGACTCCTCGTATTTTTCACACAGTTTCAGGCTCCTCATATTTTTCACACCATTTCAGGCTCCTCGTATTTTTCACACCTTTTCAGGGTCCTCGAATTTTTCAGGCATTTTCAGGCTCCTCGAACTTTTCAGGCCTTTTAAGGCTCCTCGTATTTTTCACACCTTTTCAGGCTCCTCGTATTTTTCACACCTTTTCAGGCTCCTCGTATTTTTCAGGCCTTTTCAGGCTCCTCGTTTTTTTCACACCTTTTCAGGCTCCTCGTATTTTTCACACTGTTTCAGGCTCCTCGTATTTTTCACACCTTTTCAGGCTCCTCGTATTTTTCAGGACTTTTCAGGCTCCTCGTATTTTTCACACCTTTTCAGCCTCCTCGTATTGTTCAGGCCTTTTCAGGCTCCTCGTATTTTTCACACCTTTTCAGGCTCCTCGTATTTTTCAGGTTTTGTCAGGCTCCTCGTATTTTTCACACGTTTTCAGGCTCCTCGTATTTTTTACACCTTTTCAGGGTCCTCATATTTTTCAGGCCTTTTCAGGCTCCTCGTATTTTTCACACCTTTTCAGGCTCCTCGTATTTTTCAGGCCTTTTCAGGCTCCGCGTATTTTTCACACCTTTTCAGGGTCCTCGTATTTTTCAGGCTTTGTCAGGCTCCACGTATTTTTCACACCTTTTCAGGCTCCTCGTATTTTTCACACCTTATCAGGCTCCTCGTATTTTTCACACCTTTTCAGGCTCCTCGTATTTTACAGGCCTTTTCAGGCTCCTCGTATTTTTCAGGCCTTTTCAGGCTCCCCGTATTTGTCACACCTTTTCAGGCTCCTCGTATTTTTCACACCTTTTCAGGCTCCTCGTATTTTTCAGGCCTTTTCTGGATCCTCGTATTTTTCAGGCCTTTTCAGGCTCCTCGTATTTTTCACACCTTTTCAGGCTCCTCGTATTTTTCAGGCCTTTTCAGGCTCCTCGTATTTTTCACACCGTTTCAGGCTCCTCGTATTTTTCAGGCCTTTTCAGGCTCCTCGTATTTTTCAGGGCTTTTCAGGCTCCTCGTATTTTTCACACCTTTTCAGGCTCCTCGTATTTTTCACACCTTTTCTGGCTCCTCGTATTTTTCACGCCTTTTCAGGCTCCTCGTATTTTTCACACTGTTTCAGGCTCCTCGTATTATTCACACCTTTTCAGGGTCCTCATATTTTTCAGGCATTTTCAGGCTCCTCGTATTTTTCACACCTTTTCCGGCTCCTCGTATTTTTCAGGCCTTTCCAGGCTCCTCGTATTTTTCACACCTTTTCAGGGTTCTCGGATTTTTCAGGCTTTGTCAGGTTCCTCGTATTTTTCACACCTTTTCAGGCTCCTCATATTTTTCAGGCCTTTTCAGGCTCCTCATATTTTTCAGGCCTTTTCAGGCTCCTCGTATTTTTCACACCTTTTCATGCTCCCCGTATTTTTCACACCTTTTCAGGCTCCCCGGATTTTTCACGCCTTTTCAGGCTTCTCGTATTTTTCAGGCCTTATTAGGCTCCTCGTATTTTTCAGGCCTTTTCAGGCTCCTCGTATTTTTCACACCTTTTCAGGCTCCTCGTATTTTTCAGGCCTTTTCAGGCTCCTCATATTTTTCAGGCCTTTTCAGGCTCCTCGTATTTTTCACACCTTTTCAGGCTCCCCGTATTTTTCACACCTTTTCAGGCTCCCCGTATTTTTCACGCCTTTTCAGGCTTCTCGTATTTTTCAGGCCTTTTCAGGCTCCTCGTATTTTTCAGGCCTTTTCAGGCTCCTCGTATTTTTCACGCCTTTTCAGGCTCCTCGTATTTTTCAGGCCTTTTCAGGCTCCTCGTATTTTTCACGCCTTTTCAGGCTCCTCGTATTTTTCAGGCGTTTTTCAGGCTCCTCGTATTTTTCACACCTTTTCAGGCTCATCGTATTTTTCACACCTTTTCAGGCTCCTCGTATTTTTCACACCTTTTCAAGCTCCTCGTGTATTTCAGGCCTTTTCAGGCTCCTCGTATTTTTCACACCTTTTCAGGCTCCTCGTATTTTTCACACCTCTTCTGTCTCCTCATATTTTTCACTCCGTTTCAGGCCCTCGTATTTTTCAGGCCTTTTCAGGCTCCTCGTATTTTTCAGGCCTTTTCAGGCTCCTCGAATTTTTCAAGCCTTTTCAGGCTCCTCGAATTCTTCAGGCCTTTTCAGGCGTATTTTTCACCCCTTTTCAGGCTCCTCGTATTTTTCAGGCCTTTTCGGCTCCTCGTTTTTTTTCACAACGCTTTTCATGCTCCTCGTATTTTCACACTGTTTCAGGCTCCTCTTATTTTTTCACGACCTTTTTCAGGCTCTCGTATTTTTCAGGCCTTTTCAGGCTCCTCGTATTTCACACCTTTTCAGCCTCCTCGTAATTTTCAGGCCTTTTTTCAGGCTCCTCGTATTTTTCACAACCTTTTCAGGCTCCTGTATTCACGGTTTTGTCAGGCTCCTCGTATTTTCTTTCACACGTTTCAGGCTCCTCGTGATTTATTCACACCTTATTCAGGCTCCTCGTCATTTTTCACAACCTTTTAAGGCTCCTCGTAAATTTCAGGCCTTTTCAGGCTCCTCGTATTTTTCACACCTTTTCAGGCTCCTCGTATTTTTCACACCTTTTCAGGCTCCTCGTATTTTTCACGCCTTTTCAGGCTCCTCGTATTTTTCACACCTTTTCAGGCTCCTCGTATTTTTCACACTGTTTCAGGCTCCTCGTATTATTCACACCTTTTCAGGGTCCTCATACTTTTCAGGCCTTTTCAGGCTCCTCGTATTTTTCACACCTTTTCAGGCTCCTCGTATTTTTCAGGCCTTTCCAGGCTCCTCGTATTTTTCACACCTTTTCAGGGTCCTCGTATTTTTCAGGCTTTGTCAGGCTCCACGTATTTTTCACACCTTTTCAGGCTCCTCGTATTTTTCACACCTTATCAGGCTCCTCGTATTTTTCACACCGTTTCAGGCTCCTCGTATTTTTCAGGCCTTTTCAGGCTCCTCGTATTTTTCAGGCCTTTTCAGGCTCCCCGTATTTGTCACACCTTTTCAGGCTCCTCGTATTTTTCACACCTTTTCAGGCTCCTCGTATTTTTCACACCTTTTCAGGGTCCTCGTATTTTTCAGGCCTTTTCAGGCTCCCCGTATTTGTCACACCTTTTCAGGCTCCTCGTATTTTTCACACCTTTTCAGGCTCCTCGTATTTTTCACACCGTTTCAGGCTTCTCGTATTTTTCAGGCCTTTTCAGGCTCCTCGTATTTTTCAGGTCTTTTCAGGCTCCTCGTATTTTTCACACCTTTTCAGGCTCCTCGTATTTTTCACACCTTTTCAGGCTCCTCGTATTTTTCACACTGTTTAGGCTCCTCGTATTATTCACACCTTTTCAGGGTCCTCATATTTTTCAGGCCTTTTCAGGCTCCTCGTATTTTTCACACCTTTTCAGGCTCCTCGTATTTTTCAGGCCTTTCCAGGCTCCTCGTATTTTTCACACCTTTTCAGGGTTCTCGTATTTTTCAGGCTTTGACAGGCTCCTCGTATTTTTCAGGCTTTGTCAGGCTCCTCGTATTTTTCACGCCTTTTCAGGCTCCTCATATTTTTCAGGCCTTTTCAGGCTCCTCATATTTTTCAGGCCTTTTCAGGCTCCTCGTATTTTTCACAGCTTTTCAGGATCCCCGTATTTTTCACACCTTTTCAGGCTCCCCGTATTTTTCACGCCTTTTCAGGTTTCTCGTATTTTTCAGGCCTTATCAGGCTCCTCGTATTTTTCAGGCCTTTTCAGGCTCCTCGTATTTTTCACACCTTTTCAGGCTCCTCGTATTTTTCAGGCCTTTTCAGGCTCCTCGATTTTTTCAGGCCTTTTCAGGCTCCTCGTAATTTTTCACACCTTTCAGGCTCCCCGTATTTTTCACACCTATACGAGGAGCCTGAAAAGCCTTGAAAAATACGATTAGCCTGAAAAGGCCTGAAAAATACGAGGAGTCTGAAAAGGTGTGAAAAATACGAGGAGCCTGAAAAGGTGTGAAAAATACGAGGAGCTTGAAGAGGTGTGAAAAATACGAGGAGCCTGAAAAGGTGTGAAAAATACGAGGAGCCTGAAAAGGCCTGAAAAATATGAGGAGCCTGAAAAGGCCTGAAAAATACGAGAAGCCTGAAAAGGCGTGAAAAATACGAGAAGCCTGAAAAGGCGTGAAAAATACGGGGAGCCTGAAAAGGTGTGAAAAATACGGGGAGCCTGAAAAGGTGTGAAAAATACGAGGAGCCTGAAAAGGTGTGAAAAATACGAGGAGCCTGAAAAGGCCTGAAAAATATGAGGAGCCTGAAAAGGCCTGAAAAATACGAGGAGCCTGAAAAGGCCTGAAAAATACGAGGAGCCTGATAAGGCCTGAAAAATACGAGAAACCTGAAAAGGCGTGAAAAATACGGGGAGCCTGAAAAGGTGTGAAAAATACGGGGATCCTGAAAAGGTGTGAAAAATACGAGGAGCCTGAAAAGGCCTGAAAAATATGAGGAGCCTGAAAAGGCCTGAAAAATATGAGGAGCCTGAAAAGGCGTGAAAAATACGAGGAGCCTGACAAAGCCTGAAAAATACGAGAACCCTGAAAAGGTGTGAAAAATACGAGGAGCCTAGAAAGGCCTGAAAAATACGAGGAGCCTGAAAAGGTGTGAAAAATACGAGGAGCCTGAAAAGGCCTGAAAAATATGAGGACCCTGAAAAGGTGTGAATAATACGAGGAGCCTGAAACGGTGTGAAAAATACGAGGAGCCTGAAAAGGTGTGAAAAATACGAGGAGCCTGAAAAGGTGTGAAAAATACGAGGAGCCTGAAAAGGTGTGAAAAATACGAGGAGCCTAAAAGGCCTGAAAAATACGAGGAGCCTGAAAAGGCCTGAAAAATACGAGGAGCCTGAAAAGGTGTGAAAAATACGAGGAGCCTGAAAAGGTGTGAAAAATACGAGGAGCCTGAAAAGGTGTGAAAAATACGAGGAGCCTGAAAAGGCCTGAAATACACGAGGAGCTTGAAAAGGTGTGAAAAATACGAGGAGCCTGAAAAGGTGTGAAAAATACGAGGAGCCTGAAAAGGTGTGAAAAATACGAGGAGCCTGAAAAGGCCTGAAAAATTCGAGGAGCCTGAAAAGGTCTGAAAAATACGAGGAGCCTGCAAAGGCCTGAAAAATACGAGGGCCTGAAACGGAGTGAAAAATACGAGGAGACTGAAAAGGTGTGAAAAATACGAGGAGCCTGAAAAGGTGTGAAAAATACGAGGAGCCTGAAAAGGCCTGAAAAATACCAGTAGCCTGAAAAGGCCTGAAAAATACGAGGAGCTTGAAAAGTTGTTAAAAATACGAGGAGCCTGAAAAGGTGTGAAAAATACGAGGGGCCTGAAAAGGCCTGAAAAATACGAGGAGCCTGAAAAGGCCTGAAAAATACGAGAAGCCTGAAAAGGCGTGAAAAATACGAGGAGCCTGAAAAGGCCTGAAAAATACGAGGAGCCTGAAAAGGCCTGAAAAATACGAGAAACCTGAAAAGGCGTGAAAAATACGAGGAGCCTGAAAAGGTGTGAAAAATACGAGGAGCCTGAAAAGGTGTGAACAATACGAGGAGCCTGAAAAGGCCTGAAAAAAACGAGAAGCCTGAAAAGGGCTGAAAAATACGAGGAGCCTGAAAAGGTGTGAACAATACGAGGAGCCTGAAAAGGCCTGAAAAATACGAGGAGCCTGAAAAGGCGTGAAAAATACGAGGAGCCTGGAAAAGCCTGAAAAATACGAGGAGCCTGAAACGGCAAAATACGAGGAGCCTGAAAAAAGTGTGAAAAATACGAGGAGCCTGAAAAGGTGTGAAAAATACGAGGAGCCTGAAAAGGTGTGAAAAATACGAGGAGCCTGAAAAGGCCTGAAAATTATGAGGACCCTGAAAAGGTGTGAATAATACGAGGAGCCTGAAACAGTGTGAAAAATACGAGGAGCCTGAAAAGGCCTGAAAATTATGAGGACCCTGAAAAGGTGTGAATAATACGAGGAGCCTGAAACAGTGTGAAAAATACGAGGAGCCTGAAAAGGTGTGAAAAATACGAGGAGCCTGAAAAGGTGTGAAAAATACGAGGAGCCTGAAAAGGTGTGAAAAATACAAGGATCCTGAAAAGGCCTGAAAAATATGAGGAGCCTGAAAAGGCCTGAAAATTACGAGGAGCCTTAAAAGGTGTGAAAAATACGAGGAGCCTGAAAAGGAGTGAAAAATACGAGGAGCCTGAAAACGTGTGAAAAATACGAGGAGCCTGACAAAACCTGAAAAATACGAGGAGCCTGAAAAGGTGTGAAAAATACGAGGAGCCTGAAAAAGCCTGAAAAATACGAGGAGGCTGAAAAGGTGTGAAATATACGAGGAGCCTGAAAAGGCGTGAAAAATACGAGGAGCCTGAAAAGGTGTGAAAAATAAGAGGAGCCTGAAACAGTGTGAAAAATACGAGGAGCATGAAAAGGTGTGAAAAAAACGAGGAGCCTGAAAAGGCCTGAAAAATACGAGGAGCCTGAAAAGGGGTGAAAAATACGAGGAGCCTGAAAAGGTGTGAAAAATACGAGGAGCCTTAAAAGGCCTGAAAAGTACGAGGAGCCTGAAAATGCCTGAAAAATACGAGGAGCCTGAAAAGCTGTGAAAAATACGAGGAGCCTGAAATGGTGTGAAAAGTATGAGGAGCCTGAAACTGTGTGAAAAATACGAGGAGTCTGAAAATGCCTGAAAAATACGAGGAGCCTGAAAAGGTGTGAAAAATACGAGGAGCCTGACAAAGCCTGAAAAATACGAGGACCATGAAAAGGTGTGAAAAATACGAGGAGCCTGAAAAGGCCTGAAATATACCAGGAGCCTGAAAAGGCCTGAAAAATACGAGGAGCCTGAAAAGGTGTGAAAAATACGAGGAGCCTGAAAAGGTGTGAAAAATATGAGGATCCTGAAAAGGTGTGAAAAATACGAGGAGCCTGAAAAGGTGTGAAAAATACGAGGAGCCTGAAAAGGTGTGAAAAATACGAGGAGCCTGAAAAGGTGTGAAAAATACGAGGAGCCTGAAAAGGTGTGAAAAATACGAGGAGCCTGAAAAAGTGTGAAAAATACGAGGAGCCTGAAAAGGTGTGAAAAATACGAGGAGCCTGAAAAAGTGTGAAAATTATGAGGAGCCTGAAACGGCCTGAAAAATACGAGGAGCCTGAAAAGGTGTGAAAAATACGAGGAGCCTGAAAAGGCATGAAAAATACGAGGAGACTGAAAAGGTGTGATAAATACGAGGAGCCTGAAAAGGTGTGAAAAATACGAGGAGCCTGAAAAGGCTTGAAAAATTCGAGGAGCCTGAAAACGTGTGAAAAATACGAGGAGCCTGAAAAGGCCTGAAAAATACGAGGAGCCTGAAAAGCTGTGAAAAATACGAGGAAACTGAAAAGGCTTGAAAAATACGAGGAGCCTGAAACAGTGTGAAAAATACGAGGAGGCTGAAAAGGTGTGAAAAATAGGAGGAGCCTGAAAAGGCCTGAAGAATACGAGGAGCCTGAAAAGGCGTGAAAAATACTAGGAGCCTGAAAAGGTGTGAAAAATACGAGGAGCCTGAAAAGGCTTGAAAAATTCGAGGAGCCTGAAAAGGCCTGAAAAATACGAGGAGCCTGAAAAGGCCTGAAAAATACGAGGGCCTGAAACGGAGTGAAAAATACGAGGAGACTGAAAGGTGTGAAAAATACGAGGAGCCTGAAAAGGTGTGAAAAATACGAGGAGCCTGAAAAGGCCTGAAATACTCGAGGAGCTTGAAAAAGTGTGAAAAATACGAGGAGCCTGAAAAGGTGTGAAAAATACGAGGAGCCAGAAAAGGCCTGAAAAATACGAGGAGCCTGAAAAGGCCTGAAAAATACGAGGAGCCTGAAAAGGGGTGAAAAATACGAGGAGCCTGAAAAGGTGTGAAAAATACAAGCAGCCTGAAAAGGTGTGAAAAATACGAGGAGCCTGAAAAGGCCTGAAAAATACGAGGAGCCTGAAAAGGCGTGAAAAATACGAGGAGCCTGAAAAGGCCTGAAAAATACGAGGAGCCTGAAAAGGCGTGAAAAATACGGGGAGCCTGAAAAGGTGTGAAAAATACGGGGAGCCTGAAAAGGTCTGAAATATACCAGGAGCCTGAAAAGGTGTGAAAAATACGAGGAGCCTGAAAAGGTGTGAAAAATACGAGGAGCCTGAAAAGGTGTGAAAATTACGAGGAGCCTGAAAAGGTGTGAAAAATACGAGGAGCCTGTGAAAAGGCTTGAAAAATTCGAGGAGCCTGAAAAGGCCTGAAAAATACGAGGAGCCTGAAAAGGCCTGAAAAATACGAGGGCCTGAGATGGAGTGAAAAATACGAGGAGACAGAAAAGGTGTGAAAAACACGAGGAGCCTGAAAAGGTGTGAAAAATACGAGGAGCCTGACAAAGCCTGAAAAATACGAGGACCCTGAAAAGGTGTGAAAAATTCGAGGAGCCTGAGAAGGCCTGAAATATACCAGGAGCCTGAAAAGGCGTGAAAAATACGAGGAGCCTGAAAAGGTGTGAAAAATACGAGGAGCCTGAAAAGGCCTGAAAAATACGAGGAGCATGACAAGGTGTGAAAAATACGAGGAGCCTGAAAAGGTGTGAAATATACGAGGAGCCTGAAAAGGTGTGAAAAATACGAGGAGCCTGAAAAGGCCTGAAAAATATGAGGACCCTGAAAAGGTGTGAATAATACGAGGAGCCTGAAACAGTGTGAAAAATACGAGGAGCCTGAAAAGGTGTGAAAAATACGAGGAGCCTGAAAAGGTGTGAAAAATACGAGGAGCCTGAAAAGTGTGAAAAATACAAGGATCCTGAAAAGGCCTGAAAAATATGAGGAGCCTGAAAAGGCCTGAAAATTACGAGGAGCCTTAAAAGGTGTGAAACACCTTTTCAGGCTCCTCGTATTTTTCACGCCTTTTCAAGCTTCTCGTATTTTTCAGGCCTTTTCAGGCTCCTCGTATTTTTCAGGCCTTTTCAGGCTCCTCGTATTTTTCACACCTTTTCAGGCTCCTCGTATTTTTCACGGCTTTCAGGCTCCTCGTATTTTTCACGCCTTTTCAAGCTCCTAGTATTTTTCACACCAATTCAGGCTCCTCGTATTTTTCAGGCCTTTTCAGGCTCCTCGGATTTTTCAGGTCTTTTCAGGCTCCTGGTATATTTCAGGCCTTTTCAGGCTCCTCGTATTTTCACACCTTTCAGGTCTGTGTTTTTCAGGCTTGTCAGGCTCCTCGTATTTTTCACACCCTTTCAGCTCCTTGTATTTTTCAGGCCTTTCAGACTACTCGTATTTTCCACACCGTTTCAGGCTCTCATATTTTTCACACCATTTCAGGCTCCTCGTATGTTCACACCTTTTCAGGCTCCTTGTATTTTTTCAGCGCTTTTCAGACTCCTCGTATTTTTCACACCGTTTTCAGGCTCCTCATATTTTTCACACCTTTTCAGGCTCCTCGTATTTTTCACTCCTTTTCAGGCTCCTCGTATTTTTCACACCTTTTCAGGCTCCTCGTATTTTTCAGGCCTTTTCAGACTCCTCGTATTTTTCACACCGTTTCGGGCTCCTCGTATTTTTCACACTGTTTCAGGCTCCTCGTATTTTTCACACCTTTTCAGGCTCCTCGTATTTTTCAGGCCTTTTCAGGCTCCTCGTATTTTTCACACCCTTTCAACCTCCTCGTATTTTTCAGGCCTTTTCAGGCTCCTCGTATTTTTCACACCTTTTCAGGGTCCTCGTATTTTTCAGGTTTTGTCAGGCTCCTCGTATTTTTCACAAGTTTTCAGGCTCCTCGTATTTTTCACATCTTTTCAGGCTCCTCGTATTTTTCACACCTTTTCAGGCTCCTCGTATTTTTCAGGCCTTTTCAGCCTTCTCATATTTTTCAGGCCTTTTCAGGCTCCTTGTATTTTTCACACCTTTTCAGGCTCCTCGTATTTTTCACACCTTTTCAGGCTCCTCGTATTTTTCACACCTTTTCAGGCTCCTCGTATTTTTCACACTGTTTCAGGCTCCTCGTATTTTTCACACCTTTTCAGGGTCCTCATATTTTCAGGCCTTTTCAGGCTCCTCGTATTTTTCACACCTTTTCAGGCTCCTCGTATTTTTCAGGCCTTTCCAGGCTCCTCGTATTTTTCACACCTTTTCAGTGTTCTCGTATTTTTCAGGCTTTGTCAGGCTCCTCGTATTTTTCACACCTTTTCAGGCTCCTCGTATTTTTCACGCCTTTTCAGGCTCCTCGTATTTTTCAGGCCTTTTCAGGCTCCTCGTATTTTTCACACCTTTCCAGGCTCCTCGTATTTTTCACACCTTTTCAGGCTCCTCGTATTTTTCACACCATTTCAGGCTCCTCGTATTTTTAGGCCTTTTCAGGCTCCTCGTATTTTTCAGGCCTTTTCAGACTCCTCGTATTTTTCACACCTTTTCAGGCTCCTCGTATTTTTCACACCTTTTCAGGCTCCTCGTATTTTTCACACCTTCTCAGGCTCCTCGTATTTTTCAGGCCTTTTCAGGCTCCTCGTATTTTTCAGGCCTTTTCAGGCTCCTTGTATTTTTCAGGCGTTTTCAGACTTCTTTTATTTTTCAGGCCTTTTCAGGCTCCTCGTATTTTTCACACCTTTTCAGGCTCCTCGTATTTTTCACACCTTTTCAAGCTCCTCGTGTATTTCAGGCCTTTTCAGGCTCCTCGTATTTTTCACACCTTTTTAGGCTCCTCGTATTTTTCACACCTTTTCAGTCTCCTCGTATTTTTCACTCCGTTTCAGGCCCTCGTATTTTTCAGGCCTTTTCAGGCTCCTCGTATTTTTCAGGCTTTTTCAGGCTCCTCGAATTTTTCAAGCCTTTTCAGGCTCCTCGTATTCTTCAGGCCTTTTCAGGCTCCTCCTATTTTTCACACCTTTTCAGGCTCCTCGTATTTTTCACACCTTTTCAGGCTCCTCGTATTTTTCAGGCATTTTCAGGCTCCTCGTATTTTTCAGGCCTTTTCAGCCTCCTGGTATTTTTCACACCTTTTCAGGCTCCTCGTATTTTTCACACCTTTTCAGGCTCCTCGTATTTTTCACACCTTTTCAGGCTCCTCGTATTTTTCACACCTTTTCAGGCTCCTCGTATTTTTCACACCTTTTCAGGCTCCTCGTTGTTTTCACACCTTTTCTGGCTCCTCATATTTTTCACACCTTTTCTGGCTCCTCATATTTTTCACACCTTTTCAGGCTCCTCGTATTTTTCACACCTTTTCAGGCTCCTCGTATTTTTCACACCTTTTCAGGCTCCTCGTATTTTTCACACTGTTTCAGGCTCCTCGTATTTTTCACACCTTTTCAGGGTCCTCATATTTTCAGGCCTTCTTCAGGCTCCTCGTATTTTTCACTCCTTTCAGGCTTCCTCGTGTTTTTTCAGGGCCGTTTCAGGTCCGTATTTTTCACACCTTTTCAGGGCTCCTGTATTTTCACACCTTTTCAGGCTCCTCGTATTTTTTCACGCCCTTTTCAGGCTCCTCGTATTTTTCACAACTTTTCAGGCTCCTCGTATTTTTCACACCTTTTCAGGCTCCTCGTATTTTTCACACCTTTTCAGGCTCCTCGTATTTTTCACACCTTTTCAGGCTCCTCGTTGTTTTCACACCTTTTCAGGCTCCTCGTATTTTCACACCTTTTCTGGCTCCTCATATTTTTCACACCTTTTCTGGCTCCTCATATTTTCACACCTTTTCAGGCTCCTCGTATTTTTCACACCTTTTCAGGCTCCTCGTATTTTTCACACCTTTTCAGGCTCCTCGTATTTTTCACACCTTTTCAGGGGGCTTTCCTCGTATTTTTCCACACCTTTTCAGGCTCCTCGTATTTTTCACACCATTTCAGGCTCCTCGTATATTTCACACCTTTTCAGGCTCCTCGTATTTTTCACACCTTTTCAGGCTCCTCGAATTTTTCACGCCTTTTCAGGCTCCTCGTATTTTTCAGGCCTTTTCTGGCTCCTCATATTTTTCACACCTTTTCAGGCTCTTAGTATTTTTCACACCTTTTCAGGCTTCTCGTATTTTTCACACCTTTTCAGGCTCCTCGTATTTTTCACACTTTTTCAGGCTCCTCGTATTTTTACACCTTTTCAGGCTCCTCGTATTTTTCACACCTTTTCAGGCTCCTCGTATTTTACAGGCCTTTTCAGGCTCCTCGTATTTTTCACACCTTTTCAGGCTCCTCGTATTTTTCACACCTTTTCAGGCTCCTCGTATTTTTCACGCCTTTTCAGGCTCCTCGTATTTTTCAGGCCTTTTCAGGCTCCTCGTATTTTTCACACCTTTTAAGGCTCCTCGTATTTTTCAGGCCTTTTCAGGCTCCTGGTATATTTCAGGCCTTTTCAGGCTCCTCGTATTTTTCACACCTTTTCATGGTCCTCGTATTTTTCAGGCTTTGTCAGGCTCCTCGTATTTTTCACACCTTTTCAGGCTCCTCGTATTTTTCAGGCATTTTCAGACTCCTCGTATTTTTCACACAGTTTCAGGCTCCTCATACTTTTCACACCATTTCAGGCTCCTCGTATTTTTCACACCTTTTCAGGCTCCTCGTATTTTTCAGGCATTTTCAGGCTCCTCGTACTTTTCAGGCCTTTTAAGGCTCCTCGTATTTTTCACACCTTTTCAGGCTCCTCGTATTTTTCACACCTTTTCAGGCTCCTCGTATTTTTCAGGCCTTTTCAGGCTCCTCGTTTTTTTCACACCTTTTCAGGCTCCTCGTATTTTTCACACTGTTTCAGGCTCCTCGTATTTTTCACACCTTTTCAGGCTCCTCGTATTTTTCAGGCCTTTTCAGGCTCCTCGTATTTTTCACACCTTTTCAGCCTCCTCGTATTTTTCAGGCCTTTTCAGGCTCCTCGTATTTTTCACACCTTTTCAGGCTCCTCGTATTTTTCAGGTTTTGTCAGGCTCCTCGTATTTTTCACACGTTTTCAGGCTCCTCGTATTTTTCACACCGTTTCAGGCTTCTCGTAATTTTCAGGCCTTTTCAGGCTCCTCATATTTTTCAGGCCTTTTCAGGATCCTTGTATTTTTCACACCTTTTCAGGCTCCTCGTATTTTTCACACCTTTTCAGGCTCCTCGTATTTTTCACACTGTTTCAGGCTCCTCGTATTTTTCACACCTTTTCAGGGTCCTCATATTTTCAGGCCTTTTCAGGCTCCTCGTATTTTTCACACCTTTTCAGGCTCCTCGTATTTTTCAGGCCTTTCCAGGCTCCTCGTATTTTTCACACCTTTTCAGTGTTCTCGTATCAGGCCTTTTCAGGCTCCTCATATTTTTCACACCTTTTCAGGCTCCTAGTATTTTTCACACCTTTTCAGGCTTCTCGTATTTTTCACACCTTTTCAGGCTCCTCATATTTTTCACACCTTTTCAGGCTCCTCGTATTTTTCACACCTTTTCAGGCTCCTCGTATTTTTCACATCTTTTAAGGCTCCTCGTATTTGTAACACCTTTTCAGGCTCCTCGTATTTTTCACACCTTTTCAGGCTCCTCGTAATTTTCACAACTTTTCAGACTCCTCGTATTTTTCACACCGTTTCAGGCTCCTCATATTTTTCACACCATTTCAGGCTCCTCGTATTTTTCACACCTTTTCAGGCTCCTCGTATTTTTCAGGCATTTTCAGGCTCCTCGTACTTTTCAGGCTTTTTAAGGCTCCTCGTATTTTTCACACCTTTTCAAGCTCCTCGTATTTTTCACACCTTTTCAGGCTCCTCGTATTTCTCAGGCCTTTTCAGGCTCCTCGTTTTTTTCACACCTTTTCAGGCTCCTCGTATTTTTCACACTGTTTCAGGCTCCTCGTATTTTTCACACCTTTTCAGGCTCCTCGTATTTTTCAGGCCTTTTCAGGCTCCTCGTATTTTTCACACCTTTTCAGCCTCCTCGTATTTTTCAGGCCTTTTCAGGCTCCTCATATTTTTCAGGCCTTTTCAGGATCCTTGTATTTTTCACACCTTTTCAGGCTCCTCGTATTTTTCACACCTTTTCAGGCTCCTCGTATTTTTCACACCTTTTCAGGCTCCTCGTATTTTTCACACTGTTTCACGCTCCTCGTATTTTTCACACCTTTTCAGGGTCCTCATATTTTCAGGCCTTTTCAGGCTCCTCGTATTTTTCACACCTTTTCAGGCTCCTCGTATTTTTCAGGCCTTTCCAGGCTCCTCGTATTTTTCACACCATTTCAGGGTCCTCGTATTTTTCAGGCTTTGTCAGGCTCCACGTATTTTTCACACCTTTTCAGGCTCCTCGTATTTTTCACACCTTATCAGGCTCCTCGTATTTTTCACACCTTTTCAGGCTCCTCGTATTTTTCAGGCCTTTTCAGGCTCCTCGTACTTTTCAGGCCTTTTCAGGCTCCCCGTATTTTTCACACCTTTTCAGGCTCCTCGTATTTTTCACACCTTTTCAGGCTCCTCGTATTCTTCACACCTTTTCAGGGTCCTCGTATTTTTCAGGCTTTGTCAGGCTCCTCGTAATTTTCACACGTTTTCAGGCTCCTCGTATTTTTCACACCTTTTCAGGCTCCTCGTATTTTTCACACCTTTTCAGGCTCCTCGTATTTTTCAGGCCTTTTCAGGATCCTCGTATTTTTCAGGCCTTTTCAGGCTCCTCGTATTTTTCACACCTTTTCAGGCTCCTCGTATTTTTCAGGCCTTTTCAGGATCCTCGTATTTTTCAGGCCTTTTCAGGCTCCTCGTATTTTTCACACCTTTTCAGGCTCCTCGTATTTTTCACACTGTTTCAGGCTCCTCGTATTATTCACACCGTTTCAGGGTCCTCATATTTTTCAGGCCTTTTCAGGCTCCTCGTATTTTTCACACCTTTTCAGGCTCCTCGTATTTTTTCACGCCTTTTCAGGCTCCTCATATTTTTCAGGCCTTTTCAGGCTCCTCGTATTTTTCACACCTTTTCAGGCTCCCCGTATTTTTCACACCTTTTCAGGCTCCCCGTATTTTTCACGCCTTTTCAGGGTTCTCGTATTTTTCAGGCCTTTTCAGGCTCCTCATATTTTTCAGGCCTTTTCAGGCTCCTCGTATTTTTCACACCTTTTCAGGCTCCTCGTATTTTTCACACCTTTTTCAGGCTCCTCGTGTTTTTCACACCTTTTCAGGCTCCTCGTATTTTTCAGGCCTTTTCAGGCTCCTCGTATTTTTCAGGCCTTTTCAGGCTCCTCTTATTCTGCAGGTCTTTTCAGGCTACTCTTATTTTTCACACCTTTTCAGCCTCCTCGTATTTTTCAGGCCTTTTCAGGCTCCTCGTATTTTTCACACCTTTTCAGGGTCCTCGTATTTTTCAGGCTTTGTCAGGCTCCTCGTATTTTTCACACGTTTTCAGGCTCCTCGTATATTTCACACCTTTTCAGGCTCCTCGTATTTTTCACACCTTTTCAGGCTCCTCGTATTTTTCACACCTTTTCAGGCTCCTCGTACTTTTCACACCTTTTCTGGCTCCTCGTATTTTTCACACCTTTTCAGGCTCCTCGTATTTTTCAGCCCTTTTCAGGCTCCTCGTATTTTTCACACCTTTTCAGGCTCCTCGTATTTTTCACACCTTTTCAGGCTCCTCGTATTTTTCACACCTTTTCAGGCTCCTCGTATTTTTCACACCTTTTCAGGCTTCTCATATTTTTCACACCTTTTCAGGCTTCTCGTATTTTTCAGGCCTTTTCAGGCTCCTCGTATTTTTCACACCTTTTCAGGCTCCTCATATTTTTCACCCCTTTTCAGGCTCCTGGTATATTTCAGGCCTTTTCAGGCTCCTCGTATTTTTCACATCTTTTCAGGGTCCTCGTATTTTTCAGGCTTTGTCAGGCTCCTCGTATTTTTCACACCTTTTCAGGCTCCTCATATTTCTCACACCTTTTCAGGCTCCTCGTATTTTTCAGGCCTGTTCAGGCTCCTCGTATTTTTCACACCTTTTCAGGCTCCTCATGTTTTTCACACCATTTCACGCTCCTCGTACTTTTCACACCTTTTCAGGCTTCTCGTGTTTTTCAGGCCTTTTCAGGCTCCTCGTATTTTTCAGGCCTTTTCAGGCTCGTCGTATTTTTCACACCTTTTCAGGCTCCTCATATTTTTCACACCTTTTCAGGCTCCTAGTATTTTTCACACCTTTTCAGGCTTCTCGTATTTTTCACACCTTTTCAGGCTCCTTGTATTTTTCAGGCCTTTTCAGGCTCCTCGTATTTTTCACGCCTTTTCAGGCTCCTCGTATTTTTCAGGCCTTTTCAAGCTCCTCGTATTTTTCACACCTTTTCAGGCTCCTCGTATTTTTCAGGCCTTTTCAGGCTCCTCGTATTTTTCAGGCGTTTTCAGGCTCCTCGTATTTTTCAAGCCTTTTCAGGCTCCTCGTATTTTTCACACCGTTTCAGGCTCCTCGTATTTTTCACACCTTTTCAGGTTCCTTGTATTTTTCACACCTTTTCAGGCTACTCTTATTTATCAAGCCTTTTCAGGCTCCTCGTATTTTTCACACCTTTTCAGGCTCCTCGTATTTTTCACACCTTTTCAGGCTCCTCGTATTTTTCACACCTTTTCAGGCTCCTCGTATTTTTCACACCTTTTCAGGCTCCTCGTTGTTTTCACACCTTTTCAGGCTCCTTGTATTTTTCACACCTTTTCAGGCTCCTCGTTGTTTTCACACCTTTTCAGGCTCCTCGTATTTTCACACCTTTTCAGGGTCCTCATATTTTTCACACCTTTTCTGGCTCCTCATATTTTTCACACCTTTTCAGGCTCCTCGTATTTTTCACACCTTTTCAGGCTCCTCGTATTTTTCAGGCATTTTCAGGCTCCTCGTATTTTTCAGGCCTTTTCAGGCTCCTCGTATTTTTCACACCTTTTCAGGCTCCTCGTATTTTTCACACCTTTTCAGGCTCCTCGTATTTTTCACACTGTTTCAGGCTCCTCGTATTTTTCACACCTTTTCAGGGTCCTCATATTTTCAGGCCTTTTCAGGCTCCTCGTATTTTTCACACCTTTTCAGGCTCCTCGTATTTTTCAGGCCTTTCCAGGCTCCTCGTATTTTTCACACCTTTTCTGGGTCCTCGTATTTTTCAGGCTTTGTCAGGCTCCTCGTTTTTTTCACACGTTTTCAGGCTCCTCGTATTTTTCACACCTTTTCAGGCTCCTCGTATTTTTCACACCTTTTCAGGCTCCTCGTATTTTTCAGGCCTTTTCAGGATCCTCGTATTTTTCAGGCCTTTTCAGGCTCCTCGTATTTTTCACACCTTTTCAGGCTCCTCGTATTTTTCACACCTTTTCAGGCTCCTCGTATTTTTCACACCTTTTCAGGCTCCTCGTATTTTTCACACTGTTCCAGGCTCCTCGTATTATTCACACCGTTTCAGGGTCCTCATATTTTTCAGGCCTTTTCAGGCTCCTCGTATTTTTCACACCTTTTCAGGCTCCTCGTATTTTTCACACCTTTTCAGGGTTCTCGTATTTTTCAGGCTTTGTCAGGCTCCTCGTATTTTTCACACCTTTTCAGGCTCCTCGTATTTTTCAGGCCTTTTCAGGCTCCTCATATTTTTCAGGCCTTTTCCAGCTCCTCGTATTTTTCACACCTTTTCAGGCTCCCCGTATTTTTACACCTTTTCAGGCTCTCGTATTTTCACGCTTTTCAGGCTTCTCGTATTTTCAGGCCTTTTCAGGCTCCTGTATAGGCCTTTTCAGGCTCCTCGTATTTTTCACACCTTTTCAGGCTCCTCGTATTTTTCAGGCCTTTTCAGGCTCCTCATATTTTTCAGGCCTTTTCAGGCTCCTCGTATTTTTCACGCCTTTTCAGGCTCCCCGTATTTTTCACACCTTTTCAGGCTCCTCGTATTTTTCACACCTTTTCAGGCTCCCCGTATTTTTCACACCTTTTCAGGCTCCTCGTATTTTTCACGCCTTTTCAGGCTTCTCGTACTTTTCAGGCCTTTTCAGGCTCCTCGTATTTTTCAGGCCTTTTCAGGCTCCTCGTATTTTTCACGCCTTTTCAGGCTTCTCGTATTTTTCAGGCCTTTTCAGGCTCCTCGTATTTTTCAGGCCTTTTCAGGCCCCTCGTGTTTTTCACACCTTTTCAGGCTCCTCGTATTTTTCACACCTTTTCAGACTCCTCGTATTTTTCACACCTTTTCAGGCTCCTCGTATTTTTAACACCTTTTCAGGCTCCTCGTATTTTTCAGGCCTTTTCAGGCTACTGGTATTTTTCAGGCCTTTTCAGGCTCCTCGTATTTTTCACACCGTTTCAGGCTCCTCGTATTTTTCACACCTTTTCAGTCTCCTCGTATTTTTCACTCCGTTTCAGGCCCTCGTATTTTTCAGGCCTTTTCAGGCTCCTCGTATTTTTCAGGCCTTTTCAGGCTCCTCGAATATTTCAGGCCTTTTCAGGCTCCTCGTATTTTTCACACCTTTTCAGGCTCCTCGTATTTTTCACGCCTTTTCAGACTCCTCGTATTCTTCAGGCCTTTTCTGGCTCCTCCTATTTTTCACACCTTTTCAGGCTCCTCGTATTTTTCACACCTTTTCAGGCTCGTCATATTTTTCACACCTTTTCAGGCTCCTCGTATTTTTCAGGCCTTTTCAGGTTCCTCGTATTTTCACAGCTTTTCAGGCTCCTCGTATTTTTCAGGCCTTTTCAGGCTCCTCGTATTTTTCACACGTTTTCAGGCTCCTCGAATTTTTCAAGCCTTTTCAGGCTCCTCGTATTTCTCACACCTTTTCAGGCTCCTCGTATTTTTCACACCTTTTCAGGCTCCTCGTATTTTTCACACCTTTTCAGGCTCCTCGTATTTTTCACACCTTTTCAAGTTCCTCGTATTTTTCACACCTTTTCAGGCTCCTCGTATTTTTCACACCTTTTCAGGCCCTCGTATTTTTCACATCTTTTCAGGCTCCTCGTTTTTTCACCTTTCAGGCTCCTCGTATTTTTTCACACCTTTTCAGGCTCCTCGTATTTTTCCGGCCTTTTCAGGCTCCTCGTATTTTTCACACCTTTTCAGGCTCCTCGTATTTTTCACACCTTTTCAGTCTCCTCGTATTTTTCACTCCGTTTCAGGCCCTCGTATTTTTCAGGCCTTTTCAGGCTCCTCGTATTTTTCAGGCCTTTTCAGGCTCCTCGAATTTTTCAAGCCTTTTCAGGCTCCTCGTATTTTTCACACCTTTTCAGGCTCCTCGTATTTTTCACGCCTTTTCAAGCTCCTCGTATTCTTCAGGCCTTTTCTGGCTCCTCCTATTTTTCAGACCTTTTCAGGCTCCTCGTATTTTTCACACCTTTTCAGGCTCCTCGTATTTTTCACACCTTTTCAGGCTCCTCGTATTTTTCAGGTCTTTTCAGGTTGCTCGTATTTTCACAGCTTTTCAGGCTCCTCGTATTTATCAGGCCTTTTCAGGCTCCTCGTATTTTTCACACGTTTCAGGCTCCTCGAATTTTTCAAGCCTTTTCAGGCTCCTCGTATTTCTCACACCTTTTCAGGCTCCTCGTATTTATCACACCTTTTCAGGCTCCTCGTATTTTTCAGGCCGTTTCAGGCTCCTCATATTTTTCACACCTTTTCAGGCTCCTCGTATTTTTCACACCTTTTCAGGCTCCTCGTATTTTTCACACCTCTTCAGGCTCCTCGTATTTTTCACAACTTTTCAGGCTCCTCGTATTTTTCACACCTTTTCAGGCTCCTTGTATTTTTCACACCTTTTGAGGCTCCTCGTATTTTTCACACCTTTTGAGGCTCCTCGTATTTTTCACGCATTTTCAGGCTCCTCGTATTTTTCACACCTTTTCAGGCTCCTCGTATTTTTCAGGCCTTTTCAGGCTCCTCGAATTTTTCATGCCTTTTCAGGCTCCTCGTATTTTTCAGGCCTTTTCACGCTCCTCGTATTTTTCACACATTTTCAGGCTCCTCGTATTTTTCAGGCCTTTTCAAGCTCCTCGTATTTTTCACACCTTTTCAGGCTCCTCGTATTTTTCACACCTTTTCAGGCTCCTCGTATTTTTCACACCTTTTCAGGCTCCTCGTATTTTCACACCTTTTCAGGCTCCTCGTATTTTTCACACCTTTTTCAGGCCTCCTCGTATTTTTTCACACCTTTCAGGCTCCTCGTATTTTTCACACCTTTTCAGGCTCCTCTATTTTCACACGTTTCAGCTCCTCCGTTATTTTTCACCCCTTTTCAGGCTCCTTCGTATTTTTCAGGCCTTTTTCAGGCTCCTCGTATTTTTTCACACCTTTTCAGCCCTCCTCGTATTTTTCAGGCCTTTTCAGGCTCCTCGTATTTCACCACCTTTTCAGGCTCCTCGTATTTTTCAGGCCTTTTTCAGGCCTCCTCAATACTTTTCAGGCCTTTTTCAGCGCTCCTTGTATTTTTCACAACCTTTTCAGCGCTCCTCCGTATTTTTCACACCTTTCAGGCTTCTCGTATTTTTTCACACCTTTTTCAGGCTCCTCGTATTTTTCACACTGTTTTCAGGCTCCTCGATATTTTTCCACACCCATTTTCAGGGTCCTCATATTTCAGGCCTTTCAGGCTCCTCGTATTTTCACACCTTTCAGGCTCCTCGTAATTTTTTCACACCTTTTCAGGCTCCTCGTATTTTCACACTTTTCAGGCTCCTCGTTATTTTTCCAACCACTGCTTTCAGGCTCCTCGTATTTTTCACACCCTTTTCGGTCCTCATTTTCAGGCCTTTTCAGGCTCCTCGTATTTTTCACACCTTTCAGGCCTCCTCGTATTTTTCAGGCCTTTTCCAGGCTCCTCGTATTTTTTCACACCTTTTCAGGCTCCTCATAATTTTCAGGCCTTTTAATATTTTTCACACCTTTTCAGGCTCCTCGTTAATTCACCCCTTTTCAGGCTCCTGGTATATTTCAGGCCTTTTCAGGCTCCTCGTATTTTTCACATCTTTTCAGGGTCCTCGTATTTTTCAGGCTTTGTCAGGCTCCTCGTATTTTTCACACGTTTTCAGGCTCCTCATATTTCTCACACCTTTTCAGGCTCCTCGTATTTTTCAGGCCTTCTCAGGCTCCTCGTATTTTTCACACCTTTTCAGGCTCCTCATGCTTTTCACACCATTTCAGGCTCCTCGTATTTTTCACACATTTTCAGGCTCCTCGTATTTTTCAGGCCTTTTCAGGCTCCTCGTATTTTTGAGGCCTTTTCAGGCTCCTCGTATTTTTCACACCTTTTCAGGCTCCTCGTATTTTTCAGGCCTTTTCAGGCTCCTCGTATTTTTCACACCTTTTCAGGCTCCTTGTATTTTTCACACCTTTTGAGGCTCCTCGTATTTTTCACACCTTTTGAGGCTCCTCGTATTTTTCACACCTTTTCAGGCTCCTCGTATTTTTCACACCTTTTCAGGCTCCTCGTATTTTTCACACCTTTTCAGGCTCCTCGTATTTTTCAGGCCTTTTCAGGCTCCTCGTATTTTGCACACCTTTTCAGGCTCCTCGTATTTTTCACACCTTTTCAGGCTCCTCGTATTTTTCACACCTTTTCAGGCTCCTCGTATTTTTCACACCTTTTCAGGCTCCTCGTATTTTTCACACCTTTTCAGGCTCCTCGTATTTTTCACACATTTTCAGCCTCCTCGTATTTTTCACACCTTTTCAGGCTCCTCGTATTTTTCACTCCTTTTCAGGCTCCTCGTATTTTTCACACCTTTTCAGGCTCCTCGTATTTTTCACACCTTTTCAGGCTTCTCATATTTTTCACACCTTTTCAGGCTTCTCGTATTTTTCAGTCCTTTTCAGGCTCCTCGTATTTTTCACACCTTTTCAGGCTCCTCGTATTTTTCACCCCTTTTCAGGCTCCTGGTATATTTCAGGCCTTTTCAGGCTCCTCGTATTTTTCACATCTTTTCAGGATCCTCGTATTTTTCAGGCTTTGTCAGGCTCCTCGTATTTTTCACACCTTTTCAGGCTCCTCATATTTCTCACACCTTTTCAGGCTACTCGTATTTTTCAGGCCTGTTCAGGCTCCTCGTATTTTTCACACCTTTTCAGGCTCCTCGTGTTTTTCACACCTTTTCACGCTCCTCGTACTTTTCACACCTTTTCAGGCTTCTCGTGTTTTTCAGGCCTTTTCAGGCTCCTCGTATTTTTCAGGCCTTTTCAGGCTCCTCGTATTTTTCACACCTTTTCAGGATCCTCTTATTTTTCAGGCCTTTTCAGGATCCTCGTTTTCTGCAGGCCTTTTCAGGCTCCTCGGATTTTTCACACCTTTTCAGGCTCCTTGTATTTTTCAGGCCTTTTCAAATACGAGGAGCCTGAAAAGGCGTGAAAAATACGAGGAGCCTGAAAAGGTGTGAAAAATACGAGGAGCCTGAAAAGGCTTGAAAAATTCGAGGAGCCTGAAAAGGCCTGAAAAATACGAGGAGCCTGAAAAGGCCTGAAAAATACGAGGGCCTGAAACGGAGTGAAAAATACGAGGAGACTGAAAAGGTGTGAAAAATACGAGGAGCCTGAAAAGGTGTGAAAAATACGAGGAGCCTGAAAAGGCCTGAAAAATACGAGGAGCCTGAAAAGGCCTGAATACGAGGAGTGAAAAGGTGAAAAATACGAGGAGCCTGAAAAGGTGTGAAAAACACGAGGAGCCTGAAAAGGCCCGAAAAATACGAGGAGCCTGAAAAGGTGTGAAAAATACGAGGAGCCTGAAAAGGTGTGAAAAATACGAGGAGCCTGAAAAGGTGTGAAAAATAAGAGGAGCCTGAAAAGGCCTGAAAAATACGAGGAGCCTGAAAATGCGTGAAAAATACGAGGAGCCTGAAAAGGTGTGAAAAATACGAGGACCCTGAAAAGGCGTGAAAAATATGAGGAGCCTGAAAAGGTGTGAAAAATACGAGGAGCCTGAAAAGGTGTGAAAAATACGAGAAGCCTGAAAAGGTGTGAAAAATACTAGGAGCCTGAAAAGGTGTGAAAAATATGAGGAGCCTGAAAAGGTGTGAAAAATACGAGGAGCCTGAAAAGGCCTGAAAAATACGAGGAGCCTGAAAAGGCCTGAAAAACACGAGAAGCCTGAAAAGGTGTGAAAAGTACGAGGAGCGTGAAATGGTGTGAAAAACATGAGGAGCCTGAAAAGGTGTGAAAAATACGAGGAGCCTGAACAGGCCTGAAAAATACGAGGAGCCTGAAAAGGTGTGAGAAATATGAGGAGCCTGAAAAGGTGTGAAAAATACGAGGAGCCTGACAAAGCCTGAAAAATACGAGGACCCTGAAAAGATGTGAAAAATACGAGGAGCCTGAAAAGGCCTGAAATATACCAGGAGCCTGAAAAGGGGTGAAAAATATGAGGAGCCTGAAAAGGTGTGAAAAATACGAGGAGCCTGAAAAGGCCTGAAAAATACGAGAAGCCTCAAAAGGTGTGAAAAATATGAGAAGCCTGAAAAGGTGTGAAAAATACGAGGAGCCTGAAAAGGTGTGAAAAATACGAGGAGCCTGAAAAGGTGTGAAAAATACGAGGAGCCTGAAAAGGTGTGAAAAATACGAGGAGGTGAAAATGTGTGTGAAAAATATGAGGAGCCTGAAAAGGTGTGAAAATACGAGAGCTGAAAGGTGTGAAAAATACGAGGAGCTGAAAAGGTGTGAAAAATACGAGGAGCCTGAAAAGGTGTGAAAAATACGAGGAGCCTGAAAAGGTGTGAAAAATACGAGGAGCCTGAAAAGGCGTGAAAAATTCGAGGAGCCTGAAAAGGCCTGAAAAATACGAGGAGCCTGAAAAGGTGTGAAAAATACGAGGACCCTGAAAATGCGTGAAAAATACGAGGAGCCTCAAAAGGTGTGAAAAATACGAGGACCCTGAAAAGGCGTGAAAAATACGAGGAGCCTGAAAAGGTGTGAAAAATACGAGGAGCCTGAAAAGGCCTCAAAAATACGAGGAGCCTGAAAAGGCCTGAAAATACGAGGAGCCTGAAAATGTGTGAAAAATACGAGGAGCCTGAAATGGTGTGAAAAACATGAGGAGCCTGAAAAGGTGTGAAAAATACGAGGAGCCTGAGAAGGCCTGAAAAATACGAGGAGCCTGAAAAGGTGTGAGAAATATGAGGAGCCTGAAAACGTGTGAAAAATACGAGGAGCCTGACAAGGCCTGAAAAATACGAGGACCCTGAAAAGATGTGAAAAATACGAGGAGCCTGAAAAGGCCTGAAATATACCTTTTCAGGCTCCTCGTATTTTTCACCCCTTTTCAGGCTCCTCGTATTTTTCACAACTTTTCAAGCTCCTCGTGTATTTCAGGCCTTTTCATGCTCCTCGTATTTTTCACACCTTTTCAACCTCCTCGTATTTTTCAGGCCTTTTCAGGCTCCTCGTTTTTTTCACACCTTTTCAGGCTCCTCGTATTTTTCACGCCTTTTCAGGCTCCTCGTATTTTTCACACCTTTTCAACCTCCTCCTATTTTTCAGGCCTTTTCAGGCTCCTCATATTTTTCACACCTTTTCAGGGTCCTCGTATTTTTCAGGCTTTGTCAGGCTCCTCGTATTTTTCACACCTTTTCAGGCTCCTTGTATTTTTCACTCCGTTTCAGGCCCTCGTATTTTTCAGGCCTTTTCAGGCTCCTCGTATTTTGCAGGCCTTTTCAGGCTCCTCGAATTTTTCAAGCCTTTTCAGGCTCCTCGTATTTTTCACACCTTTTCAGGCTCCTCGTATTTTTCACGCCTTTTCAGGCTCCTCGTATTCTTCAGTCCTTTTCAGGCTCCTCCTATTTTTCAAACCTTTTCAGGCTCCTCGTATTTTTCACACCTTTTCAGGCTCTTCGTATTTTTCACACCTTTTCAGGCTCCTCGTATTTTTCAAGCCTTTTCAGGCTCCTCGTTTTTCCACAGCTTTTCAGGCTCCTCGTATTTTTCAGGCCTTTTCAGGCTCCTCGTATTTTTCACACGTTTTCAGGCTCCTCGAATTTTTCAAGGATTTTCAGGCTCCTCGTATTTTTCACACCTTTTCAGGCTCCTCGTATTTATCACACCTTTTCAGGCTCCTCGTATTTTTCATGCCTTTTCAGGCTCCTCGTATTTTTCACATCTTTTCAGGCTCCTCGTATTTTTCACACCTTTTCAGGCTCCTCGTATTTTTCACACCTTTTCAGGCTCCTTGTATTTTTCACACCTTTTCAGGCTCCTCGTATTTTTCACGCCTTTTCAGGCTCCTCGTATTTTTCACACCTTTTCAGGCTCCTCGTATTTTTCACACCTTTTCAAGCTCCTCGTATATTTCAGCCCTTTTCAGGCTCCTCGTATTTTTCAGGCCTTTTCAGGCTCCTCGTATTTTTCAGGCCTTTTCAGGCTCCTCGTATTTTTCACAACTTTTCAGGCTCCTCGTATTTTTCCCACCTTTTCAGGCTCCTCGTATTTTTCAGGCCTTTTCAAGCTCCTCGTATATTACAGGCCTTTTCAGGCTCCTCGTATTTTTCACACCTTTTCAGGCTCCTCGTATTTTTTCCCACACCGTTTTCAGGCTCCTCGTATATTTCAGACGCTTTCAGGCTCCTCATATTTTTCAGCACCTTTTCAGGCTCCTCAATCATTTTTCAGGCCTTTTCAGGCTCCTCGTATTTTTCACACCTTTTCAGGCTCCTCATATTTTTCACGACCTTTTCAGGCTCCTCGTATTTTTCACACCTTTTCAGGCTCCTCGTATTTTTCAGGCCTTTTCAGGCTCCTCGTGTTTTTCACAGCTTTTCAGGCTCCTCGTATTTTTCACAACTTTTCAAGCTCCTCGTGTATTTAGGCCTTTTCAGGCTCCTCATATTTTTCCCACCTTTTCAGGCTCCTCATATATTTCACACCTTTTCAGGCTCCTCGTATTTTTCACACCTTTTCAGGCTACTCTTATTTATCAAGCCTTTTCAGGCTCCTCGTATTTTTCACACCTTTTCAGGCTCCTCGTATTTTTCACACCTTTTCAGGCTCCTCGTATTTTTCACACCGTTTCAGGCTCCTCGTATTTTTCACACCTTTTCAGGCTACTCTTATTTATCAAGCCTTTTCAGGCTCCTCGTATTTTTCACACCTTTTCAGGCTCCTCGTATTTTTCACACATTTTCAGGCTCCTCGTATTTTTCACACCTTTTCAGGCTCCTCGTATTTTTCACACCTTTTCAGGCTCCTCGTATTTTTCACACCTTTTCAGGCTCCTCGTATTTTTCACACCTTTTCAGGCTCCTCGTATTTTTCACACCTTTTCAGGCTCCTCGTTGTTTTCACACCATTTCAGGCTCCTCGTATTTTCACACCTTCTCAGGGTCCTCATATTTTTCACACCTTTTCTGGCTCCTCATATTTTTCACACCTTTTCAGGCTCCTCGTATTTTTCACACCTTTTCAGGCTCCTCGTATTTTTCACACCTTTTCAGGCTCCTCGTATTTTTCACACCTTTTCAGGCTCCTCGTATTTTTCACACCGTTTCAGGCCCTCGTATTTTTCAGGAATTTTCAGGCTCCTCGTATTTTTCACACCTTTTCAGGCTCCTCGTATTTTTCAGGCTTCTTCAGGCTTCCTCGTATTTTGTCAGGCCTTTGTCAGGCTCCTCGTATTTTTCACGCCTTTTCAGGGCTCCATCTGTTTTTGCAGGCCTTTTCCGCGCTCACTCGTAAATTTTCCACACCTTTTCAGGCTCCTCGCTATTTTTCACACCTTTTCAGGCTCGCTCAGTATTTTTCACACCTTTTCAGGCCTCCTCGTATTTTCAGGCCTTTCAAGCTCCTCGTATTTGTCACGTCTCATTTTTCAGGCTCCTCGTGTTTTCAGGCCTTTTCCGCTCCTCGTATTTTTCACACCTTTTCAGGCTCCTCGTATTTACGCCTTTTCAGGCTCCTCATATTTTCACACCTTTTCAGGCTCCTCGTATTTTTCACACCTTTTCAAGGTCCTCGTATTATTCACACCTTTTCAGGCTACTCGTATTTTTCAGGCCTTTTCAGGCTCCTCGTATTTTTCAGGCCTTTTCAGGCTCCTCGGATTTTTCACGCCTTTTCAGGCTCCTCGTATTTTTCACACCTTTTCAGGCTCCTCGTATTTTTCACACCTTTTCAGGCTCCTCGTATTTTTCAGGCCTTTCCAGGCTCCTCGTATTTTCACACCTTTTCCGGGTCCTCGTATTTTTCAGGCTTTGTCAGGCTCCTCGTATTTTTCACACGTTTTCAGGCTCCTCGTATTTTTCACACCTTTTCAGGCTCCTCGTATTTTTCACACCTTTTCAGGCTCCTCGTATTTTTCAGGCCTTTTCAGGATCCTCGTATTTTTCAGGCCTTTTCAGGATCCTCGTATTTTTCACACCTTTTCAGGCTCCTCGTATTTTTCACACCTTTTCAGGCTCCTCGTATTTTTCACACCTTTTCAGGCTCCTCGTATTTTTCACACTGTTTCAGGCTCCTCGTATTATTCACACCTTTTCAGGGTCCTCATATTTTTCAGGCCTTTTCAAGCTCCTCGTATTTTTCACACCTTTTCAGGCTCCTCGTATTTTTCACACCTTTTCAGGCTCCTCGTATTTTTCACACCTTTTCAGGGTTCTCGTATTTTTCAGGCTTTGTCAGGCTCCTCATATTTTTCACACCTTTTCAGGCTCCTCGTATTTTTCAGGCCTTTTCAGGCTCCTCATATTTTTCAGGCCTTTTCAGGCTCCTCGTATTTTTCACACCTTTTCAGGCTCCCCGTATTTTTCACACCTTTTAGGCTCCTCGTATTTTTACTAGTGCCTTTTCAGGCTTCTCGTATTTTTCAGGCCTTTTCAGGCTCCTCGTATTTTTCACGCCTTTTCAGGCTCCTCGTATTTTTCACGCCTTTTCAGGCTTCTCGTATTTTTCAGGCCTTTTCAGGGTTCTCGTATTTTTCAGGCCTTTTCAGGCGCCTCGTATTTTTCAGGCCTTTTCAGGCCCCTCGTGTTTTTCACACCTTTTCAGGCTCCTCGTATTTTTCACACCTTTTCAGGCTCCTCGTATTTTTCACACCTTTTCAGGCTCCTCGTATTTTTAAGAACTTTTCAGGCTCCTCGTATTTTTCAGGCCTTTTCAGGCTCCTGGTATTTTTCAGGCCTTTTCAGGCTCCTCGTATTTTTCACACCTTTTCAGGCTCCTCGTATTTTTCACACCTTTTCAGTCTCCTCGTATTTTTCACTCCGTTTCAGGCCCTCGTATTTTTCAGGCCTTTTCAGGCTCCTCGTATTTTTCAGGCCTTTTCAGGCTCCTCGATTTTTTCAAGCCTTTTCAGGCTCCTCGTATTTTTCACACCTTTTCAGGCTCCTCGTATTTTTCACGCCTTTTCAGACTCCTCGTATTCTTCAGGCCTTTTCTGGCTCGTCCTATTTTTCACACCTTTTCAGGCTCCTCGTATTTTTCACACCTTTTCAGGCTCCTTGTATTTTTCACACCTTTTCAGGCTCCTCGTATTTTTCAGGCCTTTTCAGGTTCCTCGTATTTTCACAGCTTTTCAGGCTCCTCGTATTTTTCAGGCCTTTTCAGGCTCCTCGCATTTTTCACACGTTTTCAGGCTCCTCGAATTTTTCACACCTTTTCAAGCTCCTCGTATTTTTCAGGCCTTATCAGGCTCCTGGTATATTTCAGGTATTTTTCACACCTTTTCAGGCTCCTCGTATTTTTCACTCGTTTTCAGGCTCCTCGTTGTTTTCACACCTTTTCAGGCTCTTCGTATTTTCACACCTTTTCAGGGTCCTCATATTTTTCACACCTTGTCTGGCTCCTCATATTTTTCACACCTTTTCAGGCTCCTCGTATTTTTCACACCTTTTCAGGCTCCTCGTATTTTTCACACCTTTTCAGGCTCCTCGTATTTTTCACTCCTTTTCAGGCCCTCGTATTTTTCAGGCCTTTTCAGGCTCCTCGTATTTTTCACACCTTTTCAGGCTCCTCGTATTTTTCACACCTTTTCAGGCTCCTCGTATTTTTCAGGCCTTTTCAGGCTCCTCGTATTTTTCAGGCCTTTTCAGGGTCCTCTTATTTTTCTGGCCTTTTCAGGCTCCGCGTATTTTTCAGGGCTTTTCAGGCTCCCTCGTATTATTCACACCTTATTCAGTCTCTCGGTATGTTCACTCCGTTTCCAGGCCTCGTATTTTTCAGGCCTTTTCAGGCTCCTCGTATTTTTCAGGCCTTTTCAGGCTCCTCGAATTTTTCAAGCCTTTTCAGGCACCTCGTATTTTTCACACCTTTTCAGGCTCCTTGTATTTTTCACGCCTTTTCAGACTCCTCGTATTCTTCAGGCCTTTTCTGGCTCGTCCTATTTTTCACACCTTTTCAGGCTCCTCGTATTTTTCACACCTTTTCAGGCTCCTCGTATTTTTCACACCTTTTCAGGCTCCTCGTATTTTTCAGGCCTTTTCAGGTTCCTCGTATTTTCACAGCTTTTCAGGCTCCTCGTATTTTTCAGGCCTTTTCAGGCTCCTCGCATTTTTCACACGTTTTCAGGCTCCTCGAATTTTTCACACCTTTTCAGGCTCCTCGTATTTTTCAGGCCTTTTCAGGCTCCTGGTATATTTCAGGCCTTTTCAAGCTCCTCGTATTTTTCACACCTTTTCAGGCTCCTCGTATATTTCACACCTTTTCAGGCTCATCGTATTTTTCAGCCCTTTTCAGGCTCCTCGTATTTTTCACACCTTTTCAGGCTCCTCGTATTTTTCAGGCCTTTTCAAGCTCCTCGTATTTTTCAGGCACCTTTTCAGGCTCCTCATGTTTTTCACACCATTTCACGCTGCTCGTACTTTTCACACCTTTTCAGGCTTCTCGTGTTTTTCAGGCCTTTTCAGGCTCCTCGTATTTTTCAGGCCTTTTCAGGCTCGTCGTATTTTTCACACCTTTTCAGGCTCCTCATATTTTTCACACCTTTTCAGGCTCCTAGTATTTTTCACACCTTTTCATGCTCCTCGTATTTTTCACACCTTTTCAGGCTCCTCGTATTTTTCACACCTTTTCAGGCTCCTCGTATTTTTCACGCCTTTTCAGGGTCCTCGTATTTTTCACACCTTTTCAGGCTCCTCGTATTTTTCACGCATTTTCAGGCTCCTCGTATTTTTCACACCTTTTCAGGCTCCTTGTATTTTTCAGGCCTTTTCAGGCTCCTCGTATTTTTCACGCCTTTTCAGGCTCCTCGTATTTTTCAGGCCTTTTCAAGCTCCTCGTATTTTTCACACCTTTTCAGGCTCCTCGTATTTTTCAGGCCTTTTCAGGCTCCTCGTATTTTTCAGGCGTTTTCAGGCTCCTCGTATTTTTCAAGCCTTTTCAGGCTCCTCGTATTTTTCACACCGTTTCAGGCTCCTCGTATTTTTCACACCTTTTCAGGTTCCTTGTATTTTTCACACCTTTTCAGGCTATTCTTATTTATCAAGCCTTTTGAGGCTCCTCGTATTTTTCACACCTTTTCAGGCTCCTCGTATTTTTCACACCTTTTCAGGCTCCTCGTATTTTTCACACCTTTCAGGCTCCTCGTATTTTTCACACCTTTTCAGGCTCCTCGTATTTTTCACACCTTTTCAGGCTCCTCGTTGTTTTCACACCTTTTCAGGCTCCTTGTATTTTTCACACCTTTTCAGGCTCCTCGTTGTTTTCACACCTTTTCAGGCTCCTCGTATTTTCACACCTTTTCAGGGTCCTCATATTTTTCACACCTTTTCTGGCCCCTCATATTTTTCACACCTTTTCAGGCTCCTCGTATTTTTCACACCTTTTCAGGCTCCTCGTATTTTTCACACCTTTTCAGGCTCCTCGTATTTTTCACACCTTTTCAGGCTCCTCGTATTTTCCACACCTTTCAGGCTCCTCGTATTTTTCACATCTTTTAAGGCTCCTCGTATTTGTAACACCTTTTCAGGCTCCTCGTATTTTTCACACCTTTTCAGGCTCCTCGTATTTTTCAAACCTTTTCAGGCTCCTCGTATTTTTCAAGCATTTTCAGGCTCCTCGTATTTTTCACACCTTTTCAGGCTCCTCGTATTTTTCAGGCCTTTTCAGGCTCCTGGTATATTTCAGGCCTTTTCAGGTTCCTCGTATTTTTCACACCTTTTCAGGGTCCTCGTATTTTTCAGGCTTTGTCAGGCTCCTCGTATTTTTCACACCTTTTCAGGCTCCTCGTATTTTTCACACCTTTTCAGGCTCCTCGATTTTTCACACCTTTTCAGGCTCCTCGTATTTTTCAGGCCTTTTCAGGCTCCTCGTATTTTTCACACCTTTTCAGCGTCCTCATATTTTTCAGGCCTTTTCAGCTCCTCGTATTTTTCACACCTTTTCAGGCCTCTCGTATTTTTCATGAGTTTTCAGGCTCCTCGTGTTATTCACACCTGTTCAGGCCCCTCGTATTTTTCACACCTTTTCAGGCTCCTAAAATACGAGGAGCCTGAAAAGGCCTTAAAAATACGAGGAGCCTGAAAACGAGTGAAAAATACGAGGAGACTGAAAACGCCTGAAAAATATGACGAGCCTGAAAAGGTGTGAAAAATACGAGAAGCCTGAAAAGGCCTGAAAAATATGAGGGGCGTGAAAAGATGTGAAAAATACGAGGTGCCTGAAAAGGTGTGAAAAATACGAGGAGCCTGAAAAGGTGTGAAAAATACGAGGAGCCTGAAATGGTGTGAAAAATACGAGGAGCCTGAACAGGTGTGAAAAATACGAGGAGCCTGAAAAGGCTTGATAAATAAGAGTAGCCTGAAAAGGTGTGAAAATTACGAGGAGCCTGAAAAGGTGTGAAAAATACGAGGAGCCTGAAAAAAAGCTGTGAAAAATTCGAGAGCGACCCCTGATAAGGTGTTTAAAAATATGAGGAGCCTGAAGAGCCTGAAAATCGAGGGAGCCTTTGAAAAGGGTGTGTGAAAAATACGAGGAGCCTGAAACGGTGTGAAAAATACGAGGAGCCTGAAAAGGTGTGAAAAATACGAGGAGCCTGAAAAGGCCTGAAAAATACGAGGAGCCTGAAAAGGCCTGAAAAATACGAGGAGCCTGAAAATATGTGAAAAATACGAGGAGCCTAAAAAAGCCTAAGAAATACGAGGAGCCAGAAAAGGTGTGAAAATTACGAGGAGCCTGAAAAGGCCTATAAAATACGAGGAGCCTGAAAAGGCCTGAACAATTCGAGGTGCCTGAAAAGGCCTGAAAAATACGAGGAGCCTGAAAGGGCCTGAAAAATAGGAAGAGCCTGAAACGGCCTGAAAAATACGAGGAGCCTGAAAAGGCATGAAAAATACGAGGAGCATGAAAAGGCGTGAAAAAAACGAGAAGCCTGAAAAGGCCTGAAAAATACGAGGAGCTTAAAAAGGTGTGAAAAATTCGAGAAGCCTGAAAAGGTGTGAAAAATACGAGGAGCCTGAAAAGGCGTGAAAACTACGAGGAGCTTGAAAACGTGTGAAAAATACGAGGAGCCTGAAAAGGTGTATAAAATACGAGGAGCCTGAAAAGGCGTGAAAAATACAAGGAGCCTGAAAAGACGTGAAAAATACGAGGAACCTGAAAAGGCGTGAAAAATACGAGGAGCCTGAAAAGGTGTGAAAAATACGAGGAGCCTGAAAAGGCCTTAAAAATACGAGGAGCCTGAAAAGTTGTGAAAAATACGAAAAGCCTGAAAAGGTGTGAAAAATACGAGGAGCCTGAAAAGGTGTGAAAAATACGAGACTGAGAAGGTGTGAAAAATACGGGGAGCCTGAAAAGGCCTTAAAAATACGAGGAGCCTGAAAAGTTGTGAAAAATACGAAAAGCCTGAAAAGGTGTGAAAAATACGAGGAGCCTGAAAAGGCGTGAAAAATACGAGGTGCCTGAAAAGGCGTGAAAAATACGAGGAGCCTGAAAAGGTGTGAAAAATACGAAGAGCCTGAAAAGGTGTGAAAAATACGAGGAGCCTGAAAAGGCGTGAAAAATACGAGGAGTCTGAAAAGGCGTGAAATATACGAGAGCCTGAAGGGTTTAAATAAGAGGAGCCTGAAAAGGTGTGAGAAATACGAGAGCCGTGAAAAGTGTGAAAAATCGAGGAGCTGAAAAGTGCTGAAAAATACGAGGAGCTGAAAAAGGTGTGAAAAAAACGAGAGCCTGAAAGGGACGAAAAAATACAAGGAGCCCTGAAAACGCTTAAGATGTGACAGGTAGCACGGAGCGATGCTCTGAGAAGATTAGCAGATACAATACGGGAGAGAGATTGGGGCGTGAGCGATCGCACAGGCCTGATAAGAAGAGGGCTATAAGAAAAAGTGATGAAGAATTACGCTAGAAGCATGATAAGGTGGGTTTCGAGGTGGTTCGTTATATAGCGTGATTGAAAAGTAGCAGAGAAAGACTGAAGTGACGAAGTGAGCATGAAACGTGTGCAGGAATGGCGAGAGCATAAGAAAAAAAAAGCACAGTGTAGGTGTGCATAGAGTGCATAATGAAAAGGTGTGAGAAACTGTGAAGAGCAAAAAAAAAAAATAAAAAGCAAGGAGCATGAAAACGTGTGAAAATAGCGCAGCGCCGTAGCATGAAAAGTTTGAGAGTGGAGCCATTGTTAGAGACGGGTGAAAACAAGGAGCATCTGAAAGCTCGTGAACAATGCAAAGGAGCATGAAAAGGTGTGAAAAATGCGGGGAAGCATGAAAGGTGTGAAATATTCCGAGAAGCAAAAAAAAATAAAAGACACGAGGAGCATGAAACGGTGGTGCAAAATGCGAAAGAGAAAAAAAAAAGACGAGGAGCATGAAAGGTTGTGAAAATGCGAGAGAAATGAAAAGGTGTGAAAAATAGAGGAGCAAAAAAAAAAAAGAACGAGGTAGCCTGAAAGGTGTGGATCAAAATGGAAGAGAAAAAAAAACAGACGAGGAGCATGAAAAGGTTGTGAACAAAATCGAAAGGAGCAATGAAAAAGGTGTGAAAATTGCGAGAAGCTGAAAAGGTGATGAAATTTGCGAGGGAGCATGAAACGGTGTGAGAAATGCGAAGAGCAAAAAAAATAAAAAAAGGACGAAGAGCATGAAAGGTGTGAAAAATGCAAGGAGCATGAAAAGCTGTGAAAAATGCGAGGAGCAAAAACAAAAAAAAAGACGAGGAACATGAAAAGGTGTGAAAAATGCGAGGAGCATGAAAAGGTGTGAAATATCCGAGAAGCAAAAAAAAAAAAAAAGACGAGGAGCATGAAAAGGTGTAAAAAATGCAAGGAGCATGAAAAGGGGTGAAAAATGCGAAGAGCAAAAGAAAATAAAAAAGACAAGGAGCATGAAAAGTTGTGAAAAATGCGAGGAGCATGAAAAGGTGTGAAAAATTGGAGAAGGACCTGGCCAGAAAAAAAAAAGACGAGGAAGCATCATGAAATACGGTTGTGAGGAAGAATGCAAGGAAGATAAGATAAGTCGCGAAGAATTGCGAAGACAAAGAGAACGATAAAAATGAGGAGCACAAGGAAACTGTGTGCAAAAATTGCGTAGGAGCATAGAGAGAAAGGTGATATGTGGATGCGAAGCAGAGGAAAACGAGAGTGTGAAATGCAAGGGAGCATGAAAAGGTGTGAAAAATGCAAAAAAATGCGAGGAGCATGAAAAGGTGTGAAATATCCGAGAAGCAAAAAAAAAAAAAGACGAGGAGCATGAAAAGGTGTAAAAATGCAAGGAGCATGAAAAGGGGTGAAAAATGCGAAGAGCAAAAGAAAATAAAAAAGACAAGGAGCATGAAAACGTGTGAAAAAAGTGAGGAGCATGAAAAGGTGTAAAAAATGTGGGGAGCTTAAAAAGTTGTTAAAAATGCAAAGAACATGAAAACGTGTGAAAAATGCGAGGAGCATGAAAAGGTGTGAAATATCCGAGAAGCAAAAAAAAAAAAATGACCAGGAGCATGAAAAGGTGTGAAAAATGCGAGGAGCATGAAAAGGTGTGAAAAATCTGAGGAAAATGAAAAGGTGTGAAAAATGCGAGGAGCATGAAAAGGTGTGAAAAATGTGGGGAGCTTAAAAAGGTGTTAAAAATGCAAAGAACATGAAAACGTGTGAAAAATGCGAGAATGAATAGTTGTGAAAAATGCGAGGAGCATGAAAAGATGTGAAAAATGTAAAGAGCAAAAAAAAAAAAGGACGAGGAGCATGAAAGGTGTGAAAAATGCAAGGAGCATGAAAAGGTGTGAAAAATGCGAGGGGCAAAACAAAAAAAGACGAGGAGCATGAAAAAGTGTGAAAAATGCGAAGAGCAAAAAAAAAAAAAGACAAGGAGCAAGAAAAGGTGTGAAAAATGGGAGGAGCATGAAAAGGTGTGAAAAATGCGAAGAGCATGAAAAGGTGTGAAAAATGCGAGGAGTATAAAATGGTGTGAAAAATGCAAGGAACATGAAAAGTTGTGAAATTGCGACGGGAGCATGAAAAGGTTGGTGAATTGCGAGGAGATGAAAGGTGTGAAATGTGGGGAGTAAAAGGTGTGAATATGGGAGATAAAGGTTGTGAAAAATAGGAGCGTGAAAGGTGTGGGAAAAAGCGAGGAGTAGGAGGCAAAAAAAATAAAAGAAGAGGAGCATGGAAAAGGGTTGTAGAATAAATTCGAAGGGATGGAAAGGTTGTGAACATGCCGAGGATGGAAAAAAAGAGTGAAATGGAGGACAAAAAAAAAAGACAGAGGAGCAAAAAAAAAAAGCGAGTGGCATGAAAAGGTGTGAAAAAGTTGCAGGGAGCATTGAAAGGTGTGGTAATGCGAAGGCAAAAAAACAAAATGGACGAGGAGCAATGAAAGGGTGTGAAATAATGCAGGAGCACTGAAATAAGTTGTGATGAGAAAATGCGAGGAGCATGAAAAGGTGTGAAAAATGCGAAGAGCAAAAAAAACAAAAATGGACGAGGAGCATGAAAGGTGTGAAAAATGCAAGGAGCATGAAAAGTTGTGAAAAATGAGAGGAGCATGAAAAGGTGTGAAAAATGCGAGGAGCATGAAAAGGTGTGAAAAATGCGAAGAGCAAAAAAAAAAGATGAAAAGGCCTGAAAAATACGAGGAGCTGAAAAGGTGTGAAAAATACGAGGAGCCTGAAAAGGTGTGAAAAATACGAGGAGCCTGAAAAGGTGTGAAAAATACGAGGAGCCTGAAAAGGTGTGAAAAATACGAGGAGCCTGAAAGGGTGTGAAAAATACGAGGAGCCTGAAAAGGCGTGAAAAAATACAGGGAAGCCTGAAAGGCCCTGAAAAATATAACGTAAGCCTGAAAAGGTGTGAAAAATACGAGAAGCCTGAAAAGGTGTGAAAAATATGAGGGGCATGAAGAGGTGTGAAAAATACGAGGAGCCTGAAAAGGTGTGAAAAATACGAGGAGCCTGAAAAGGTGTGAAAAATACGAGGAGCCTGAAACGGTGTGAAAATACGAGGAGCCTGAAAAGGTGTGATAAATACGAGGAGCCTGAAAAGGTGTGAAAAATATGAGGAGCCTGAAAAGGCCTGAAAAATACGAGGAGCCTGAAAAGGTGTGAAAAATACGAGGAGCCTGACAAGGCCTGAAAAATACGAGAACCCTGAAAAGGTGTGAAAAATACAAGGAGCCTGAAAAGGTGTGAAAAATACGAGGAGCCTGAAAAGGTGTGACAAATACGAGGAGCCTGAAAAGGTGTGAAAAATGCGAGGAGCCTGAAAAGGTGTGAAAAATACGAGGAGCCTGAAAAGGTGTGAAAAATACGAGGAGCCTGAAAAGGTGTGAAAAATACGCGGAGCCGGAAAAGGCCTGAAAAACACGAGGAGCCTGAAAAGGCGTGAAAAATACGAGGAGCCTGAAAAGTCCTGAAACATACGAGGAGCCTGAAAAGGCGTGAAAAATACGAGGAGCCTGAAAAGGCCTGAAAAATACGAGGAGCCTGAAAAGGCGTGCAAAATACGAGGGGCCTGAAAAGGCGTGAAAAATACGAGGAGCCTGAAAAGGCGTGAAAAATACGAGGAGCCTGAAAAGGTGTGAAAAATACGAGGAGCCTGAAAAGGTGTGAAAAATACGAGGAGCCTGAAAAGGTGTGAAAAATATGAGGAGCCGGAAAAGGTGTGAAAAATATGAGGACCCTGAAAAGGTGTGAAAATACGAAGAGCCTGAAAAGGTGTGAAAACAACGAGGAGCCTGAAAACGTGTGAAAAATACGAGGAGCCTGAAAAGGTGGGAAAAATACGAGGAGCCTGAAAAGGTGGGAAAAATACGAGGAGCCTGAAACAGGCTTGAAAAATTCGAGGAGCCTAAAAAAGCCTGAAAAATACGAGGAGCCTGAAAAGGCCTGAAAAATACGAGGGCCTGAAACGGAGTGAAAAATATGAGGAGACAGAAAAGGTGTGAAAAATACGAGGAGCCTGAAAAGGTGTGAAAAATACGAGGAGCCTGAAAAGGCCTGAAAAACACGAGGAGCTTGAAAAGGTGTGAAAAATACGAGGAGCCTGAAAAGGTGTGAAAAATACGGGGAGCCTGAAAAGGCCTGAAAAATACGAGGAGCCTGAAAAGGCCTGAAAAATACGAGGAGCCTGAAAAGGTGTGAAAAATACGAGGAGCCTGATAAGGTGTGAAAAATACGAGGACCCTGAAAAGGTGTGAAAAATACGAGGAGCCTGAAAAGGTGTGAAATATACGAGGAGCCTGAAAAGGTGTGACAAATACGGGGAGCCTGAAAAGGCCTGAAAAATACGAGGAGCCTGAAAAGGCCTGAAAAATACGAGGAGCCTGAAAAGGTGTGAAAAATACGAGGAGCCTGATAAGGTGTGAAAAATACGAGGAGCCTGAAAAGGTGTGAAAAATACGTGGAGCCTGACAAAGCCTGAAAAATACGAGGACCCTGAAAAGGTGTGAAAAATACGAGGAGCCTGGAAAGGCCTGAAAAATACGAGGAGCCTGAAACAGTGTGAAAAATACGAGGAGCCTGAATAGGCCTGAAAAATATGAGGACCCTGAAAAGGTGTGAAAAATACGAGGAGCCTGAAACAGTGTGAAAAATACGAGGAGCCTGAAAAGGTGTGAAAAATACGAGGAGCCTGAAAAGGTGTGAAAAAGTGAAAAATACGAGGAGCCTGAAAGAGACCGAAAAATACAAGGAGCCTGAAAACGCCTTAAAAATACGAGGAGCCTGAGAAAGCCTGAGAAATACGAGGAGCCTGAAAAGGCCTGAAAAATAGGAGGAGCCTGAAAAGACCTGAAAAATAAGAGGAGCCTGAAAATGTTTGAAAAATACGAGGAGCCTGAAAAGGTGTGAAAAATACGAGGAGCCTGAAAAGGCGTGAAAAATACGAGGAGCCTGAAAAGGCGTGAAAAATACGAGGAGCCTGAAAAGGTGTGAAAAATACGAGGAGCCTGAAAAGGTGTGAAAAATACGAGACTGAGAAGGTGTGAAAAATACGAGGAGCCTGAAAAGGCGTGAAAAATACGAGGAGTCTGAAAAGGCGTGAAAAATAGGAGGAGCCTGAAAAGGCGTGAAAAATACGAGGAGCCTAAAAAGGCGTGAAACATACGAGGAGCCTGAAAAGGCGTGAACCATACGAGGAGCCTGAAAAGGCGTGAAACATACGAGGAGCCTGAAAAGGCGTGAAAAATACGAAGAGCCTGAAAAGTTGTGAAAAATACGAGGAGCCTGAAAAGGCGTGAAAAATACGAGGAGTCTGAAAAGGCGTGAAATATACGAGGAGCCTGAAAAGGCGTTAAAAATACGAGGAGCCTGAAAAGGTGTGAGAAATACGAGGAGCCTGAAAAGGTGTGAAAAATACGAGGAGCCTGAAAAGGCCTGAAAAATACGAGGAGCCTGAAAAGGTGTGAAAAATACGAGGAGCCTGAAAAGGCCTGATAAATAGGAGGAGCCTGAAAAGGCCTGAAAAATACGAAGAGCCTGCAAAGGCGTGAAGAATACGAGGAGTGTGAAAAGGTGTGAAAGATACGAGGAGTCTGAAAAGGCGTGAAAAATACGAGGAGCCTGAAAGGCCTGAAAAATACGAGGAGCCTGAAATGGTGTGAAAAATACGAGGAGCCTGAAAGGGACCGAAAAACACAAGGAGCCTGAAAACGCCTTAAAAATACGAGGAGCCTGAGAAAGCCTGAGAAATACGAGGAGCCTGAAAGGCCTGAGAAATAGGAGGAGCCTGAAAAAGCCTGAAAAATACGAGGAGCCTGAAAACGTGTGAAAAATACGAGGAGCCTGAAAAGGTGTGAAAAATACGAGGAGCCTGAAAAGGCGTGAAAAATACGAGGAGCCTGAAAGGCGTGAAAAATACGAGGAGCCTGAAAAGGTGTGAAAAATACGAGGAGCCTGAAAAGGCCTGAAAAATACGAGGAGCCTGAAAAGGCGTGAAAAATACGAGGAGCCTGAAAAGGCGTGAAAAATACGAGGAGCCTGAAAAGGCGTGAAAAATACGAGGAGCCTGAAAAGGCGTGAAAAATACGAGGAGCCTGAAAAGGCGTGAAACATACGAGGAGCCTGGAAATGCGTGAAAAATACGAGGAGACTGAAAAGGCGTGAAAAATACGAGGAGCCTGAAAAGTTGTGAAAAGTACGAGGCGCCTGAAAAGGCGTGAATAATACGAGGATCCTTAAAAGGCGTGAAAAATACGAGGAGCCTGAAAAGGCGTTTAAAATACGAGGTGCCTGAAAAGGTGTGAGAAATACGAGGAGCCTGAAAAGGCCTGAAAAATAGGAGGAGGCTGAAAAGGCCTGAAAAATACGAGAAGCCTGCAAAGGCGTGAAGAATACGAGGAGCGTGAGAAGGTGTGAAAAATACGAGGAGTCTGAAAAGGCGCGAAGAATACGAGGAGCGTGAGAAGGTGTGAAAAATACGAGGAGTCTGAAAAGGCGTGAAAAATACGAGGAGCCTGAAATGCCTGAAATATACGAGGAGCCTGAAAAGCTGTGAAAAATACGAGGAGCCTGAAAGGGCCTGAAAAATACGAGGAGCCTGAAAAAGCCGGGGAGCCTGAAAAGGCCTGAAAAATAGGAGGAGCCTGATAAGGCGTGAAAAATACGAGGAGCCTGAAAAGGTGTGAAAAATACGAGAAGCCTGAAAAGGCCTGAAAAATACGAGGAGCCTGAAAAGGTGTGAAAAATACGAGGAGCCTGAAAAGGTGTGAAAATTACGAGGAGCCTGAAAAGGCATGAAAAATACGAGGAGCCTGCAAAGGCGTGAAAAATACAAGGAGGATGAAAAGGTTTGAAAAATACGAGGAGTCTGAAAAGGCGTGAAAAATAGGAGGAGCCTGAAAAGACGTGAAAAATACGAGGAGCCTGAAAAGGCGTGAAAAATACGAGGGGCCTGAAAGGCCTGAAAAATATGAGGAGCCTGAAAAGGTGTGAAAAATACGACGAGCCTGAAAGGGCCTCAAAAAAACAAGGAGCCTGAAAACGCCTGAAAAATACGAGGAACCGGTAAAAGTCTGAAAAATACGAGGAGCCTGAAAAGGCCTGAAAAATAGGAGGAGCCTGAGAAGGCATGAAAAATACGAGGAGCCTGAAAAGGTGTGAAAAATATGAGGAGCCTGAAAAGGCCTCAAAAATACAAGGAGCCTGAAAAGGTGTGAAAAATACGAGGAGCCTGAAAAGGCGTGAAAAATACGAGGAGCCTGAAAAGGTGTGAAAAATACGAGGAGCCTGAAAGGGACCGAAAAATACAAGGAGCCTGAAAACGCCTTAAAAATACGAGGAGCCTGAGAAAGCCTGAGAAATACGAGGAGCCTGAAAAGGGGTGAAAAATACGAGGAGCCTGAAAAGGCGTGAAAAATACGAGGAGCCTGAAAAGGCGTGAAACATACGAGGAGCCTGAAAAGGCGTGAAAAATACGAGGAGCCTGAAAAGGTGTGAAAAATATGAGGAGCCTGTAAAGGCCTTAAAAATACGAGGAGCCAGAAAAAGTGTGAAAAATACGAAAGAGCCTGAAATGGTGTGAAAAATACCAGGAGCCTGAAAAGGTGTGAAAAATGCGAGGAGCATGAAAAGGTGTGAAAAATACGAGGGCCTGAAAAGGTGTGAAAAAAACGAGGAGCCTGAAAAAGGGGTGAAAATACGAGGAGCTCTGGAAAAAGGCGTGAAAAATACGAGGGGCCTGAAAAAGGGCGGTGAAAGCAATACGAGGAGCCTGAAAAGGCGTTGAAAAATACGAGGAGCCAGAAAAGGTTGTGAAATATGAGGAGGCTGTAAAGGCCTTCAATATGAGGAGCCTGAAAAGGCGTGAAAAATACGAGGAGCTGAAAAGGTGTGAAAAATATGAGGAGCCTGAAAAGGTGTGAAAAATACGAGGAGCCTGAAAAGGTGTGAAAATACGAGGAGCCTGAAAAGGTGTGAAAAGTACGAGGAGCCTGAAAAGGTGTGAAAAATACGAGGAGCCTGAAATGGTGTGAAAAATACGAGGAGCCTGAACAGGTGTGAAAAATACGAGGAGCCTGAAAAGGCTTGATAAATAAGAGTAGCCTGAAAAGGTGTGAAGAGGAGCCTGAAAAGGTGTAAAAAATACAAGGAGTCAGAAAAGGTGTGAAAAATACGAGGAGCCTGAAAAGGTGTGAACAGTACGAGGAGCCTGAAAGGTGTGAAAAATACGAGGAGCCTGAAAAGGTGTGAAAAATACGAGGAGCCTGAAAAGGCGTGAAAATTACGAGGAGCCTGTGAAAAATACGAGGAGCTCTGAAAAGGTGTGAAAAATACGAGGAGTCTGAAACGGTGTGAAAAATACGAGGAGCCTGAAAATGTGTGAAAAATACGAGGAGCCTGAAAAGCCTTGAAAAATACGAGGAGCCTGAAAAGGCCTGAAAAATACGAGGAGCCTGAAACGGCCTGAAAAATACGAGGAGCCTGAAAAGGTGTGAAAAATACGAGGAGCCTGAAAAGCTGTGAAATTCCGAGGAGCCTGAAAAGGTGTGAAAAATACGAGGAGCCTGAAAAGGTGTTAAAATTACGAGGAGCCTGAAAAGGTGTGAAAAATACGAGGAGCCTGAAAAGGTGTTAAAAATACGAGGAGCCTGAAAAGGTGTGAAAAATACGGGGAGCCTGAAAAGGTGTTAAAAATACGAGGAGCCTGAAAAGGTGTGAAAAATACGGGGAGCCTGAAAAGGTGTGAAAAATACGAGGAGCCTGAAAAGTTGTGAGAAATACGAGGAGCCTGAAAAGGTGTGAAAAATACGAGGAGCCTGAAAAGTTGTGAAATATACGAGGAGCCTGAAACGGCCTGAAAAATACGAGGAACCTGAAAAGGTGTGAAAAATACGAGGACCCTGAAACGGACTGAAAAATACGAGGAGCCTGAAACGTGTGGAAAAATACGAGAAGCCTGAAAAGGTGTAAAAATACGGAGCCTGAACTGTGTGAAAAATTACGAGGAGCCTGAAAAGGTGTGCAAATACGAGGAGCCTGAAAAGCTGTTGAAAATTATCGAGGAGCCTGAAAAGCTGTGAATAATTACGTAGAGCCTGAAAAGGTGTGGAAAAATACGGAGCTGAGCTGAAAAGGCCCTGAAAAATTAACGACGGAGCCTGGAAAAGGCCTGAAAAATACGGAGGGAGCCTGAGAAAGGCCTGAATAGATCTACCAGGAGCCTGAAAGGCGCTGAAATATCCAGGAGCCTGAAAAGGCCTGAAAAGATTACGAGAGCCGAAAGGTGTGAAAAAACGAGAGGCCTGAAATAGGCGTGAAAAATATGAGGAGCCTGAAAAGGCCTGAAAAATACGAGGAGGCTGAACCTTTTCAGGCTCCTCGTATTTTTCACACCTTTTCAGCCTCCTCGTATTTTTCAGGCCTTTTCAGGCTCCTCGTATTTTTCACACCTTTTCAGGCTCCTCGTATTTTTCAGGTTTTGTCAGGCTCCTCGTATTTTTCACACGTTTTCAGGCTCCTCGTATTTTTCACACCTTTTCAGGCTCCTCGTATTTTTCACACCTTTTCAGGCTCCTCGTATTTTTCAGGTTTTGTCAGGCTCCTCGTATTTTTCACACTGTTTCAGGCTCCTCGTATTTTTCACACCTTTTCAGGGTCCTCATATTTTTCAGGCCTATTCAGGCTCCTCGTATTTTTCACACCTTTTCAGTCTCCTCGAATTTTTCAGGCCTTTCCAGGCTCCTCGTATTTTTCACACCTTTTCAGGGTCCTCGTATTTTTCAGGCTTTGTCAGGCTCCACGTATTTTTCACACCTTTTCAGGCTCCTCATATTTTTCACACCTTATCAGGCTCCTCGTATTTTTCACAACTTTTCAGGGCCCTCGTATTTTTCAGGCCTTTTCAGGCTCCTCGTATTTTTCAGGCCTTTTCAGGCTTCCCGTATTTTTCACACCTTTTCAGGCTCCTCGTATTTTTCACACCTTTTCAGGCTCCTCGTATTTTTCACACCTTTTCAGGGTCCTCGTATTTTTCAGGCTTTGTCAGGCTCCTCGTATTTTTCACACCTTTTCAGGCTCCTCATATTTCTCACACCTTTTCAGGCTCCTCGTATTTTTCAGGCGTTTTCAGGCTCCTCGTATTTTTCAGGCCTTTTCAGGCTCCTCGTATTTTTCACACCTTTTCAGGCTCCTCGTATTTTTCACACCTTTTCAGTCTCCTCGTATTTTTCACTCCGTTTCAGGCCCTCGTATTTTTCAGGCCTTTTCAGGCTCCTCGTATTTTTCACACGTTTTCAGGCTCCTCGAATTTTTCAAGCCTTTTCAGGCTCCTCGTATTTTGCACACCTTTTCAGGCTCCTCGTATTTATCACACCTTTTCAGGCCTCTCGTATTTTTCATGCCTTTTCAGGCTCCTCGTATTTTTCACACCTTTTCAGGCTCCTCGTATTTTTCACGCCTTTTCAGGCTTCTCGTATTTTTCACGCCTTTTCAGGCCCCTCGTATTATTCAGGCCTTTCCTGGCTCCTCGTATTTTTCACACCTTTTCAGGCTCCTCGTATTTTTCACGCCTTTTCAGGCTCCTCGTATTTTTCACGCCTTTTCAGGCTCCTCGTATTTTTCAGGCCTTTTCAGGCTCCTCGTATTTTTCAGGCCTTTTCAGGCTCCTTTTATTTTTAACACCTTTTCAGGCTCCTCGTATTTTTCACACCTTTTCAGGCTCCTCGTATTTTTCACACCTCTTCAGGCTCCTCATATTTTTCACACCTCTTCAGGCTCCTCGTATTTTCCACGACTTTTCAGGCTCCTCGTATTTTTCACACCTTTTTAGGCTCCTCGTATTTTTCACACCTTTTCAGGCTCCTCATATTTTTCAGGCCTTTTCAAGCTCCTCGTATTTTCACACCCTTTCAGGCTCCTCATATTTTTCTCACCTTTTCAGGCTCCGCGTATTTTTCACACCTTTTCAGGCTCCTCGTATTTTTCAGGCCTTTTCAGGCTCCTCGTATTTTTCAGGCATTTTCAGGCTCCGCGTATTTTTCAGGCCTTTTCAGGCTCCTCATATTTTTCAGGCCTTTTCAGACTCCTCGTATTTTTCACACCTTTTCAGGCCCCTCATATTTTTCAGGCCTTTTCTGGCTCCCGTGTTTTTCAGGCCTTTCAGGCTCCTCGTATTTTTCATGCCTTTTCAGGCTCCTCGTATTTTTCACACCTTTTCAGGCCCCTCGTATTTTTCACACCTTTTCAGGCTCTGCGTATTTTTCACACCTTTTTAGGCTCCTCGTATTTTTCAGGCCGTTTCAGTCCCCTCGTATTTTACACACCTTTTCAGGCTCCTCGTATTTTTCACACCTTTTCAGGCTCCTCGTAGTTTTCACGTCTTTTCAGGCTCCTCGTATTTTTCACACCTTTTCAGGCTCCTCGAATTTTTCACACCTTTTCAGGCACCTCGTATTTTTCACACCTTTTCAGGCTCCTCGGATTTTTCAGGCCGTTTCAGTCCCCTCGGATTATTCACACCTTTTCAGGCTCCTCGTATTTTCCACACCTTTTCAGGCTCCTTGGATTATTCACACCTTTTCAGGCTATTCGTATTTTTCAGGAATTTTCAGGCAGGCTCCTCGTATTTTTCAGGCCTTTTCAGGCTCCTCGGTTTATTCACACCATTTCAGGCTCCTCGCATTTTTCACACCTTTTCAGGCTCCTTGGATTATTCACACCTTTTCAGGCTACTCGTATTTTTCAGGAATTTTCAGGCTCCACGTATTTTTCAGGCCTTTTCAGGCTCCTCATATTTATCACACCTCTTCAGGCGCCTAGTATTTTTCAGGCCTTTTCATGCTCCTCATATTTTTCACAACTTTTCAGGCTCCTCGTATTTTTCACACCTTTCAGGCTCCTGGTATTTTTCAGGCCTTTTCAGGCTTCTCGTATTTTTCACACCTTTTCAGGCTCCTCGTATTTTTTAGGCCTTTCAGGCTCCTCGTATTTTTCACACCTTTTCAGGCTCCTCGTATTTTTCAGGCCTTTTCAGGCTCCTCGTATTCTGCAGGTCTTTTCAGGCTCCTCGGATTTTTCACACCTTTTCAGGCTCCTTGTATTTTTCAGGCCTTTTCAGGCTCCTCGGGTTTTCACACCTTTTCAGGCTCCTCGTATTTTTCAGGCCTTTTCAGGCTCCTTGTATTTTTCAGGCCTTTTCAGGCTCCTCTTATTCTGCAGGCCTTTTCAGGCTCCTCGTATTTTTCACACCTTTTCAGGCTCCTCGTATTTTTCAGGCCTTTTCAGGCTCCTCGTATTTTTCACACCTTTTCAGGCTCCTCGTATTTTTCACGACTTTCAGGCTCCTCGTATTTTTCACGCCTTTTCAAGCTCCTAGTATTTTTCACACCAATTCAGGCTCCTCGTATTTTTCAGGCCTTTTCAGGCTCCTCGGATTTTTCAGGTCTTTTCAGGCTCCTTTTATTTTTAACACCTTTTCAGGCTCCTCGTATTTTTCAGGCCTTTTCAGGCTCCTCGTATTTTTCACACCTCTTCAGGCTCCTCATATTTTTCACACCTCTTCAGGCTCCTCGTATTTTTCACGACTTTTCAGGCTCCTCGTATTTTTCACATCTTTTTAGGCTTCTCGTATTTTTCACACCTTTTCAGGCTCCTTATATTTTTCACGCCTTTTCAGGCTCCTCGTATTTTCACACCTTTTCAGGCTCCTCGTATTTTTCTCACCTTTTCAGGCTCCGCGTATTTTTCACACCTTTTCAGGCTCCTCCTATTTTTCAGGCCTTTTCAGGCTCCTCGTATTTTTCAGGCATTTTTTCAGGCTCCTCGTATTTTTCAGGCCTTTTCAGGCTCCTCATATATTTCAGGCCTTTTCAGACTCCTCGTATTTTTCACACCTTTTCAGGCCCCTCATATTTTTCAGGCCTTTTCTGGCTCTCGTGTTTTTCAGGCCTTTCAGGCTCCTCGTATTTTTCACGCCTTTTCAGGCTCTTCGTATTTTTCACACCTTTTCAGGCCCCTCGTATTTTTCACACCTTTTCAGGCTCCGCGTATTTTTCACACCTTTTTAGGCTCCTCGTATTTTTCAGGCCGTTTCAGGCTCCTCGTATTTTTCAGGCCTTTCCAGGCTCCTCGTATTTTTCACACCTTTTCAGGATCCTCGTATTTTTCAGGCCTTTTCAGGCTCCTCGTATTTTTCACACCTTTTCAGGCTGCTCGTATTTTTCACACCTTTTCAGGCTCCACGTATTTTTCACACCTTTTCAGGCTCCTCGTATTTTTCACACCTTTTCAGGCTCCTCGTATTTTTCAGGCCTTTTCAGGTTCCTCGTATTTTTCAGGCATTTTAAGGCTCCTCGTATTTTTCAGGCCTTTTCCGGCTCCTCGTATTTTTCACACCTTTTCAGGCTGCTTGTATTTTTCACACCTTTTCAGGCTCCTCGTATTTTTTCCACCTTTTCAGGCTCCTCGTATTTTTCACACCTTTTCAGGCTCCTCGTATTTTTCACACCTTTTCAGGCTCTTCGTATTTTTCACACATTTTCAGGCTCCTTGAACTTTTCACACCTTTTCAGGCTCCTCGTATTTTTCAGGCCTTTTCAGGCTCCTCGTATATTTCACATTTTTTCACGCCCTTTATATTTTTCAGGCCTTTTCAGGCTCCTCGGAATCTGCAGGCCTTTTCAGGCTCCTCGGATTTTTCACACCTTTTCTGGCTCCTCGTATTTTTCAGGCCTTTTCAGGCTCCTCGGGTTTTTCACACCTTTTCAGGCTCCTCGTCTTTTTCAGGCCTTTTCAGGCTCCTCGTATTTTTCAGGCCTTTTCAGGCTCCTCTTATTCTGCAGGCCTTTTCAGGCTCCTCTTATTTTTCACGCCTTTTCAGGCTCCTCGTATTTTTCAGGCCTTTTCAGGCTCCTTGTATTTTTCACACCTTTTCAGGCTCCTCGTATTTTTCACGCCTTTCAGGCTAATCGTATTTTTCACGCGTTTTCAAGCTCCAAGTATTTTTCACACCTTTTCAGGCTCCTCGTATTTTTCAGGCCTTTTCAGGCTCCTCGGATTTTTCAGGCCTTTTCAGGCTGCTTTTATTTTTAACACCTTTTCAGGCTCCTCGTATTTTTCAGGCCTTTTCAGGCTCCTTGTATTTTTCACACCTCTTCAGGCTCCTCATATTTTTCACACCTCTTCAGGCTCCTCGTATTTTTCACGACTTTTCAGGCTCCTCGTATTTTTCACACCTCTTCAGGCTCCTCGTATTTTTCACACATTTTCAGGCTGCTCGTATTTTTCACACCTTTTCAGGCTCCTCGTATTTTTCAGACCCTTTCAGGCTCCTCGTATTTTTCACACCTTTTCAGGCTCCTCGTATTTTTCACACCTTTTCAGGCTCCTCGTATTTTTCACACCTTTTCAGGCTCCTCGTATTTTTCAGACCCTTTCAGGCTCCTCGTATTTTTCTCACCTTTTCAGGCTCCGCGTATTTTTCACACCTTTTCAGGCTCCTCGTATTTTTCAGGCCTTTTCAGGCTCCTCGTTTTTTTCAGGCATTTTCAGGCTCTTCGTATTTTTCAGGCCTTTTCAGGCTCCTCATATTTTTCAGGCCTTTTCAGACTCCTCGTATTTTTCACACCTTTTCAGGCCCCTCATATTTTTCATGCCTTTTCTGGCTCCCGTGTTTTTCAGGCCTTTCAGGCTTCCTCGTATTTTTCACGCCTTTTTTCAGGCTCCTCGATTTTTCACACTTTTCAGGCTCCTCGTATTTTTCACACCTTTTCAGGCTCCTCGTATTTTTCACACCTTTTCAGGCTCCTCGTATTTTTCAGGCCTTTTCAGGCTCCTCGTATTTTTCAGGCCTTTTAGGCTCCTCGTATTTTTCACACCTTTTCAGGCTCCTCGTATTTTTCACACCTTTTCAGGCTGCTCGTATTTTTCACACCTTTTCAGGCTCCTCGTATTTTTTTACCCCTTTTCAGGCTCCTCGTATTTTTCACACCTTTTCAGGCTCCTCGTATTTTTCACACCTTTTCAGGCTCCTCGTATTTTTCACACCTTTTCAAGCTCCTTGAACTTTTCACACCTTTTCAGGCTCCTCGTATTTTTCACAACTTTTCAGGCTCCTCGTTTTTTTCAGGCCTTTTCAGGCTCCTCATATCTTTCACATCTTTTCACGCCCCTTATATTTTTCAGGCCTTTTCAGGCTCCTCGTATTTTTCACACCTTTTCAGGCTCCTCATAGTTTTCAGGCCTTTTCAGGCTCCTCGTATTTTTCACACCTTTTCAGGCTTCCCGTATTTTAAAGGCCTTTTCAGGCTCCTCGTATTTTACCCACCTTTCCAGGCTCCTCGTATTTTTCACGCATTTTCGGGCTCCTTGTATTTTTCACGCCTTCTCAGGCTCCTCGTATTTTACACACCTTTTCAGGCTCCTCGTATTTTTCACACCTTTTCAGGCTGCTCGTAGTTTTCACGTCTTTTCAGACTCCTCGTATTTTTCACACCTTTTCAGGCTCCTCGAATTTTTCACACCTTTTCAGGCTCCTCGTATTTTTCACACCTTTTCAGGCTCCTCGTATTTTTCACACCTGTTCAGGCTCCTCGTATTTTTCACACCTATTCAGGCTCCTCGTATTTTTCAGGCCTTTTCAGGCTCCTCGTATTTTTCACACCTTTTCAGGCTCATCTTATTCTGCAGGTCTTTTCCGGCTCCGCGTATTTTTCACACCTTTTCAGTCTCCTCGTATTTTTCTGGCCTTTTCAGGCTCCTCGTATTTTTCACACCTTTTCAGGCTCCTCGTGTTTTTCACACCTTTTCAGGCTCCTCGTATTTTTCACACCTTTTCAGGCTCCTCGGATTATTCACACCTTTTCAGGCTCCTCGCATTTTTCACACCTTTTCAGGCTCCTTGGATTATTCACACCTTTTCAGGCTACTCGTATTTTTCAGGAATTTTCAGGCTCCACGTATTTTTCAGGCCTTTTCAGGCTACTCATATTTATCACACCTCTTCAGGCGCCTCGTATTTTTCAGGCCTTTTCATGCTCCTCATATTTTTCACAACTTTTCAGGCTCCTCGTATTTTTCACACCTTTTCAGGCTCCTGCTATTTTTCAGGCCTTTTCAGGCTCCTCGTATTTTTCACAACTTTTCAGGCCCCTCATATTTTTCAGGCCTTTTCTGGCTCTCGTGTTTTTCAGGCCTTTCAGGCTCCTCGTATTTTTCACACCTTTTCAGCTCCTCATAGTTTTCAGGCCTTTTCAGGCTCCACGTATTTTTCACACCTTTTCAGGCTTCCCGTATTTTAAAGGCCTTTTCAGGCTCCTCGTATTTTACACACCTTTCCAGGCTCCTCGTATTTTTCACGCATTTTCGGGCTCCTTGTATTTTTCACGCCTTCTCAGGCTCCTCGTATTTTTCACACCTTTTCAGGCTCCTCGTATTTTTCAGCCCTTTTCAGGCTCCTCGTATTTTTCAGGCCTTTTCAGGCTCCTCGTATATTTCACACCTTTTCAGGCTCCTCGTATTTTTCAGCCTTTTTCAGGCTCCTCGTATTTTTCACACCTTTTCAGGCTCCTCGTATTTTTCACACCTTTTCAGGCTCCTCGTATTTTTCACACCTTTTCAGGCTCCTCGTATTTTTCACGCCTTTTCAGGCTCCTCATATTTTTCACACCTTTTCAGGCTCCTCGGATTATTCACACCTTTTCAGGCTCCTGGTATTTTTCAGGCCTTTTCAGACTCCTCGTATTTTTCACGCCTTTTCAGGCTCCTCGTATTTTTCAGGCCTTTTCAGGCTCCTCGTATTCTGCAGGCCTTTTCAGGCTCCTCGGCTTTTTCACACCTTTTCAGGCTCCTTGTATTTTTCAGGCCTTTTCAGGCTCCTCTGATTTTTCACACCTTTTCAGGCTCCTCGTATTTTTCAGGCCTTTTCAGGCTCCACTATTTTTCACACCTTTTCAGGCTCCTCTTATTCTGCAGGCCTTTTCCGGCTCCGCGTATTTTTCACACCTTTTCAGTCTCCTCGTATTTTTCAGGCCTTTTCAGGCTCCTCGTATTTTTCACAACTTTACAGGCTCCTCGTGTTTTTCACACCTTTTCAGGCTCCTCGTACTTTTCACACCTTTTCATGCTCCTCGTATTTCTCACACCTTTTCAGGCTCCTCGTATTTTCCAGGCCTTTTAATGCTCCTCATATTTTTCACACCTTTTCCGGCTCCTCGTATTTTTCAGGCCTTTTTTGTCTCCTGGTATTCTTCACACCTTTTCAGGCTCCTCGTGTTTTTCATGCCTTTCGGCTCCTCGTATTTTTCATGCCTTTTCCGGCTCCGCGTATTTTTCACACCTTTTCAGTCTCCTCGTATTTTTCAGGCCTTTTCATGCTCCTCGTATTTTTCACACCTTTTCAGGCTCCTCGGATTTTTCAGGCCTTTTCAGTCTGCTTTTATTTTTAACACCTTTTCAGGCTCCTCGTATTTTTCAGGCCTTTTCAGGCTCCTCGTATTTTTCACACCTCTTCAGGCTCCTCATATTTTTCACACCTCTTCAGGCTCCTCGTATTTTTCACGACTTTTCAGGCTCCTCGTATTTTTCAGACCTTTTCAGGCTCCTCGTATTTTTCACACCTTTTCAGGCTCGTCGTATTTTTCACACCTTTTCAGGCTCCTCGTATTTTCACACCTTTTCAGGCTCCTCGTATTTTTCTCACCTTTTCAGGCTCCGCGTATTTTTCACACCTTTTCAGGCTCCTCGTATTTTTCAGGCCTTTTCTGGCTCCTCGTATTTTTCAGGCATTTTCAGGCTCCTCGTATTTTTCAGGCCTTTGCAGGCTCCTCATATTTTTCAGGCCATTTCAGACTCCTCGTATTTTTCACACCTTTTCAGGCCCCTCATATTTTTCAGGCCTTTTCTGGCTCCCGTGTTTTTCAGGACTTTCAGGCTCCTCGTATTTTTCACGCCTTTTCAGGCTCCTCGTGTTTTTCAGGCCTTTTCAGGCCCCTCGTATTTTTCACACCTTTTCAGGCTCCGCGTATTTTTCACACCTTTTTAGGCTCCTCGTATTTTTCAGGCCATTTTTCACACCTTTTCAGGCTCCTCGTATTTTTCACACCTTTTCAGGCTCCTCGTATATTTCAGGCCTTTTCAGGCTTCTCATATTTTTCACACCTTTTCAGGCTCCTCGTATTATTCAGGCCCTTTCAGGCTCCTCGTATTTTTCACACCTTTCAGGCTACTCTTATTTTTCAGGCCTTTTCAGGCTCCTCGTATTTTTCACACCTTTTCAGTCTCCTCGTATTTTTCAGGCCTTTTCAGGCTCCTCGTATTTTTCAAGCCTATTCAGGCTCCTCGTATTTTTCACACCTTTTCAGGCTCCTCGTATTTTTCACACCTTTTCAGGCTCCTCGTATTTTTCACACCTTTTCAGGCTGCTCGTATTTTTCACACCTTTTCAGGCTCCTCGTATTTTTTTACACCTTTTCAGGCTCCTCGTATTTTTCACACCTTTTCAGGCTCCTCGTATTTTTCACACCTTTTCAGGCTCCTCGTATTTTTCACACCTTTTCAAGCTCCTTGAACTTTTCACACCTTTTCAGGCTCCTCGTTTTTTTCACACCTTTTCAGGCTCCTCATAGTTTTCAGGCCTTTTCAGGCTCCTCGTATTTTTCACACCTTTTCAGGCTTCCCGTATTTTAAAGGCCTTTTCAGGCTCCTCGTATTTTACACACCTTTCCAGGCTCCTCATATTTTTCACGCATTTTCGGGCTCCTTGTATTTTTCAAGACTTCTCAGGCTCCTCGTATTTTTCACACCTTTTCAGGCTCCTCGTATTTTTCACACCTTTTCAGGCTCCTCGTAGTTTTCACGTCTTTTCAGGCTCCTCGTATTTTTCACACCTTTTCAGGCTCCTCGAATTTTTCACACCTTTTCAGGCTCCTCGTGTTTTTCACAACTTTTCAGGCTCCTCGTATTTTTCACACCTTTTCAGGCTCCTCGTATTTTTCACGCCTTTTCAGGCTCCTCATATTTTTCACACCTTTTCAGGCTCCTCGGATTATTCACACCTTTTCAGGCTCCTGGTATTTTTCAGGCCTTTTCAGACTCCTCGTATTTTTCACGCCTTTTCAGGCTGCTCGTATTTTTCACACCTTTTCAGGATCCTCGTATTTTTCAGGCCTTTTCAGGCTCCTCGTATTCTGCAGGCCTTTTCAGGCTCCTCGGCTTTTTCACACCTTTTCAGGCTCCTTGTATTTTTCAGGCCTTTTCAGGCTCCTCTGATTTTTCACACCTTTTCAGGCTCCTCGTATTTTTCAGGCCTTTTCAGGCTCCACTATTTTTCACACCTTTTCAGGCTCCTCTTATTCTGCAGGCCTTTTCCGGCTCCGCGTATTTTTCACACCTTTTCAGTCTCCTCGTATTTTTCAGGCCTTTTCAGGCTCCTCGTATTTTTCACAACTTTACTGGCTCCTCGTGTTTTTCACACTTTTTCAGGCTCCTCGTACTTTTCACACCTTTTCATGCTCCTCGTATTTCTCACACCTTTTTAGGCTCCTCGTATTTTTCAGGCCTTTTAATGCTCCTCGTATTTTTCACACCTTTTCCGGCTCCTCGTATTTTTCAGGCCTTTTTAGTCTCCTGGTATTCTTCACACCTTTTCAGGCTCCTCGTGTTTTTCATGCCTTTCAGGCTCCTCATATTTTTCATGCCTTTTCCGGCTCCGCGTATTTTTCACACCTTTTCAGGCTCCTCGTATTTTTCAGGCCTTTTCATGCTCCTCGTATTTTTCACACCTTTTCAGGCTCCTCGGATTTTTCAGGCCTTTTCAGTCTGCTTTTATTTTTAACACCTTTTCAGTCTCCTCGTATTTTTCAGGCCTTTTCAGGCTCCTCGTATTTTTCACACCTCTTCAGGCTCCTCATATTTTTCACACCTCTTCAGGCTCCTCGTATTTTTCACGACTTTTCAGGCTCCTCGTATTTTTCACACCTTTTCTGGCTCCTCGTATTTTTCACACCTTTTCAGGCTACTCGTATTTTTCAGGACTTTTCAGGCTCCTCGTATTTTTCAGGCCTTTTCAGGCTCCTCGTATTTTTCACACCTTTTCAGGCTCCTCGTATTTTTCAGGCCTTTTCAGGCTCCTCGTATTCTGCAGGCCTTTTCAGGCTCCTCGTATTTTTCAGGCCTTTTCAGGCTCCTCTTATTCTGCAGGTCTTTTCAGGCTACTCTTATTTTTCACACCTTTTCAGCCTCCTCGTATTTTTCAGGCCTTTTCAGGCTCCTCGTATTTTTCACACCTTTTCAGGCTCCTCGTATTTTTCACACCTTTTCAGGCTCCTCGTATTTTTCAGGCCTTTTCAGACTCCTCAGGTTTTTCACACCTTTTCAGGCTCCTCGTATTTTTCAGGCCTTTTCAGGCTCCTCGGATTATTCACCCCTTTTCAGGCTCCTCGAATTTTTCACACCTTTTCAGGCTCCTTGGATTATTCACACCTTTTCAGGCTACTCGTATTTTTCAGGAATTTTCAGGCTCCACGTATTTTTCAGGCCTTTTCAGGCTCCTCATATTTATCACACCTCTTCAGGCGCCTCGATTTTTCAGGCCTTTTCATGCTCCTCATATTTTTCACAACTTTTCAGGCTCCTCGTATTTTTCACACCTTTTCAGGCTCCTGGTATTTTTCAGGCCTTTTCAGGCTCCTCATTTTTTTCACGCCTTTTCAGGCTCCTCGTATTTTTTAGGCCTTTTCAGGCTCCTCGTATTTTTCAGGCCTTTTCAGGCTCCTCATTTTTTTCACGCCTTTTCAGGCTCCTCGTATTTTTTAGGCCTTTTCAGGCTCCTCGTATTTTTCAGGCCTTTTCAGGCTCCTCATATTTATCACACCTCTTCAGGCGCCTCGATTTTTCAGGCCTTTTCATGCTCCTCATATTTTTCACACACTTTTCAGCTCCTCGTATTTTTCTCACCTTTTCCTCCGCGTATTTTTCACACCTTTTCAGGCTCCTCGTATTCTGCAGGCCTTTTCAGGCTCCTCGTATTTTTCAGGCCTTTTCAGACTCCTCAGGTTTTTCACACCTTTTCAGGCTCCTCGTATTTTTCAGGCCTTTTCAGGCTCCTCGGATTATTCACCCCTTTTCAGGCTCCACGAATTTTTCACACCTTTTCAGGCTCCTTGGATTATTCACCCCTTTTCAGGCTCCTCAAATTTTTCACACCTTTTCAGGCTCCTTGGATTATTCACACATTTGCAGGCTCCTCGTATTTTTCAGGCCTTTTCAGACTCCTCAGGTTTTTCACACCTTTTCAGGCTCCTCGTATTTTTCAGGCCTTTTCAGGCTCCTCGGATTATTCACCCCTTTTCAGGCTCCTCGAATTTTTCACACCTTTTCAGGCTCCTTGGATTATTCACACCTTTTCAGGCTACTCGTATTTTTCAGGAATTTTCAGGCTCCACGTATTTTTCAGGCCTTTTCAGGCTCCTCATATTTATCACACCTCTTCAGGCGCCTCGATTTTTCAGGCCTTTTCATGCTCCTCATATTTTTCACAACTTTTCAGGCTCCTCGTATTTTTCACACCTTTTCAGGCTCCTGGTATTTTTCAGGTCTTTTCAGGCTCCTCGGATTTTTCACACCTTTTCAGGCTCCTCGTATTTTTCAGGACTTTTCAGGCTCCTCGGGTTTTTCACACCTTTTCAGGCTCCTCGTATTTTTCAGGCCTTTTCAGGCTCCTTGTATCTTTCAGGCCTTTTCAGGCTCCTCTTATTCTGCAGGCCTTTTCAGGCTCCTCGTATTTTTCACACCTTTTCAGGCTCCTCGTATTTTTCAGGCCTTTTCAGGCTCCTCGGGTTTTTCACACCTCTTCAGGCTCCTAGTCTTTTTCAGGTCTTTTCAGGCTCCTCGTATTTTTCAGGCCTTTTCAGGCTCCTCTTATTCTTCAGGCCTTTTCAGGCTCCTCTTATTTTTCACACCTTTTCAGGCTCCTCGTATTTTTCAGGCCTTTTCAGGCTCCTTGTATCTTTCAGGCCTTTTCAGGCTCCTCTTATTCTGCAGGCCTTTTCAAGCTCCTCGTATTTTTCACACCTTTTCAGGCTCCTCGTATTCCTGCAGGCCCTTTTCAGGCTTCCTCGTATTTTTCACACCTTTTCAGGCTCCTCGTTATTTTCAGGCCTTTTCACTTGTATCTTTTCAGGCTCCTCTTATTCTGAGGCCTTTTAGGCTCCTCGTACTTTTCACACCTTTTCAGGCTCCTTGTATTTTTCACGCCTTTCAGGCTCCTCGTATTTTTCACGCCTTTTCAAGCTCCTAGTATTTTTCACACCTTTTCAGGCTCCTCGTATTTTTCAGGCCTTTTCAGGCTCCTCGGATTTTTCAGGTCATTTCAGGCTCCTTTTATTTTTAACACATTTTCAGGCTCCTCGTATTTTTCAGGCCTTTTCAGGCTCCTCGTATTTTTCACACCTCTTCAGGCTCCTCATATTTTTCACACCTCTTCAGGCTCCTCGTATTTTTAACGACTTTTCAGGCTCCTCGTATTTTTTACACCTTTTTAGGCTCCTCGTATTTTTCACACCTTTTCAGGCTCCTCATATTTTTACGCCTTTTCAGGCTCCTCGTATTTTCACACCTTTTCAGGCTCCTCGTATTTTTCTCACCTTTTCAGGCTCCGCGTATTTTTCACACCTTTTCAGGCTCCTCGTATTTTTCAGGCCTTTTCAGGCTCCTCGAATTTTTCAGGCATTTTCAGGCTCCTCGTATTTTTCACACCTTTTCAGGCCCCTCATATTTTTCAGGCCTTTTCTGGCTCTCGTGTTTTTCAGGCCTTTCAGGCTCCTTGTATTTTTCACACCTTTTCAGGCTCCTCGTATTTTTCACACCTTTTCAGGCCCCTCGTATTTTTCACACCTTTTCAGGCTCCGCATATTTTTCACACCTTTTTAGGCTCCTCGTATTTTTCAGGCCGTTTCAGGCTCCTCGTATTTTTCAGGCCTTTCCAGGCTCCTCGTATTTTTCACACCTTTTCCGGATCCTCGTATTTTTCAGGACTTTTCAGGCTCCTCGTATATTTCACACCTTTTCAGGCTGCTCGTATTTTTCACACCTTTTCAGGCTCCACGTATTTTTCACACCTTTTCAGGCTCCTCGTATTTTTCACACCTTTTCAGGCTCCTCGTATTTTTCAGGCCTTTTCAGGGTCCTCGTATTTTTCAGGCATTTTAAGGCTCTTCGTATTTTTCAGGCCTTTTCCGGCTCCTCGTATTTTTCACACCTTTTCAGGCTCCTCGTATTTTTTAAACCTTTTCAGGCTCCTCGTATTTTTCACACCTTTTCAGGCTCCTCGTATTTTTCACACCTTTTCAGGCTCTTCGTATTTTTCACACCTTTTCAAGCTGCTTGAACTTTTCACACCTTTTCAGGCTCCTCGTATTTTTCACACCTTTTCAGGCTCCTCATAGTTTTCAGGCCTTTTCAGGCTCCTCGTATTTTTCACACCTTTTCAGGCTTCCCGTATTTTAAAGGCCTTTTCAGGCTTCTCGTATTTTACACACCTTTCCAGGCTCCTCGTATTTTTCACGCATTTTCGGGCTCCTTGTATTTTTCACGCCGTCTCAGGCTCCTCGTATTTTACACACCTTTTCAGGCTCCTCGTATTTTTCAGGCCTTTTCAGGCTCCTCGTAGTTTTCACGTCTTTTCAGGCTCCTCGTATTTTTCACACCTTTTCAGGCTCCTCGTATATTTCACAGCTTTTCAGGCTCCTCGTATTTTTCACACCTTTCAGGCTCCTCGTATTTTTCACACCTTTTCAGGCTCCTCGTATTTTTCACACCTTTTCTGGCTCCTTTTATTTTTTTTCACACCTTTTCAGGCTCCTCGAATTTTTCACACCTTTTCAGGCACCTCGTATTTTTCACACCTTTTCAGGCTCCTCGTATTTTTCACACCTTTTCAGCTCCTCGTATTTTTCAGGCCTTTTCAGGCTCCTCGTATTTTTCAGGCCTTTTCAGGCTCCCCGTATTTTTCACACCTTTTCAGGCTCCCCGTATATTTCACAGCTTTTCAGCCTCCTCGTATTTTTCACACCTTTTCAGGCTTCTGGTATTTTTCAGGCCTTTTCAGGCTCCTCGTATTTTTCAGGCCTTTTCAGGCTCCTCGTATTTTTCACACCTTTTCAGGCTCCTCGTATTTTTCACACCTTTTCAGGCTCCTCGTATTTTTCACACCTTTTCAGGCTCCTCGTATTTTTCACACCTTTTCAGGCTCCTCGTAATTTTAACCAGTTTTCAGGCTCTTCGTATTTTTCAGGCCTTTTCAGGCTCCTCGTAATTTTCAGGCCTTTTCAGGCTCCTAGTATATTTCACACCTTTTCAGGCTCCTCGTATTTTTCACACCTTTTCAAGCTCCTCGTGTATTTCAGGCCTTTTCAGGCTCCTCGTATTTTTCACACCTTTCAGGCTCCTCGTATTTTTCACACCTTTTCAGGCTCCTCGTATTTTTCACTCCTTTTCAGGCCCTCGTATTTTTCAGGCCTTTTCAGTCTCCTCGTATTTTTCAGGCCTTTTCAGGCTCCTCGAATTTTTCAAGCCTTTTAAGGCTCCTCGTATTTTTCACACCTTTTCAGGCTCCTCGTATTTTTCACACCTTTTCAGGCGCCTCGTATTCTTCAGGCCATTTCAGGCTCATCCTATTTTTCACACCTTTTCAGGCTCCTCGTATTTTTCACACCTTTTCAGGCTCCTCGTATTTTTCAGACGTTTTCAAGGTCCTCGTATTTTTCAAGCCTTTTCAGGCTCCTCGTATTTTTCACAGCTTTTCAGGCTCCTCGTATTTTTCAGGCCTGTTCAGGCTCCTTGTATTTTTCACACGTTTTCAGGCTCCTCGAATTTTTCAAGCCTTTTCAGGCTCCTCGTATTTTTCAGCCTTTTCAGGCTCCTCGTATTTTTCACACCTTTTCAGGCTCCTTGTATTTTTCACACCTTTTCAGGCTCCTCGTATTTTTCACACCTTTTCAGGCTCCTCGCATTTTTAACTCCTTTTCAGGCTCCTCGTATTTTTCAGGCCTTTACAGGCTCTCGTATTTTTTACACCTTTCAGGCTCCTCGTTTTTTCACACCTTTTCAGGCTCCTCGTATTTTTCACACCTTTTCAGGCTTCTCGTATTTTTCACACCTTTTCAGGCTCCTTGTATTTTTCAGGCCTTTTCAGGCTCCTCGTATTTTTCACACCTTTTCAGGCTCCTCGTATTTTTTACACCGTTTCAGGCTCCTCGTATTTTTCACAACTTTTCAGGCTCCTCGTATTTTTCACACCTTTTCAGACTCCTCGTATTTTTAACAACTTTTCAGGCTCCTCATATTTTTCACACCTTTTCAGACTCCTCGTATTTTTAACAACTTTTCAGGCTCCTCATATTTTTCAGACCTTTTCAGGCTCCTCATATTTTTCAGACCTTTTCAGGCTCCTCGTTTTTTTCACACATTTTCAGGCTCCTCGTATTTTTCACACCTTTTCAAGCTCCTCGTATATTTCAGGCCTTTTCAGGCTCCTCGTATTTTTCAGGCCTTTTCAGGCTCCTCGTATTTTTCACACCTTTTCAGGCTCCTCGTATTTTTCACACCTTTTCAGGCTCCTGGTATATTTCAGGCCTTTTCAGGCTCCTCGTATTTTTCACATCTTTTCAGTGTCCTCGTATTTTTCAGGCTTTGTCAGGCTCCTCGTATTTTTCACACCTTTTCAGGCTCCTCATATTTCTCACACCTTTTCAGGCTCCTCGTATATTTCAGGCCTTTTCAGGCTCCTCGTATTTATCACACCTTTTCAGGCTCCTCATATTTTTCACACCTTTTCAGGCTCCTCGTATTTTTCACACCTTTTCAGGCTCCTCGTATTTTTCACACCTCTTCATGCCCCTCATATATTTCACACCTTTTCAGGCTTCTCGTATTTTTCACACCTTTTCAGGCTCCTAGTATTTTTCACACTTTTTCAGGCTCCTCGTATTTTTCACACCTTGTCAGGCTCCTCGTATTTTTCACGCCTTTTCAGGCTCCTCGTATTTTTCACACCTTTTCAGGCTCCTCGTATTTTTCAGGCCTTTTCAAGCTACTCCTATTCTTCAGGCCTTTCAGGCTCCTCGTATTTTCAGGCCTTTTCAGGCTCCTCGTATTTTTCACACCTTTTCAGGCTCCTCGTATTTTTCAGGCCTTTTCCGGCTCCTCGTATTTTTCACACCTTTTCAGGGTCCTCGTATTTTTCAAGCTTTGTCAGGCTACTCGTATTTTTCACACCTTTTCAGGCTCCTCGTATTTTTCACACCTTTTCAGGCTCCTCGTATTTTTCACACCTTTTCAGGCTCCTCGTATTTTTCAGGCCTTTTCAGGCTCCTCGTATTTTTCACGCCTTTTCAGGCTCCTCGTATTTTTCACACCTTTTCAGGCTCCTCGTATTTTTCACACCGTTTCAGGCTCCTCGTATTTTTCACACCTTTTCAGGCTCCTCGTATTTTTCACACCTTTTCAGGCTACTCTTATTTATCAAGCCTTTTCAGGCTCCTCGTATTTTTCACACCTTTTCAGGCTCCTCGTATTTTTCACACCTTTTCAGGCTCCTCGTTTTTTTCAGGCCTTTTCAGGCTCCTCATATTTTTCAGTCCTTTTCAGGCTCCTCGTATTTTTAACAACTTTTCAGGCTCCTCATATTTTTCAGGCCTTTTCAGGCTCCTCGTAATTTTCAGGCCTTTTCAGGCTCCTCGTATTTTTCAGGCCTTTTCAGGCTCCTGTATTTTTCACAATTTTCAGGCTCCTCGTATTTTTCAGGCCTTTTCAGGCTCCTGTATTTTTCACACCTTTTCAGGCTCCTCGTATTTTTCACACCTTTTCAGGCTCCTCGTATTTTTCACACCTTTTCAGGCTCCTCGTAATTTTAACCAGTTTTCAGGCTCTTCGTATTTTTCAGGCCTTTTCAGGCTCCTCGTAATTTTCAGGCCTTTTCAGGCTCCTAGTATATTTCACACCTTTTCAGGCTCCTCGTATTTTTCACACCTTTTCAAGCTCCTCGTGTATTTCAGGCCTTTTCAGGCTCCTCGTATTTTTCACACCTTTACAGGCTCCTCGTATTTTTCACACCTTTTCAGGCTCCTCGTATTTTTCACTCCTTTTCAGGCCCTCGTATTTTTCAGGCCTTTTCAGTCTCCTCGTAATTTTCAGGCCTTTTCAGGCTCCTCGAATTTTTCAAGCCTTTTAAGGCTCCTCGTATTTTTCACACCTTTTCAGGCTCCTCGTATTTTTCACACCTTTTCAGGCTCCTCGTATTCTTCAGGCCATTTCAGGCTCATCCTATTTTTCACACCTTTTCAGGCTCCTCGTATTTTTCACACCTTTTCAGGCTCCTCGTATTTTTCAGACCTTTTCAAGGTCCTCGTATTTTTCAAGCCTTTTCAGGCTCCTCGTATTTTTCACAGCTTTTCAGGCTTCTCGTATTTTTCAGGCCTGTTCAGGCTCCTTGTATTTTTCACACGTTTTCAGGCTCCTCGAATTTTTCAAGCCTTTTCAGGCTCCTCGTATTTTTCAGCCTTTTCAGGCTCCTCGTATTTTTCACGCCTTTTCAGGCTCCTTGTATTTTTCACACCTTTTCAGGCTCCTCGTATTTTTCACACCTTTTCAGGCTCCTCGCATTTTTAACTCCTTTTCAGGCTCCTCGTATTTTTCAGGCCTTTACAGGCTCCTCGTATTTTTCACACCTGTGAAAAATACGAGGAGCCTGAAAAGGTGTGAAAAATACGAGGAGCCTGAAAAGGAGTGAAAAATACGAGGAGCCTGAAAAGGCCTGAAAAATACCAGAAGCCTGAAAAGGTGTGAAAAATACGAGGAGGCTGAAAAGCTGTGAAATATACGGGGAGCCTGAAAAGGTGTGAAAAATACGAGGAGCCTGAAAAGGCCTGAAAAATATGAGGAGCCTGAAAAGGCCTGAAAAAAACGAGGAGCCTGAAAAGGTGTGAAAAATACGAGGAGCCTGAAATGGTGTGAAAAATATGAGGAGGCTGAAAAGGCCTGAAAAATACGAGGAGCCTGAAAAGGTGTCAAATATATGAGGAGCCTGAAAAGGTGTGAAAAATACGAGGAGCCTGAAAAGGCCTGAAAAATACGAGGAGCCTGAAAAGGTGTGAAATATACGAGGAGCCTGAAAAGGCCTGAAATATACGAGGAGCCTGAAAAGGCGTGAAAAATACGAGGAGCCTGAGAAGGTGTGAAAAATACGAGGAGCCTGAAAAGGCCTGAAATATACGAGGAGCTTGAAAAGGTGTGAAAAATACGAGGAGCCTGAAAAGGTGTGAAAAATACGAGGAGCCTGAAAAGGCCTGAAAAGTACGAGGAGCCTGAAAAGGCCTGAAAAATATGAGGAGCCTGAAAAGTTGTTAAAAATACGAGGAGCCTGAAAAGGACTGAAAAATATGAGGAGCCTGAAAAGGCCTGAAAAAAACGAGGAGCCTGAAAAGGTGTGAAAAATACGAGGAGCCTGAAAAGGTGTGAAAAATACGAGGAGCCTGAAAAGGCTTGATAAATAAGAGTAGCCTGAAAAGGTGTGAAAAATACGAGGAGCCTGAAAAGGTGTGAAAAATACGAGGAGCCTGAAAAGGTGTGAAAAATACGAGGAGCCTGAAAAGGTGTGAAAAATACGAGGAGCCTGAAAAGGCGTGAAAAATACGAGGAGCCTGAAAAGGCCTGAAAAATACGAGGAGCCTGAAAAGGTGTGAAAAATACGAGGAGCCTGAAAAGGTGTGAAAAATACGAGGAGCCTGAAAAGGTGTGAAAAATACGAGTAGCCTGACAAAGCTTGAAAAATACGAGGACCCTGAAAAGGTGTGAAAAATACGAGGAGCCGGAAAAGGCCTGAAAAATACGAGGAGCCTGAAAAGGTGTGAAAAATACGAGGAGCCTGAAAAGGCCTGAAAATACGAGGAGCCTGAAAGGCCTGAAGAATAGGAGGAGCTTGAAAAGGCCTGAAAAATACGAGGAGCCTGAAAAGGTGTGAAAAATACGAGGAGCCTGAAAAGGCGTGAAAAATACGAGGAGCCTGACAAGGTGTGAAAAATACGAGGAGCCTGAAAAAGTGTGAAAAATACTAGGAGCCTGAAAAGGTGTGAAAAATACGAGAAGCCTGAAAAGGTGTGAAAAATATGAGGGGCATGAAGAGGTGTGAAAAATACGAGGAGCCTGAAAAGGTGTGAAAAATACGAGGAGCCTGAAAAGGTGTGAAAAATATGAGGAGCCTGAAAAGGTGTGATAAATACGAGGAGCCTGAAAAGGCCTGAAATATACGAGGAGCCTGAAAAGGTGTGAGAAATATGAGGAGCCTGAAAAGGTGTGAAAAATACGAGGAGCCTGACAAAGCCTGAAAAATACGAGGACACTGAAAAGATGTGAAAAATACGAGGAGCCTGAAAAGGCCTGAAATATACCAGGAGCCTGAAAAGGTGTGAAAAATACGAGGAGCCTGAAAAGGTGTGAAAAATACGAGGAGCCTGAAAAGGCCTGAAAAATACGAGGAGCCTGAAAAGGCCTGAAATATACGAGGAGCTTGAAAAGGTGTGAAAAATACGAGGAGCCTGAAAATGTGTGAAAAAAACGAGGAGCCTGAAAAGGTCTGAAAAATATGAGGAGCCTGAAAAGGTCTGAAAAATATGAGGAGCCTGAAAAGTTGTTAAAAATACGAGGAGTCTGAAAAGGTGTGAAAAATATGAGGAGCCTGAAAAGTTGTTAAAAATACGAGGAGTCTGAAAAGGTGTGAAAAATACGAGGAGCCTGAAAAGTTGTGAAAAATACGAGGAGCCTGAAACGGTGTAAAAAATACGAGGAGCCTGAAAAGGTGTGAAAAATACGAGGAGCCTGAAAAGGCCTGAAAAATACGAGGAGCCTGAAAAGGTGTGAAAAATACGAGAAGCCTGAAAAGGTGTGAAAATACGAGGAGCCTGAAAAGGTGTGAAAAATACGAGGAGCCTGAAAAGGTGTGAAAAATACGAGGAGCCTGTAAAGGCCTGAAAAATACGAGGAGCCTGAAAAGGAGTTAAAAATGCGAGGAGCCTGAAAAGGTGTGAAAAATACGAGGAGCCTGAAAAGGTGTGAAAAATACAAGGAGCCTGAAAAGGTGTGAAAAATACGAGGAGCCTGAAAAGGCTGAAAAATACGAGGAGCCTGAAAAGGCTTGAAAAATTCGAGGAGCCTGAAAACGTGTGAAAAATACAAGGAGCCTGAACAGGCCTGAAAAATACGAGGAGCCTGAAAAGCTGTGAAAAATACGAGGAGCCTGAAAAGGCTTGAAAAATACGAGGACCTTGAAAAGGTCTGAAAAATACGAGGAGCCTGAAAAGGTGTGAAAAATACGAGGAGCCTGAAAAGGTGTGAAAAATAGGATGAGCCTGAAATGGCCTGAAGAATACGAGGAGCCTGAAAAGGTGTGAAAAATACGAGGAGCCTGAAAAGGTGTGAAAAATACGAGGAGCCTTAAAAGGCTTGAAAAATACGAGGAGCCTGAAAAGGCCTGAAAAATACGAGGAGACTGAAAAGGCCTGAAAAATACGAGGGCCTGAAAAGGAGTGAAAAATACGAGGAGCCTGAAAAGGTGTGAAAAATACGAGGAGCCTGAAAGGTGTGAAAAATACGAGGAGCCTGAAAAGGCCTGAAATACACGAGGAGCTTGAAAAGGTGTGAAAAATACGAGGAGCCTGAAAAGGTGTGAAATATACTAGGAGCCTGAAAAGGCCTGAAAATTACGAGGAGCCTGAAAAGGCCTGAAAAATACGAGGAGCCTGAAAACTGGTTAAAATTACGAGGAGCCTGAAAAGGTGTGAAAAATACGAGGAGCCTGAAAAGGTGTGAAAAATACGAGGAGCCTGAAAAGGTGTGAAAAATACGAGGAGCCTGAAAAGGTGTGAAAAATACGAGGAGCCTGAAAATGTGTGAAAAATACGAGGAGCCTGAAAAGGCCTGAAAAGTACGAGGAGCCTGAAAAGGCCTGAAAAATATGAGGAGCCTGAAAAGTTGTTAAAAATACGAGGAGCCTGAAAAGGCCTGAAAAATATGAGGAGCCTGAAAAGGCCTGAAAAAAACGAGGAGCCTGAAAAGGTGTGAAAAATACGAGGAGCCTGAAAAGGTGTGAAAAATACGAGGAGCCTGAAAAGGCCTGAAAAATACGAGGTGGCTGAAAAGGCCTGAAAAATACGAGGAGCCTGAAAAGGTGTGAAAAATACGAGGAGCCTGAAACGGTGTGAAAAATACGAGGAGCCTGAAACGGTGTGAAAAATACGAGGAGCCTGAAAAGGCCTGAAAAATACGAGGAGCCTGAAAAGGCCTGAAAAATACGAGGAGCCTGAAAAGATGTGAAAAATACGAGGAGCCTGAAAAGGTGTGAAAAATACGAGGAGCCTGAAAAGGTGTGAAAAATACGAGTAGCCTGACAAAGCTTGAAAAATACGAGGACCCTGAAAAGGTGTGAAAAATACGAGGAGCCTGAAAAGGCCTGAAAAATACGAGGAGCCTGAAAAGGTGTGAAAAATACGAGGAGCCTGAAAAGGCCTGAAAATACGAGGAGCCTGAAAGGCCTGAAGAATAGGAGGAGCTTGAAAAGGCCTGAAAAATACGAGGAGCCTGAAAAGGTGTGAAAAATACGAGGAGCCTGAAAAGGCCTGAAAAATACGAGGAGCCTGACAAGGTGTGAAAAATACGAGGAGCCTGAAAAAGTGTGAAAGAAAGGTGTGAAAAACTACGAGAAGCCTGAAAATGTGTGAAAAATATGAGGGGCATGAAGAGGTGGTTGAAAAATCGAGGAGCTGAAAGGTGTGAAAAATACGAGGAGCCTGAAAAGGTGTGAAAAATATGAGGAGCCTGAAAGGTGTGATAAATACGAGGAGCCTGAAAAGGCCTGAATATACCGAGGAGCCTGAAAAGGTGGTGGAGAAATATGAGGAGCCTGAAAGGTGTGAAAATACGAGGAGCACTGAAAAGCCTGAAAATACGAGACAGCTGAAAGATGTGAAAAATACGAGGAGCCTGAATAAGGCTGAAATATCACCAGGAGCCTGAAAGGTGTGAAAAATACGAGGAGCTTGAAAAGGTGTGAAAAAATACGAGGAGCCTGAAAAGGCCTGAAAAATACGAGGTAGCCTGAAAAGGCCTGAAATATCCGAGGAGCTTAAAAGTGTGAAAAATACGAGAGCCTGAAAATGTGGTGAAAAAAACGAGAGCCTGAAGGTCTGAAAAATTATGAGGAGCCTGAAAAGGTCTGAAAAATATGAGGAGGCCTGAAAAGCTTGTTAAAAATACGAGGAGTCTGAAAAGGTGTGAAAAATATGAGGAGCTTAGTTGTTAAAAATACGAGGAGTCTGAAAAGGTGTGAAAAATACGCCGGAGGCCTGAAGTTGTGAAAAATACGAGGAGCCCTGAACGGTGTAAAAATACGAGGAGGCCTGAAGGTGTGAAAAATACGAGGGCCTGAAAAGGCCTGAAAAAATACAGGAGCCTGAAAGGTGGTGAAAATACGAGGAGCCTGAAAGGCCTGAAGAATAGGAGGAGCTTGAAAAGGCCTGAAAAATACGAGGAGCCTGAAAAGGTGTAAAAAATACGAGGAGCCTGTAAAGGCCTGAAAAATACGAGGAGCCTGAAAAGGAGTTAAAAATGCGAGGAGCCTGAAAAGGTGTGAAAAATACGAGGAGCCTGAAAAGGTGTGAAAAATACAAGGAGCCTGAAAAGGTTTGAAAAATACGAGGAGCCTGAAAGGCTGAAAAATACGAGGAGCCTGAAAAGGCTTGAAAAATTCGAGGAGCCTGAAAACGTGTGAAAAATACAAGGAGCCTGAACAGGCCTGAAAAATACGAGGAGCCTGAAAATCTGTGAAAAATACGAGGAGCCTGAAAAGGCTTGAAAAATACGAGGACCTTGAAAAGGTCTGAAAAATACGAGGAGCCTGAAAAGGTGTGAAAAATACGAGGAGCCTGAAAAGGTGTGAAAAATAGGATGAGCCTGAAAAGGCCTGAAGAATACGAGGAGCCTGAAAAGGTGTGAAAAATACGAGGAGCCTGAAAAGGTGTGAAAAATACGAGGAGCCTTAAAAGGCTTGAAAAATTCGAGGAGTCTGAAAAGGCCTGAAAAATACGAGGAGACTGAAAAGGCCTGAAAAATACGAGGGCCTGAAAAGGAGTGAAAAATACGAGGAGCCTGAAAAGGTGTGAAAAATACGAGGAGCCTGTAAAGGTGTGAAAAATACGAGGAGCCTGAAAAGGCCTGAAATACACGAGGAGCTTGAAAAGGTGTGAATAATACGAGGAGCCTGAAAAGGTGTGAAATATACTAGGAGCCTGAAAAGGCCTGAAAATTACGAGGAGCCTGAAAAGGCCTGAAAAATACGAAGAGCCTGAAAACTGGTTAAAATTACGAGGAGCCTGAAAAGGTGTGAAAAATACGAGGAGCCTGAAAAGGTGTGAAAAATACGAGGAGCCTGAAAAGGTGTGAAAAATACGAGGAGCCTGAAAAGGTGTGAAAAATACGAGGAGCCTGAAAAAGCCTGAAAAATACGAGGAGCCTGAAAAGGCCTGAAAAATAGCAGAAGCCTGAAAAGGTGTGAAAAATACGAGGAGGCTGAAAAGCTGTGAAATATACGGGGAGCCAGAAAAGGTGTGAAAAATACGGGGAGCCTGAAAAGGCCTGAAAAATACGAGGAGCCTGAAAAGGCCTGAAAAATACGAGGAGCCTGAAAAGGTGTAAAAAATACGAGGAGCCTGATAAGGTGTGAAAAATACGAGGAGCCTGAAAAGGTGTGAAAAATACGAGGAGCCTGACAAGGCCTGAAAAATACGAGGACCCTGGAAAGGCCTGAAAAATACGAGGAGCCTGAAAATGTGTGAAAAATACGAGGAGCCTGAGAAGGTGTGAAAAATACGAGGAGCCTGAAAAGGCCTGAAATATACGAGGAGCCTGAAAAGGTGTGAAAAATACGAGGAGCCTGAAAAGGCCTGAAAAATATGAGGAGCCTGAAAAGGCCTGAAAAAAACGAGGAGCCTGAAAAGGTGTGAAAAATACGAGGAGCCTGAAATGGTGTGAAAAATATGAGGAGGCTGAAAAGGCCTGAAAAATACGAGGAGCCTGAAAAGGTGTCAAATATATGAGGAGCCTGAAAAGGTGTGAAAAATACGAGGAGCCTGAAAAGGCCTGAAAAATACGAGGAGCCTGAAAAGGTGTGAAATATACGAGGAGCCTGAAAAGGCCTGAAATATACGAGGAGCCTGAAAAGGTGTGAAAAATACGAGGAGCCTGAGAAGGTGTGAAAAATACGAGGAGCCTGAAAAGCCTGAAATATACGAGGAGCTTGAAAAGGTGTGAAAAATACGAGGAGCCTGAAAAGGTGTGAAAAATACGAGGAGCCTGAAAAGGCCTGAAAAGTACGAGGAGCCTGAAAAGGCCTGAAAAATATGAGGAGCCTGAAAAGTTGTTAAAAATACGAGGAGCCTGAAAAGGCCTGAAAAATATGAGGAGCCTGAAAAGGCCTGAAAAAAACGAGGAGCCTGAAAAGGTGTGAAAAATACGAGGAGCCTGAAAAGGTGTGAAAAATACGAGGAGCCTGAAAAGGCTTGATAAATAAGAGTAGCCTGAAAAGGTGTGAAAAATACGAGGAGCCTGAAAAGGTGTGAAAAATACGAGGAGCCTGAAACGGTGGGAAAAATACGAGGAGCCTGAAAAGGTGTGAAAAATACGAGGAGCCTGAAAAGGCGTGAAAAATACGAGGAGCCTGAAAAGGCCTGAAAAATACGAGGAGCCTGAAAAGGTGTGAAAAATACGAGGAGCCTGAAAAGGTGTGAAAAATACGAGGAGCCTGAAAAGGTGTGAAAAATACGAGTAGCCTGACAAAGCTTGAAAAATACGAGGACCCTGAAAAGGTGTGAAAAATACGAGGAGCCTGAAAAGGCCTGAAAAATACGAGGAGCCTGAAAAGGTGTGAAAAATACGAGGAGCCTGAAAAGGCCTGAAAATACGAGGAGCCTGAAAGGCCTGAAGAATAGGAGGAGCTTGAAAAGGCCTGAAAAATACGAGGAGCCTGAAAAGGTGTGAAAAATACGAGGAGCCTGAAAAGGCCTGAAAAATACGAGGAGCCTGACAAGGTGTGAAAAATACGAGGAGCCTGAAAAAGTGTGAAAAATACTAGGAGCCTGAAAAGGTGTGAAAAATACGAGAAGCCTGAAAAGGTGTGAAAAATATGAGGGGCATGAAGAGGTGTGAAAAATACGAGGAGCCTGAAAAGGTGTGAAAAATACGAGGAGCCTGAAAAGGTGTGAAAAATATGAGGAGCCTGAAAAGGTGTGATAAATACGAGGAGCCTGAAAAGGCCTGAAATATACGAGGAGCCTGAAAAGGTGTGAGAAATATGAGGAGCCTGAAAAGGTGTGAAAAATACGAGGAGCCTGACAAAGCCTGAAAAATACGAGGACACTGAAAAGATGTGAAAAATACGAGGAGCCTGAAAAGGCCTGAAATATACCAGGAGCCTGAAAAGGTGTGAAAAATACGAGGAGCCTGAAAAGGTGTGAAAAATACGAGGAGCCTGAAAAGGCCTGAAAAATACGAGGAGCCTGAAAAGGCCTGAAATATACGAGGAGCTTGAAAAGGTGTGAAAAATACGAGGAGCCTGAAAATGTGTGAAAAAAACGAGGAGCCTGAAAAGGTCTGAAAAATATGAGGAGCCTGAAAAGGTCTGAAAAATATGAGGAGCCTGAAAAGTTGTTAAAAATACGAGGAGTCTGAAAAGGTGTGAAAAATATGAGGAGCCTGAAAAGTTGTTAAAAATACGAGGAGTCTGAAAAGGTGTGAAAAATACGAGGAGCCTGAAAAGTTGTGAAAAATACGAGGAGCCTGAAACGGTGTAAAAAATACGAGGAGCCTGAAAAGGTGTGAAAAATACGAGGAGCGTGAAAAGGCCTGAAAAATACAAGGAGCCTGAAAAGGTGTGAAAAATACGAGAAGCCTGAAAAGGTGTGAAAAATACGAGGAGCCTGAAAAGGTGTGAAAAATACGAGGAGCCTGAAAAGGTGTGAAAAATACGAGGAGCCTGTAAAGGCCTGAAAAATACGAGGAGCCTGAAAAGGAGTTAAAAATGCAAGGAGCCTGAAAAGGTGTGAAAAATACGAGGAGCCTGAAAAGGTGTGAAAAATACGAGGAGCCTGAAAAGGTGTGAAAAATACGAGGAGCCTGAAAAGGTGTGAAAAATACGAGGAGCCTGAAAAGGCTGAAAAATACGAGGAGCCTGAAAAGGCTTGAAAAATTCGAGGAGCCTGAAAACGTGTGAAAGATACAACGAGCCTGAACAGGCCTGAAAAATACGAGGAGCCTGAAAAGCTGTGAAAAATACGAGGAGCCTGCAAAGGCTTGAAAAATACGAGGACCTTGAAAAGGTCTGAAAAATACGAGGAGCCTGAAAAGGTGTGAAAAATACGAGGAGCCTGAAAAGGTGTGAAAAATACGAGGAGCCTGAAAAGGCCTGAAAAAAACGAGGAGCCTGAAAAGGGGTGAAAAATACGAGGAGCCTGAAAAGGTGTGAACAATACGAGGTGCCTGAAAAGGCCTGAAAATTTTTCACGCCTTTTCAGGCTCCTCGTATTTTTCACACCTTTTCAGGCTCCTCATATTTCTCACACCTCTTCAGGCTCCTCGTATTTTTCAGGCCTTTTCATGCTCCTCGTATTTATCACACCTTTTCAGGCTCCTCATATTTTTCACACCTTTTCAGGCTCCTCGTATTTTTCACACCTTTTCAGGCTCCTCGTATTTTTCACACCTCTTCATGCCCCTCATATTTTTCACACCTTTTCAGGCTTCTCGTATTTTTCACACCTTTTCAGGCTCCTAGTATTTTTCACACCTTTTCAGGCTCCTCGTATTTTTCACACCTTGTCAGGCTCCTCGTATTTTTCAGGCCTTTTCAGGCTCCTCGTATTTTTCACACCTTTTCAGGCTCCTCGTATTTTTCAGGCCTTTTCAAGCTCCTCCTATTCTTCAGGCCTTTCAGGCTCCCCGTATTTTCAGGCCTTTTCAGGCTCCTCGTATTTTTCACACCTTTTCAGGCTCCTCGTATTTTTCAGGCCTTTTCAGGCTCCTCGTATTTTTCACACCTTTTCAGGGTCCTCGTATTTTTCAAGCTTTGTCAGGCTACTCGTATTTTTCACACCTTTTCAGGCTCCTCGTATTTTTCACACCTTTTCAGGCTCCTCGTCTTTTTTCACATCTTTTCAGGCCTCCTCGTATTTTCAGGCCCCTTTTCAGGCTCCTTCGTATTTTTCAGCCTTTCAGGCTCCTCGTATTTTCACAGACCCCAACCTTTTCAGCTCCCTCAAAGATTTTTCACACCATTTCAGGCTCCTCGTATTGTTCACACCTTTTCAGGCTCCTCGTATTTTTCAGGCCTTTTCAGCCACCTCGTATTTTTCAGGCCTTTTCAGGCTCCTCGTATTTTTCACACCTTTTCAGGCTCCTGGTATTTTTCACACCTTTTCAGGCTCCTCGTTTTTTTCAGGCCTTTTCAGGCTCCTCATATTTTTCAGGCCTTTTCAGGCTCCTCGTATTTTTAACAACTTTTCAGGCTCCTCATATTTTTCAGGCCTTTTCAGGCTCCTCGTACTTTTCAGGCCTTTTCAGGCTCCTCGTATTTTTCACACCTTTTCAGGCTCCTCGTATTTTTCACACCTTTTCAAGCTCCTCGTATATTTCAGGTCTTTTCAGGCTCCTCGTATTTTTCACACCTTCTCAGGCTCCTCGTATTTTTCACACCTTTTCAGGCTCCTCGTATATTTCAGGCCTTTTCAGGCTCCTCGTATATTTCACACCTTTTCAGGCTCCTCGTATTTTTCAGGCCTTTTCAGGCTCCTCGTATTTTTCACACCTTTTCAGGCTCCTCATATATTTGACACCTTTTCAGGCTCCTCGTATTTTTCAGGCCTTTTCAGCCTCCTCATATTTTTCACACCATTTCAGGCTCCTCGTATTTTTCACACCTTTTCAGGCTCCTCGTTTTTTTCAGGCCTTTTCAGGCTCCTCATATTTTTCAGGCCTTTTCAGGCTCCTCGTATTTTTCACACCTTTTCAGGCTCCTCGTATATTTCAGGCCTTTTCAGGCTCCTCGTATTTTTCACACCTTCTCAGGCTCCTCGTATTTTTCACACATTTTCAGGCTCCTCGTATTTTTCAGGCCTTTCCAGGGTCCTCGTATTTTTCAGGCCTTGTCAGGCTCCTCGTATTTTTCACACCTTTTCAGGCTCCTCGTATTTTTCACACCTTTTCAGGCTCCTCGTATTTTTTACACCTTTTCAGGCTCCTCGTATTTTTCAGGCCTTTTCAGGCTCCTCGTATTTTTCAGGCCTTTTCAGGCTCCCCGTATTTTTCACACCTTTTCAGGCTCCCCGTATATTTCACAGCTTTTCAGCCTCCTCGTATTTTTCACACCTTTTCAGGCTTCTGGTATTTTTCAGGCCTTTTCAGGCTCCTCGTATTTTTCACACCTTTTCAGGCTCCTCGTATTTTTCACACCTTTTCAGGCTCCTCGTATTTTTCACACCTCTTCATGCCCCTCATATTTTTCACACTTTTTCAGGCTCCTCGTATTTTTCACACCTTGTCAGGCTCCTCGTATTTTTGACACCTTTTCAGGGTCCTCATATTTTTCAGGCTTTGTCAGGCTCCTCGTATTTTTCACACATTTTCAGGCTCCTCATATTTCTCACACCTTTTCAGGCTCCTCGTATTTTTCAGGCCTTTTCAGGCTCCTCGTATTTTTCACACCTTTTCAGGCTCCTCATATTCTCATATTTTTCATGCCTTTTCATGCTCCTCGTATTTTTCACAACTTTTCGGGCTCCTCGTATTTTTCAGGCCTTTTCAGGCTCCTCGGATTTTTCAGGTCTTTCAGGCGCCTCTTATTTTTAACACCTTTAATCCCGTATATTCTCAGACCTTGATCAGGCCTACCTCGTCATTTTTCAGCGCCTTCATTTCATGCTCCTCAGTATATTTTTCACACTTCTTCCGCGCGCTCACTCGTATTTTTCCAGGCCTTTTTAGTCCTTCCCACTGGCCTATTACTCACACCTTTCCCTTCAGGCTCCATCGGTTTTCACACCTTTTCACAGGGCTCCCTCGTATTTTTAACGCCTTTTCATGCTCTCTCTCGTATTTTATTACACCTTTCAGGACTCTACATAGATTTTCAGGCCTTTTCAGCAGCTCCTCCGTATTTTCACACCTTATTCAGGCTCCCGTTATTTTAAAGGCCTTTTCAGGACCCTCGTATTTTTATCTCCCACCACTTTTCCAGGCTCCTCGTATTTTTCCTCATCACTCTTCGGCTTGTTTCCATCACCTCGTATTTTTCAACACCTTTTTCTTCAGTGCTCCCACTCGAGCATCTCTTTCTCTTCCTATTGCCTTTTCAGGACTCCTTTCTCAGATGTCTTCCCATCAGCCGTTTTTTTTCCACAAGCCGCTCTTTCAGGCCTCCATCGTCAGCCCTTTTCCACTTATTTTCTCCACTTTTTCAGGCTCCTCGTATTTTTCACACCTTTTCAGGCTCCTTGTATTTTTCACGCCTTTCATGCTCCTCGTATTTTTCACGCCTTTTCAAGCTCCTAGTATTTTTCACACCTTTTCAGGCTCCTCGTATTTTTCAGGCCTTTTCAGGCTCCTCGGAATTTTCAGGCCTTTTCAGGCTCCTCGGGTTTTTCACACCTTTTCAGGCTCCTCGTATTTTTCAGGACTTTTCAGGCTCCTCACATTTTTCAGGCCTTTTCAGGCTCCTCTTATTCTGCAGGCCTTTTCAGGCTCCTCGTATTTTTCACACCTTTTCAGCCTCCTTGTATTTTTCACGCCTTTCAGGCTCCTCGTATTTTTCACGTCTTTTCAAGCTCCTAGTATTTTTCACACCTTTTCAGGCTCCTCGTATTTTTCAGGCCTTTTCAGGCTCCTCGGATTTTTCAGGCCTTTTCAGTCTCCTTTTATTTTTCACGCCTTTTCAGGCTCCTCGTATTTTTCAGGCCTTTTCAGGCTCCTCGTATTTTTCACACCTTTTCAGGCTCCTCGTATTTTTCACGCCTTTCAGGCTCCTCGTATTTTTCACGCCTTTTCAAGCTCCTAGTATTTTTCACAACTTTTCAGGCTCCTCGTATTTTTCAGGCCTTTTCAGGCTCCTCGGATTTTTCAGGCCTTTTCAGTCTCCTTTTATTTTTAACACCTTTTCAGGCTCCTCGTATTTTTCAGGCCATTTCAGGCTCCTCGTATTTTTCACACCTCTTCAGGCTCCTCATATTTTTCACACCTCTTCAGGCTCCTCGTATTTTTCACGCCTCTTCAGGCTCCTCGTATTTTTCACACCTTTTTAGGCTCCTCGTATTTTTCACACCTTTTCAGGCTCCTCATATTTTTCATGCCTTTTCAGGCTCCTCGTATTTTCACACCTTTTCAGGCTCCTCGTATTTTTCTCACCTTTTCAGGCTCCGCGTATTTTTCACACCTTTTCAAGCTCCTCGTATTTTTCAGGCGTTTTCAGTCTCCTCGTATTTTTCAGGCATTTTCAGGCTCCTCGTATTTTTCAGTCTTTTTCAGGCTCCTCATATTTTTCAGGCCTTTTCAGACTCCTCGTATTTTTCACACCTTTTCAGTCCCCTCATATTTTTCAGGCCATTTCTGACTCCCGTGTTTTTCAGGCCTTTCAGGCTCCTCGTATTTTTCACACCTTTTCATGCCCCTCGTATTTTTCACACCTTTTCAGGCTCCTCGTATTTTTCACAACTTTTCAGGCCCCTCATATTTTTCAGTCCTTTTCAGGCTCCTCGTATTTTTCACACCTTTTCAGGCTCCTCATAATTTTCAGGCCTTTTCAGGCTCCTCGTATTTTTCACAACTTTTCAGGCTTCCCGTATTTTAAAGGCCTTTTCAGGCTTCTCGTATTTTACACACCTTTCCAGGCTCCTCGTATTTTTCACGCATTTTCAGGCTCCTTGTATTTTTCACGCCTTTTCAGGCTCCTCGTATTTTACACACCTTTTCAGGCTCCTCGTATTTTTCACACCTTTTCAGGCTCCTCGTATTTTTCAGGCCTTTTCAGGCTCCTCGTATTTTTCACGCCTTTTCAGGCTCCTCGTATTTTTCAGGCCTTTTCAGGCTCCTCGTATTTTTCAGGCCTTTTCAGGCTCCTCGTATTCTGCAGGCCTTTTCAGGCTCCTCGGATTTTTCACACCTTTTCAGGCTCCTTGTATTTTTCAGGCCTTTTCAGGCTCCTCCGATTTTTCACACCTTTTCAGGCTCCTCGTATTTTTCACACCTTTTCAGGCTTCCCGTATTTTAAAGGCCTTTTCACGCTCCTCGTATTTTACACACCTTTCAAGGCTCCTCGTATTTTTCACGCATTTTCGGGCTCCTCGTATTTTTCACACCTTTTCAGGCTCCTCGTATTTTTCACACCTTTTCAGGCTCCTTGTATTTTTCAGGCCTTTTCAGGCTCCTCCGATTTTTCACACCTTTTCAGGCTCCTCGTATTTTTCAGGCCTTTTCAGGCTCCTCGTATTTTTCAGGCCTTTTCAGGCTCCTCGTATTTTTCACACCTTTTCAGGCTCCTCGTGTTTTTCACACCTTTTCAGGCTCCTTGTACTTTTCACACCTTTTCATGCTCCTCGTATTTCTCACACCTTTTCAGGCTCCTCGTATTTTTCAGGCCTTTTCAGGCTCCTCGTATTTTTCACACCTTTTCAGGCTCCTCGTGTTTTTCACACCTTTTCAGGCTCCTTGTACTTTTCACACCTTTTCATGCTCCTCGTATTTTTCACACCTTTTCAGGCTCCTCGTATTTTTCAGGCCTTTTCAGGCTCCTCGTATTTTTCATGCGCTTTCAGGCTTCCTTCGATTTTTCACGCCTTTTCAAGCTCCTCGTATTTTTCACACCTTTTCAGGTCCTCTATTTTTCAGGCCTTTTCAGCTCCTCATAATTTTTCACGCCTTTTCAGGCTCCTCGTAGTTTCACACCTTTTTGGTTCTCCTCATATTTTTCATGCCATTTTCATGCTCACTCGTATTTTTCAGGCCTTTTCAGCCTCCTCGTATTTTTCACACCTTTTCAGGCTTCTGCTATTTTTCAGGCCTTTTCAGGCTCCTCGTATTTTTCACACCTTTTCAGGCTCTCGTATTTTTCAGGCCTTTTCAAGCTCCTCGTATTCTTCAGGCCTTTTCAGGCTCCTCGTATTTTTCAGGCCTTTTCAGGCTCCTCGTATTTTTCACACCTTTTCAGGCTCCTCGTATTTTTCACGCCTTTCAGGCTCCTCGTATTTTTCACGCCTTTTCAAGCTCCTAGTATTTTTCACACCTTTTCAGGCTCCTCGTATTTTTCAGGCCTTTTCAGGCTCCTCGTATTTTTCAGGCCTTTTCAGGCTCCTCGTATTTTTCACACCTTTTCAGGATCCTCGTATTTTTCAGGCCTTTTCAGGCTCCTCGTATTCTGCAGGCCTTTTCAGGCTCCTCGTATTTTTCACACCTTTTCGGGCTCCTTGTATTTTTCAGGCCTTTTCAGGCTCCTCCGATTTTTCACACCTTTTCAGGCTAAAGGTGTGAAAAATACGAGGAGCCTGAAAAGGTGTGAAAAATACGAGGAGCCTGAACAGGTGTGAAAAATACGTGGAGCCTGAAAAGGTGTGAAAAATACGAGCAGCCTGAAAAGGTGTGAAAAGTTCAAGGAGCCTGAAAAGGTGTGAAAAACCCGAGGAGCCTGAAAAGGCCTGAAAAATACGAGGAGCCTGAAAAGGTGTGAAAAATAGTAGGAGCCTGAAAAGGCCTGAAAAATACGAGGAGCCTGAAAGGCGTGAAAAATACGAGGAGCCTGAAAAGGTGTGAAAAATACGAGGAGCCTGAAAAGGCCTGAAAAATACGAGGAGCCTGAAAAGGTGTGAAAAATAAGAGGACCCTGAAAAGGCCTGCAGAATAAGAGGAGCCTGAAAAGGCCTGAAAAATACGAGGAGCCTGAAAAGGCCTAAAAAAGACGAGGAGCCTGAAAAGGTGTGAAAAACCCGAGGAGCCTGAAAAGGCCTGAAAAATACGAGGAGCTTGAAAAGGTGTGAAAAATCCGAGGAGCCTGAAAAGGCCTGCAGAATACGAGGAGCCTGAAAAGGCCTGACAAATACGAGGAGCCTGAAAAGGTGTGAAAAATACGAGGAGCCTGAAAAGGCCTGAAAAATACGAGGAGCCTGAAAATGCCTAAAAAATACGAGGAGCCTGAAAAGGCGTGAAAAATACCAGGAGCCTGAAAAGGTGTGAAAAATACGAGGAGCCTGAAATGTTGTGAAAAATATGAGGAGCATGAAAAGGCCTGAAAAATACGAGGCGCCTGAAGAGGTGTGATAAATATGAGTAGCCTGAAAAGGCCTGAAAAATACGTGGAGCCTGAAAATTCCTGAAAAATACGAGTAGCCTGAAAAGGTGTGAGTAATCCAAGGAGCCTGAAAAGGTGTGAAAAATGCGAGGAGCCTGAAAAGGTGTGAATAATCCGATGAGCCTGAAAAGGTGTGAAAAACACGAGGAGCCTGAAAAGGTGTGAAAAATAAGAGGAGCCTGAAAAGGCCTGAAAAATACGAGGAGACTGAAAAGGTGTGAAAAATACGCGGAGCCGGAAAAGACCTGCAGAATAAGATGAGCCTGAAAAGGTGTGAAAAATACGAGGAGCCTGAAAAGGCCTGAAAAATACGAGGAGCCTGAAAAGGTGTGAAAAATCGGAGGAGCCTGAAAAGGCCTGAAAAATACAAGGAGCCCGAAAAGGTGTGAAAAATCCGAGGAGCCTGAAAAGGCCTGCAGAATATGAGGAGCCTGAAAAGGCCTGAAAAATACGAGGATCCTGAAAAGGTGTGAAAAATACGAGGAGCCTGAAAAGGCGTGAAAAATACGAGGAGCCTGAAAAGGTGTGAAAAATACGAGGAGCCTGAAAAGGCTTGAAAAATTCGAGGAGCCTAAAAAGGCCTGAAAAATACGAGGAGCCTGAAAAGGCCTGAAAAATACGAGGGCCTGAAACGGCCTGAAAAATTACGTGCGAGCCTGAAAATTCCTGAAAAAATACGAAAGTAGCTGAAAAGGTATGAAAAATATGAGAAGCCTGAAAAGGCCTGAAAAATATGAGGAGCCTGAAAAGGTGTGAAAAATACGAGGAGCCTGAAAAGGTGTGAAAAATACGAGGAGCCTGAAAGGCCTAAAAAATACGAGGAGCCTGAAAAGGCGTGAAAAATACGAGGAGCCTGAAAAGGCCTGAAAAATACCAGGAGCCTGAAAGGTGTGAAAAATACGAGGAGCCTGAAAAGTTGTGAAAAATATGAGGAGCATGAAAAGGCCTGAAAAATACGAGGCGCCTGAAGAGGTGTGATAAATATGAGGAGCCTGAAAAGGCCTGAAAAATACGTGGAGCCTGAAAATTCCTGAAAAATACGAATAGCCTGAAAAGGTGTGAATAATCCAAGGAGCCTGAAAAGGTGTGGAAAATGCGAGGAGCCTGAAAAGGTGTGAATAATCCGAGGAGCCTGAAAAGGCCTGAAAAATACGAGGAGCCTGAAAAGGTGTGAAAAACCTGAGGAGTCTGAAAAGGCCTGAAAAATACGAGGAGCCTGAAAAGGTGTGAAAAATCCGAGGAGCCTGAAAAGGCCTGCAGAATACGAGGAGCCTGAAAAGGCCTGAAAAATATGAGGAGCCTGAAAAGGTGTGAAAAATACGAGGAGCCTGAAAAGGTGTGAAAATTACGAGGAGCCTGAAAAGATGTGAAAAATACGAGGGCCTGAAAAGGTGTGAAAAATACGAGGAGCCTGAAAAGGTGTGAAAAATACGAGGAGCTTGAAAAGGTGTGAAAAATACGAGGAGCCTGAAAAGGTGTGAAAAATACGAGGAGCCTGAAAAGGTGTGAAAAATACGAGGAGCCTGAAACGACGTGAAAAATACGAGGAGCCTGAAAAGGTGTGAAAAATACGAGGAGCCGGAAAAGGCCTGAAAAACACGAGGAGCCTGAAAAGGCGTGAAAAATACGAGGAGCCTGTATTTTTTCACACCTTTTCAGGCTCCTCGTATTTTTCAGGCCTTTTCAGCCTCCTCGTATTTTTCAGGCCTTTTCTGGCTCCTCGTATTTTTCACACCTTTTCAGGCTCCTCGTATTTTTCACACCTTTTCAGGCTCCTCGTTTTTTTCAGGCCTTTTCAGGCTTCTCATATTTTTCAGGCCTTTTCAGGCTCCTCGTATTTTTCACACCTTTTCAGGCTCCTCATATATTTGACACCTTTTCAGGCTCCTCGTATTTTTCACACATTTTCAGGCTCCTCGTATTTTTCAGGCCTTTTCAGGCTCCTCATATTTTTCACACCATTTCAGGCTCCTCGTATTTTTCACACCTTTTCAGGCTCCTCGTTTTTTTTCAGGCCTTTTCAGGCTCCTCATATTTTTCAGGCCTTTTCAGGCTCCTCGTATTTTTCACACCTTTTCAGGCTCCTCGTATATTTCAGGCCTTTTCAGGCTCCTCGTATTTTTCACACCTTCTCAGGCTCCTCGTATTTTTCACACATTTTCAGGCTCCTCGTATTTTTCAGGCCTTTCCAGGCTCCTCGTATTTTTCACACCTTTTCAGGGTCCTCATATTTTTCAGGCATTTCCAGGCTCCTCGTATTTTTCACACCTTTTCAGGGTCCTCGTATTTTTCAGGCTTTGTCAGGTTCCTCGTATTTTTCACACCTTTTCAGGCTCCTCGTATTTTTCACACCTTTTCAGGCTCCTCGTATTTTTCACACCTTTTCAGGCTCCTCGTATTTTTCAGGCTTTGTCAGGCTCCTCGTATTTTTCACACCTTTTGAGGCTCCTCGTATTTTTCACACCGTTTCAGGCCCTCGTATTTTTCAGGCCTTTTCAGGCTCCTCGTATTTTTCAGGCCTTTTCAGCCTCCTCGTATTTTTCACAGCTTTTCAGGCTCCTCGTATTTTTCACACCTTTTCAGGCTCCTCGTATTTTTCACACCTTTTCAGGCTCCTCGAATTCTTCAGGCCTTTTCAGGCTCCTCGTATTTTTCACACCTTTTCAGGCTCCTCGTATTTTTCACACCTTTTCAGGCTCCTCGTATTTTTCACACCTTTTCAGGCTCCTCGTATTTTTCAAGCCTTTTCGGGCTCCTCGTATTTTTCACAGCTTTTCAGGCTCCTCGTATTTTTCAGGCCTTTTCAGGCTCCTCGTATTTTTCACACCTTTTCAGGCTCGTCGAATTTTTCACACCGTTTCAGGCTCCTCGTATTTTTCACACCTTTTCAGGCTCCTCGTATTTTTCACACCTTTTCAGGCTCCTCGTATTTTTCACACCGTTTCAGGCTCCTCGTGTTTTCACACCTTTCAGGCTCTCGTATTTTTCAGGCCTTTTCAGGCTCCTCGTTATTTTTCAAGCCTTTTCAGGCTCCTCGTATTATTCACCACCTTTTCAGGCTCCTCGTATTTTTCACCACCGTTCAGTCCTCATATTTTCACACCTTTTCAGGCCCCGTATTTTCACACCTTTCAGCTCCTCGTATTTTTCAAGCCTTTCAGGCCTCCTCGATGTTCACACTTTCAGGCTCCTCGTATTTTTCACACCTTTCAGGCCCTGTATTTCACGCCTTTTCAGGCTCCTCGTATGTTTCACACCTTTTCAGGCTCCTTGTATTTTTCAGGCCTTTTCAGACTCCTCGTATTTTTCACACCGTTTCAGGCTCCTCATATTTTTCACACCATTTCAGGCTCCTCGTATTTTTCACACCTTTTCAGGCTCCTCGTATTTTTCACACCTTTTCAGGCTCCTCGTATTTTTCACACCTTTTCAGGCTCCTCATTTTTTTCACACCTTTTCAGGCTCCTCGTATTTTTCACACTGTTTCAGGCTCCTCGTACTTTTCACACCTTTTCAGGGTCCTCATATTTTTCAGCCCTTTTTAGGCTCCTCGTATTTTTCACACCTTTTCAGCCTCCTCGTATTTTTCAGGCCTTTTCAGGCTCCTCGTATTTTTCACACCTTTTCAGGGTCCTCATATTTTTTTAGGCTTTGTCAGGCTCCTCGTGTTTTTCACACGTTTTCAGGCTCCTCGTATTTTTCACACCTTTTCAGTCTCCTCGTATTTTTCACACCATTTCAGGGTCCTCGTATTTTTCAGGCTTTGTCAGGCTCCTCGTATTTTTCACACCTTTTCAGGCTCCTCGTATTTTTCACAACCTTATCAGGCTCCTCGGATTTTTACACCTTTTCAGGCTCCTCGATTTTCAGGCCTTTTCAGGCCTCGTATTTTTTCAGCCTTTTCAGGCTCCCGTATTTCACACCTTTTCAGCTCCCCGTTTATTTTCACAGCTTTGCAGCTCCTCGTATTTCAACAACCTTTTCAGCTTCTGTTTTTTTTCAGGCCTTTTCAGGCTCCTCGTATTTTTCAGGCTTTTTCAGGCTCCTCGTATTTTTCACACATTTTCAGGCTCCTCGTATTTTTCACACCTTTTCAGGCTCCTCGTATTTTTCACACCTTTTCAGGCTCCTCGTATTTTTCACACCTTTTCAGGCTCCTCGTATTTTTCACACCTTTTCAGGCTTCTCGTATTTTTAACAAGTTTTCAGGCTCCTCGTATTTTTCAGGCCTTTTCAGGCTCCTCGTACTTTTCAGGCCTTTTCAGGCTCCTAGTATATTTCACACCTTTTCAGGCTCCTCGTATTTTTCACACCTTTTCAAGCTCCTCGTGTATTTCAGGCCTTTTTAGGCTCCTCGTATTTTTCACACCTTTTCAGGCTCATCGTATTTTTCACACCTTTTCAGGCTCCTCGTATTTTTCACTCCTTTTCAGGCCCTCGTATTTTTCAGGCCTTTTCAGTCTCCTCGTATTATTCAGGCCTTTTCAGGCTCCTCGAATATTTCAAGCCTTTTCAGGCTCCTCGTATTTTTCACACTTTTTCAGGCTCCTCGTATTTTTCACACCTTTTCAGGCTCCTCGTATTCTTCAGGCCATTTCAGGCTCATCCTCTTTTTCACACCTTTTCAGGCTCCTCGTATTTTTCACACCTTTTCAGGCTCCTCGTATTTTTCAGACCTTTTCAAGGTCCTCGTATTTTTCAAGCCTTTGCAGGCTCCTCGTATTTTTCACAGCTTTTCAGGCTCCTCGTATTTTTCAGGCCTTTTCAGGCTCCTTGTATTTTTCACACGTTTTCAGGCTCCTCGAATTTTTCAAGCCTTTTCAGGCTCCTCGTATTTTTCAGCCTTTTCAGGCTCCTCGTATTTTTCACACCTTTTCAGGCTCCTCGTATTTTTCACACCTTTTCAGGCTCCTCGCATTTTTAACTCCTTTTCAGGCTCCTCGTATTTTTCAGGCCTTTACAGGCTCCTCGTATTTTTCACACCTTTTCCGGCTCCTCGTATTTTTCACACCTTTTCTGGCTCCTCGTATTTTTCACACCTTTTCAGGCTCCTCGTATTTTTCACACCTTTTCAGGCTCCTCGTATTTTTCACAACTTTTCAGGCTGCTCGTATTTTTCAGGCCTTTTCAGGCTCCTCGTATTTTTCAGGCCTTTTCCGGCTCCTCGTATTTTTCACGCCTTTTCAGGCTCCTCGTATTTTTCACACCTTTTCAGGCTCCTCGTGTTTTTCACACCTTTTCAGGCTCCTCAGATATTTCATGCCTTTTCAGGCTCCTCGTATTTTTCACAACTTTTCAGGCTCCTCGTATTTTTCAGAACTTTTCAGGCTCCTCGCATTTTTCACTCCTTTTCAGCTCCGAAAAATACGAGGAGCCTGAAAAGGCAAGAAAAATGCGAGGAGCCTGAAAAGGCCTGAAATATATGAGGAGCCTGAAAAGGCGTGAAAAATACGAGGAGCTGAAAAGGTGTGAAAAATATGAGGAGCCTGAAAAGGTGTGAAAAATACGAGGAGCCTGAAAAGGTGTGAAAAATACGAGGAGCCTGAAAAGGCTTGAAAAATTCGAGGAGCCTGAAAAGGCCTGAATAATACGAGGAGACTGAAAAGGCCTGAAAAATACGAGGGCCTGAAAAGGAGTGAAAAATACGAGGAGCCTGAAAAGGTGTGAAAAATACGAGGAGCCTGAAAAGGTGTGAAAAATACGAGGAGCCTAAAAAGGCCTGAAATACACGAGGAGCTTGAAAAGGTGTGAAAAATACGAGGAGCCTGAAAAGGTGTGAAATATACTAGGAGCCTGAAAAGGCCTGAAAAGTACGAGGTTCCTGAACAAGGCCTTGAAAAATACAGGAGCCTGAAAACTTTAAAAATGACGAAGAAGCTGAAAAAGGTGTGAAAAATTACGAGGAGCCTGAAAAGGTGATGAAAATACGAGGAGCCTGAAAAGGTGTGAAAAATACGAGGAGCCTGAAAAGGTGTTGAAAAAATACGAGGAGCCTGAAAATGTGTTGAAAAATTACGAGGAGCTGAAAAGCCTGAAAAATACGAGGAGCCTGAAAAGGCCTGAAAAAAAACAGAAGCCTGAAAAGGTGTGAAAAATACGAGGAGGCTGAAAAGCTGTGAAATATACGGGGAGCCTGAAAAGGTGTGAAAAATACGGGGAGCCTGAAAAGGCCTGAAAAATACGAGGAGCCTGAAAAGGCCTGAAAAATACGAGGAGCCTGAAAAGGTGTAAAAAATCCGAGGAGCCTGATAAGGTGTGAAAAATACGAGGAGCCTGAAAAGGTGTGAAAAATACGAGGAGCCTGACAAAGCCTGAAAAATACGAGGACCCTGAAATGGTGTGAAAAATACGAGGAGACTGAAAAGGTGTGAAAAATACGAGGAGCCTGAAAACGTGTGAAAAATACGAGGAGCCTGACAAAGCCTAAAAAAATATGAGGACCCTGAAAAGGTGTGAAAAATACGAGGAGCCTGAAAAGGCCTGAAAAATACGAGGAGGCTGAAAAGGTGTGAAAAATACGAGGAGCCTAAAAAGGGCTGAAAAATATGAGGACCCTGAAAAGGTGTGAAAAGTACGAGGAGCCTGAAACAGTGTGAAAAATACGAGGAGCCTGAAAAGGTGTGAAAAAAACGAGGAGCCTGAAAAGGTGTGAAAAATACGAGGAGCCTGAAAAGGCCTGAAAAATACGAGGAGCCTGAAAAGGCCTGAAAAATACGAGGAGCCTGAAAAGGTGTAAAAAATACGAGGAGCCTGATAAGGTGTGAAAAATACGAGGAGCCTGAAAAGGTGTGAAAAATACGAGGAGCCTGACAAAGCCTCAAAAATACGTGGACCCTGAAAAGGTGTGAAAAATACGAGGAGCCTGGAAAGGCCTGAAAAATACGAGGAGCCTGAAAATGTGTGAAAAATACGAGGAGCCTGAGAAGGTGTGAAAAATACGAGGAGCCTGATAAGGTGTGAAAAATACGAGGAGCCTGAAAAGGTGTGAAAAATACGAGGAGCCTGACAAAGCCTCAAAAATACGTGGACCCTGAAAAGGTGTGAAAAATACGAGGAGCCTGGAAAGGCCTGAAAAATACGAGGAGCCTGAAAATGTGTGAAAAATACGAGGAGCCTGAGAAGGTGTGAAAAATACGAGGAGCCTGAAAAGGCCTGGAATATACGAGGAGCCTGAAAAGGGGTGAAAAATACGAGGAGCCTGAAAAATGGGGTCAAAAATACGAGGAGCCTGAAAAGGCCTGAAAAATACGAGGAGCCTGAAAAGGCGTGAAAAACACGAGGAGCCTGAAAAAGTGTGAAAAATATGAGAGCCTGAAAAGGTGTGAAAAATAGGAGGAGCCTGAAAAGGCCTGAAAAATACGAGGAGCCTGAAAAGGCCTGAAAAATACGAGGAGCCTGAAAAGTTGTTAAAAATACGAGGAGCCTGAAAAGGTGTGAAAAATACGAGGAGCCTGAAAAGGTGTGAAAAATACGAGGAGCCTGAAAAGGCGTGAAAAATACGAGGAGCCTGAAAAGGTGTGAAAAATACGAGGAGCCTGAAAAGGTGTGAAAAATACGAGGAGCCTGAAAATGTGTGAAAAATACGAGGAGCCTGAAAAAGCCTGAAAAATACGAGGAGCCTGAAAAGGCCTGAAAAATAGCAGAAGCCTGAAAAGGTGTAAAAAATACGAGGAGGCTGAAAAGCTGTGAAATATACGGGGAGCCTGAAAAGGTGTGAAAAATACGGGGAGCCTGAAAAGGCCTGAAAAATACGAGGAGCCTGAAAAGGCCTGAAAAATACGAGGAGCCTGAAAAGGTGTAAAAAATCGAGGAGCCTGATAAGGTGTGAAAAATACGAGGAGCCTGAAAAGGTGTGAAAAATACGAGGAGCCTGACAAAGCCTCAAAAATACGTGGACCCTGAAAAGGTGTGAAAAATACGAGGAGCCTGGAAAGGCCTGAAAAATACGAGGAGCCTGAAAAGGTGTGAAAAATACGAGGAGCCTGAGAAGGTGTGAAAAATACGAGGAGCCTGAAAAGGCCTGGAATATACGAGGAGCCTGAAAAGGTGTGAAAAATACGAGGAGCCTGAAAAGGCCTGAAAAATATGAGGAGCCTGAAAAGGCCTGAAAAAAAACGAGGATCCTGAAAAGGTGTGAAAAATACGAGGAGCCTGAAATGGTGTGAAAAATATGAGGAGGCTGAAAAGGCCTGAAAAATACGAGGAGCCTGAAAAGGTGTCAAATATATGAGGAGCCTGAAAAGGTGTGAAAAATACGAGGAGCCTGAAAAGGCCTGAAAAATACGAGGAGCCTGAAAAGGTGTGAAATATACGAGGAGCCTGAAAAGGCCTGAAATATACGAGGAGCCTGAAAAGGTGTGAAAAATACGAGGAGCCTGAGAAGGTGTGAAAAATACGAGGAGCCTGAAAAGACCTGAAATATACGAGGAGCTTGAAAAGGTGTGAAAAATACGAGGAGCCTGAAAAGGTGTGAAAAATACAAGGAGCCTGAAAAGGCCTGAAATGTACGCGGAGCCTGAAAAGGCCTGAAAAATATGAGGAGCCTGAAAAGTTGTTAAAAATACGAGGAGCCTGAAAAGGCCTGAAAAATATGAGGAGCCTGAAAAGGCCTGAAAAAAACGAGGAGCCTGAAAAGGTGTGAAAAATACGAGGAGCCTGAAAAGGTGTGAAAAATACGAGGAGCCTGAAAAGGCCTGAAAAATACGAGGAGGCTGAAAAGGCCTGAAAAATACGAGGAGCCTGAAAAGGTGTGAAAAATACGAGGAGCCTGAAACGGTGTGAAAAATACGAGGAGCCTGAAAAGGTGTGAAAAATACGAGGAGCCTGAAAAGGCCTGAAAAATACGAGGAGCCTGAAAAGGCCTGAAAAATACGAGGAGCCTGAAAAGGCTTGATAAATACGAGCCTTTGAAAAGGTGTGAAAAATACGAGGAGCCTGAAAAGGTGTGAAAAATACGAGGATCCTGACAAAGCTTGAAAAATACGAGCACCCTGAAAAGGTGTGAAAAATACGAGGAGCCTGAAAAGGCCTGAAAAATACGAGGAGCCTGAAAAGGTGTGAAAAATACGAGGAGCCTGAAAAGGCCTGAAAAATACGAGGAGCCTGAAAAGGCCTGAAGAATACGAGGAGCTTGAAAAGGCCTGAAAAATACGAGAGCCTGAAAAGGTGTGAAAAATACGAGGAGCCTGAAAAGGCCTGAAAAATAGCAGGAGCCTGAAAAGGTGTGAAAAATACGAGGAGGCTGAAAAGCTGTGAAATATACGGGGAGCCTGAAAAGGTGTGAAAAATACGGGGAGCCTGAAAAGGCCTGAAAAATACGAGGAGCCTGAAAAGGCCTGAAAAATACGAGGAGCCTGAAAAGGTGTAAAAAATACGAGGAGCCTGATAAGGTGTGAAAAATACGAGGAGCCTGAAAAGGTGTGAAAAATACGAGGAGCCTGACAAAGCCTCAAAAATACGTGGACCCTGAAAAGGTGTGAAAAATACGAGGAGCCTGGAAAGGCCTGAAAAATACGAGGAGCCTGAAAATGTGTGAAAAATACGAGGAGCCTGAGAAGGTGTGAAAAATACGAGGAGCCTGAAAAGGCCTGGAATATACGAGGAGCCTGAAAAGGTGTGAAAAATACGAGGAGCCTGAAAAGGCCTGAAAAATATGAGGAGCCTGAAAAGGCCTGAAAAAAAACGAGGATCCTGAAAAGGTGTGAAAAATACGAGGAGCCTGAAATGGTGTGAAAAATATGAGGAGCCTGAAAAGGCCTGAAAAATACGAGGAGCCTGACAATTGTGAAAAAAAACGAGGAAAGCTGAAAAGGCCGTGAAAAATACGAGGAAGGCCTGAAAAAGGTGTCAAAAATACGAGGAGCCTGACAAGGTGTAAAAATACGAGGAGCCTGAAAAAATGTGAAAAATACGAGGAGCCTGAAAAGGTGTGAAAAATACGAGAAGCCTGAAAAGGTGTGAAAAATATGAGGGGCATGAAGAGGTGTGAAAAATACGAGGAGCCTGAAAAGGTGTGAAAAATACGAGGAGCCTGAAACGGTGTGAAAAATATGAGGAGCCTGAAAAGGTGTGATAAATACGAGGAGCCTGAAAAGGCCTGTAAAATACGAGGAGCCTGAAGAGGTGTGAGAAATATGAGGAGCCTGAAAAGGTGTGAAAAATACGAGGAGCCTGACAAAGCCTGAAAAATACGAGGACCCTGAAAAGATGTGAAAAATACGAGGAGCCTGAAAAGGCCTGAAATATACCAGGAGCCTGAAAAGGTGTGAAAAATACGAGGAGCCTGAAAAGGTGTGAAAAATACGAGGAGCCTGAAAAGGCCTGAAAAATACGAGGAGCCTGAAAAGGCCTGAAATATACGAGGAGCTTGAAAAGGTGTGAAAAATACGAGGAGCCTGAAAATGTGTGAAAAAAACGAGGAGCCTGAAAAGGCCTGAAAAATACGAGGAGCCTGAAAAGGCCTGAAAAATATGAGGAGCCTGAAAAGTTGTTAAAAATACGAGGAGTATGAAAAGTTGTGAAAAATACGAGGAGCCTGAAAAGGTGTGAAAAATACGAGGAGCCTGAAAAGGTTGTAAAATACGAGGAGCCTGAAAAGGTGTGAAAAATACAAGGAGACTGAAAAGGTGTGAAAAATACGAGGAGCCTGAAAAGGTGTGAAAAATACAAGGAGCCTGAAAAGGTGTGAAAAATACGAGGAGCCTGAAAAGGTGTGAAAAATACGAGGTGCCTGAAAAGGTGTGAAAAATACGAGGAGCCTGAAAAAGTGTGAAAAATATGAGGGGCATGAAGAGGTGTGAAAAATACGAGGAGCCTGAAAAGGCCTGAAAAATACGAGGAGCCTGAAAAGGACTGAAAAATACGAGGAGCCTGAAAAGGTGTGAAAAATATGAGGAGCCTGAAAAGGTGTGAAAAATACGAGGAGCCTGAAAAGGCCTGAAAATTATGAGGAGCCTGAAAAGGTGTGAAAAATATGAGGAGCCTGAAAAGGCCTGAAATATACGAGGAGCCTGAAAAGGTGTAAAAATACGAGGAGCCTGAAAAGGTGTGAAAAATACGAGGAGCCTGAAAAGTCCTGAAATATACGAGGAGCATGAAAAGGTGTGAAAAATACGAGGAGCCTGAAAAGGTGTGAAAAATACGAGGAGCCTGAAAAGGCCTGAGAAATACGAGGAGCCTGAAAAGGCCTGAGAAATACGAGGAGCCTGAAATGGCCTGAAGAATACGAGGAGCTTGAAAAGGCCTGAAAAATACGAGGAGCCTGAAAAGGTGTGAAAAATACGAGGAGCCTGAAAAGGCCTGAAAAATACGAGGAGCCTGAAAAGGCGTGAAAAACACGAGGAGCCTGAAAAAGCGTGAAAAATATGAGAGCCTGAAAAGGTGTGAAAAATAGGAGGAGCCTGAAAAGGCCTGAAAAATACGAGGAGCCTGAAAAGGTGTGAAAAATACGAGGAGCCTGAAAAGGCCTGAAATATACGAGGAGCTTGAAAAGGTGTGAAAAATACGAGGAGCCTGAAAAGGTGTGAAAAATACGAAATACGAGGAGCCTGAAAAGGTGTGAAAAATACGAGGAGCCTGAAAAGGCCGGAAATATACGAGGAGCTTGAAAAGGTGTGAAAAATACGAGGAGCCTGAAAAGGTGTGAAAAATACGAGGAGCCTGAAAACGCCTGAGAAATACGAGGAGCCTGAAAAGGCCTGAAAAATACGAGGAGCTTGAAAAGGCCTGAAAAATACGAGGAGCCTGAAAAGGTGTGAAAAATACGATGAGCCTGAAAAGCCTGAAAAATACGGAGGAGCCTGAAAAGAGTGTCAAAAATACGAGGAGCCTGACAAGGTGTGAAAAATACGAGGAGCCTGAAAAAGTGTGAAAAATACGAGGAGCCAGAAAAGGCCTGAAAAATACGAGGAGCCTGAAAAGGTGTCAAAATACGAGGAGCCTGACAAGGTGTGAAAAATACGAGGAGCCTGAAAAAGTGTGAAAAATACGAGGAGCCTGAAAAGGTGTGAAAAATATGAGGAGCCTGAAAAGGTGTGATAAATACGAGGAGCCTGAAAAGGCCTGAAAAATACGAGGAGCCTGAAAAGGTGTGAGAAATATGAGGAGCCTGAAAAGGTGTGAAAAATACGAGGAGCCTGACAAAGCCTGAAAAATACGAGGACCCTGAAAAGATGTGAAAAATACGAGGAGCCTGAAAAGGCCTGAAATATATCAGGAGCCTGAAAAGGTGTGAAAATACGAGGAGCCTGAAAAGGCCTGAAAAATACGAGGAGCCTGAAAAGGCTTGAAATATACGAGGAGCTTGAAAAGGTGTGAAAAATACGAGGAGCCTGAAAATGTGTGAAAAAAACGAGGAGCCTGAAAAGGCCTGAAAAATACGAGGAGCCTGAAAAGGCCTGAAAAATATGAGGAGCCTGAAAAGTTGTTAAAAATACGAGGAGCCTGAAAAAGGAGTGAAAAATACGAGGAGCCTGAAAAGGTGTGAAAAATACGAGGAGCCTGAAAAGGCCTGAAAAATACGAGGAGCCTGTAAAGGTGTGAAAAATACGAGGAGCCTGAAAAGGTGTGAAAAATACGAGGAGCCTGAAAAGGTGTGAAAAATACGAGGTGCCTGAAAAGGTGTGAAAAATACGAGGAGCCTGAAAAGGCCTGAGAAATACGAGGAGCCTGAAAAGGCCTGAAGAATACGAGGAGCTTGAAAAGGCCTGAAAAATACGAGGAGCCTGAAAAGGTGTGAAAAATACGAGGAGCCTGAAAAGGCCTGAAAAATACGAGGAGCCTGAAAAGGTGTGAAAAATACGAGAAGCCTGAAAAGGTGTGAAAAATATGAGGGGCAGGAAGAGGTGTGAAAAATACGAAGATCCTGAAAAGGTGTGAAAAATACGAGGAGACTGAAAAGGGCTGAAAAATACGAGGAGCCTGAAAAGGCCTGAAAAATACGAGGAGCCTTAAAAGGTGTGAAAAATACGAGGAGCCTGAAAAGGCCTGAAAAATACGAGGAGCCTGAAAAGGTGTGAAAAATACGAGGAGCCTGAAAAGGACTGAAGAATACGAGGAGGCTGAAAAGGTGGGAAAAATACAAGGAGCCTGAAACGGTGTGAAAAATACGAGGAGCCTGAAAAGGTGTGAAAAATACGAGGAGCCTGAAAAGGTGTGAAAAATATGAGAAGCCTGAAAAGGCGTGAAAAATACGAGGAGCCTGAAAAGGCCTGAAAAATACGAGGAGCCTGAAAAGGTGTGAAAAATACGAGGAGCCTGAAAAGGCCTGAAAAATACGAGGAGCCTGAAAAGGTGTGAAAAATACGAGGAGCCTGAAAAGGCCTGAAATATACCAGGAGCCTGAAAAGGCCTGAAAAATACGAGGAGCCTGAAAAGGTGTGAAAAGTACGAAGAGCCTGAAAAGGCCTGAAAAATACGAGGAGCCTGAAAAGGGGTGAAAAATACGAGGAACCTGAAAAGGCTTGAAAAATTCGAGGAGCCTGAAAACGTGTGAAAAATACAAGGAGCCTGAAAAGGCCTGAAAAATACGAGGAGCCTGAAAAGCTGTGAAAAATACGAGGAGCCTGAAAAGGCTTGAAAAATACGAGGACCCTGAAAAGGTCTGAAAAATACGAGGAGCCTGAAAAGGTGTGAAAAATACGAGGAGCCTGAAAAGGTGTGAAAAATAGGATGAGCCTGAAATGGCCTGAAGAATACGAGGAGCCTGAAAAGGTGTGAAAAATACGAGGAGCCTGAAAAGGTGTGAAAAATACGAGGAGCCTGAAAAGGTGTGAAAAATACGAGGAGCCTGAAAAGGTGTGAAAAATACGAGGAGCCTTAAAAGGCTTGAAAAATTCGAGGAGCCTGAAAAGGCCTGAAAAATACGAGGAGACTGAAAAGGCCTGAAAAATACGAGGGCCTGAAAAGGAGTGAAAAATACGAGGAGCCTGAAAAGGTGTGAAAAATACGAGGAGCCTGAAAAGGTGTGAAAAATACGAGGAGCCTGAAAAGGCCTGAAAAATACGAGGAGGCTGAAAAGGTGTGAGAAATATGAGGAGCCTGAAAAGGTGTGAAAAATACGAGAAGCCTGACAAAGCCTGAAAAATATGAGGACCCTGAAAAGATGTGAATAATACGAGGAGCCTTAAAAGGCCTGAAATATACCAAGCAGCCTGAAAAGGTGTGAAAAATACGAGGAGCCTGAAAAGGTGTGAAAAATACGAGGAGCCTGAAAAGGCGTGAAAAATACGAGGAGCCTGAAAAGGCTGAAAAATACGAGGAGCCTGAAAAGGTGTGAAAAATACTAGGAGCCTGAAAAGGTGTGAAAAATACGAGGAGCCTGAAAAGGTGTGAAAAATACGAGGAGCCTGAAAGGTGTGAAAAATACGAGGAGCCTGAAAAGGTGTGAAATATACGAGGAGCCTGAAAAGGTGTGAAAAATACGAGGAGCCTGAAAAGACGTGAAAAATACGAGGAGCCTGAAAATGCGTGAAAAATACGAGGAGCCTGAAAAGGTGTGAAAATACGAGGAGGCCCAGAAAAGGTGTGAAAAATATGACGACATGGAAAACGTGTGAAAAAATACGAGGGCCTGAAAAGGTGTGAAAAATACGAGGAGCTGAAAAGGCCTGAAAAATATGAGGACGCTGAAAAGGTGTGAAAAATACGAGGAGCCTGAAAAGGCCTGAAAAATACGAGGAGCCTGAAAAGGTGTGAAAAATACGAGGAGCCTGAAAAGGTGTGAAAAATACGAGGAGCCTGAAAAGGTGTGAAAAATACGAGGAGCCTGAAAATTCCTGAAAAATACGAGGGCCTGAAACGGTGTGAAAAAAAAAATACGAGGAGCCTGAAAAGGTGTGAAAAATACGAGGAGCCTGAAAAGGTGTGAAAAATACGAGGAGCCTGAAAAGGCTGAAAAATACGAGGAGCCTGAAAAGGCTTGAAAAATTCGAGGAGCCTGAAAACGTGTGAAAAATACAAGGAGCCTGAAAAGGCCTGAAAAATACGAGGAGCCTGAAAATGTGTGAAAAATACGAGGAGCCTGAAAAGATGTGAAAAATACGAGGAGCCTGAAACGGTGTGAAAAATACGAGGAGCCTGAAAAGGTGTGAAAAATACGAGGAGCCTGAAAAGGCCTGAAATTATTGAGAGCATGAAAAGGTGTGAAAAATACAGTAGCTGAAAAGGACTGAAAAATATGAGGGGCCTCTGAAAATTTGTAAAAAATACGAGGAGCCTGAAAAGGTGTGAAATAAGACGAGGGATGAAGGTCTGGGAAAAAAAAAATATGAGGGGCCTGAAAAGGTGTGAAAAATACGAGGAGCCTGAAAAGGCCTGAAAAATATGAGGAGCCTGAAAAGGCCTGAAAAATACGCGGAGCCTGAAAATGCCTGAAAAATACGAGGAGCCTGAAAAGGCCTGAAAAATACGAGGAGCCTGAAAAGGTGTGAAAAATACGCGGAGCCTGAAAAGGTGAGAAAAATATGAGGAGCCTGAAAGGGTGTGAAAATACGAGGAGCCTGAAAAGGCCTGAAAAATACGAGGAGCCTGAAAAGGTGTGAAAAATACGAGGAGCCTAAAAACGTGTGAAAAATACGAGTAGCCTGAAGAGTTGTGAAAAATACGAGGAGCCTGAAGAGGTGTGAAAAATATGAGGAGCCTGAAGAGGTGTGAAAAATACGAGGAGCCTGAAATGGCCTGAAAAATACGAGGAGCCTGAAAAGGTGTTAAAAATAAAAGGAGACTGAAAAGGCCTGAAAAATCCGAGGAGCCTGAAAAGGCCTGAAAAATACGAGGAGCCTGAAAAGGTGTGAAAAATACTAGGAGCTTGAAAAGGCGTGAAAAATACGAGGAGCCTGAAAGGCGTGAAAAATACGAGGAGCCTGAAAAGGTGGAAAAATACGAGGAGCCTGAAAAGGCCTGAAAAATACGAGGAGCCTGAAAAGGTGTGAAAAATACGAGGAGCCTGAAAAGGCCTGCAGAATAAGAGGAGCCTGAAAAGGCCTGAAAGATACAAGGAGCCTGAAAAGGCCTGAAAAATACGAGGAGCCTGAAAAGGTGTGAAAAAGCCGAGGAGCCTGAAAAGGCCTGAAAAATACGAGGAGCCTGAAAAGGTGTGAAAAATCCGAGGAGCCTGAAAAGACCTGCAGAATACGAGGAGCCTGAAAAGGCCTGAAAAATACGAGGAGCCTGAAAAGGTGTGAAAAATACGAGGAGCCTGAAAAGGCCTGAAAAATACGAGGAGCCTGAAAAGGCCTAAAAAATACGAGGAGCCTGAAAAGGCGTGAAAAAAATGAGGAGCCTGAAAAGGCCTGAAAATACCAGGAGCCTGAAAAGGTGTGAAAAATACGAGGAGCCTGAAAAGTTGTGAAAAATATGAGGAGCATGAAAAGGCCTGAAAAATCGAGGCGCCTGAAGAGGTGTGATAAATATGAGGAGCCTGAAAAGGCCTGAAAAATACGTGGAGCCTGAAAATTCCTGAAAAATACGAGTAGCCTGAAAAGGTGTGAATAATCCAAGGAGCCAGAAAAGGTGTGAAAAATTCGAGGAGCCTGAAAAGGGGTGAATAATCCGAGGAGCCTGAAAAGGCCTGAAAAATACGAGGAGCCTGAAAAGGTGTGAAAAACCTGAGGAGCCTGAAAAGGCCTGAAAAATACGAGGAGCCTGAAAAGGCCTGCAGAATACGAGGAGCCTGAAAAGGCCTGAAAAATATGAGGAGCCTGAAAAGGTGTGAAAAATACGAGGAGCCTGAAAAGGCCTGAAAAATACGAGGAGCCTGAAAAGGCCTGACAATACGAGGAGCCTGAAAAGCTGTGAAAATACGAGGAGCCTGAAAAGTGTGAAAAATACGAGGAGCCTGAAAAGGTGTGAAAAATACGAGGAGCCTGAAAAGGTGTGAAAAATAGGAGGAGCCTGAAAAGGTTGAAAAATACGAGGAGCCTCAAAAGACGTGAAAAATACGAGGAGCCTGAAGAGGTGTGAAAAATACGAGGAGCCTGAAAAGGTGTGAAAAATACGAGGAGCCTGAAAAGGTGTGAAAAATACGAGGAGCCTGAAAAGGTGTGAAAAATATGAGGGGCATGAAGAGGTGTGAAAAATACGAGAAGCCTGAAAGGTGTCAAAAATACGAGGAACCTGAAAAGGCCTGAAAAAAATGATTTTTCAGGCCTTTTCATGCTCCTCATATTTTTCACAACTTTTCAGGCTCCTCGTATTTTTCACACCTTTTCAGGCTCCTGGTATTTTTCAGGTCTTTTCAGGCTCCTCGGATTTTTCACACCTTTTCAGGCTCCTCGTATTTTTCAGACCTTTTCAGGCTCCTCGGGTTTTTCACACCTTTTCAGGCTCCTCGTATTTTTCAGGCCTTTTCAGGCTCCTTGTATCTTTCAGGCCTTTTCAGGCTCCTCTTATTCTGCAGGCCTTTTCAGGCTCCTCGTATTTTTCACACCTTTTCAGGCTCCTCGTATTTTTCAGGCCTTTTCAGGCTCCTCGGGTTTTTCACACCTTTTCAGGCTCCTCGTATTTTTCAGGCCTTTTCAGGCTCCTTGTATCTTTCAGGCCTTTTCAGGCTCCTCTTATTCTGCAGGCCTTTTCAGGCTCCTCGTATTTTTCACACCTTTTCAGGCTCCTCGTATTTTTCAGGCCTTTTAAGGCTCCTCGTATTTTTCACACCTTTTCAGGCTCCTCGTATTTTTCACGCGTTTCAGGCTCCTCGTATTTTTCACGCCTTTTCAAGCTCCTAGTATTTTTCACACCTTTTCAGGCTCCTCGTATTTTTCACACCTTTTCAGGCTCCTCGGATTTTTCAGGTCTTTTCAGGCTCCTTTTATTTTTAACACCTTTTCAGGCTCCTCGTATTTTTCAGGCCTTTTCAGGCTCCTCGTATTTTTCACACCTCTTCAGGCTCCTCATATTTTTCACACCTCTTCAGGCTCCTCGTATTTTTAACGACTTTTCAGGCTCCTCGTATTTTTCACATCTTTTTAGGCTTCTCGTATTTTTCACACCTTTTCAGGCTCCTTATATTTTTCACGCCTTTTCAGGCTCCTCGTATTTTCACACCTTTTCAGGCTCCTCGTATTTTTCTCACCTTTTCAGGCTCCGCGTATTTTTCACACCTTTTCAGGCTCCTCGTATTTTTCAGGCCTTTTCAGGCTCCTCGAATTTTTCAGGCATTTTCAGGCTCCTCGTATTTTTCACACCTTTTCAGGCCCCTCATATTTTTCAGGCCTTTTCTGGCTCTCGTGTTTTTCAGGCCTTTCAGGCTCCTTGTATTTTTCACGCCTTTTCAGGCTCCTCGTATTTTTCACACCTTTTCAGGCCCCTCGTATTTTTCACACCTTTTCAGGCTCCGCGTATTTTTCACACCTTTTAAGGCTCCTCGTATTTTTCAGGCCGTTTCAGGCTCCTCGTATTTTTCAGGCCTTTCCAGGCTCCTCGTATTTTTTTTTTTCCCACCTTTCAGGCTCCTCGTATTTTTCACATCTTTTAAGGCTCCTCGTATTTGTAACACCTTTTCAGGCTCCTCGTATTTTTCACACCTTTTCAGGCTCCTCGTAATTTTCACAACTTTTCAGGCTCCTCGTATTTTTCACACCTTTTCAGGCTCCTCGTATTTTTCAGGCCTTTTCAGGCTCCTCGTATTTTTCACACCTTTTCAGGCTCCTCGTATTTTTCAGGCCTTTTCAGGCTCCTGGTATATTTCAGGCCTTTTCAGGCTCCTCGTATTTTTCACACCTTTTCAGGCTCCTCGTATATTTCACACCTTTTCAGGCTCCTCGTATTTTTCACACCTTTTCAGGCTCCTCGTTTTTTTCAGGCCTTTTCAGGCTCCTCATATTTTTCAGGCCTTTTCAGGCTCCTCGTATTTTTAACAACTTTTCAGGCTCCTCATATTTTTCAGGCCGATTCAGGCTCCTCGTACTTTTCAGGCCTTTTCAGGCTCCTCGTATTTTTCACACCTTTTCAGGCTCCTCGTATTTTTCACACCTTTTCAGGCTCCTCGTATTTTTCAGGCCTTTTCAGGCTCCTCGTTTTTTTCACACTGTTTCAGGCTCCTTGTATTTTTCACACCTTTTCAGGGTCCTCATATTTTTCAGGCCATTTCAGGCTCCTCGTATTTTTCACACCTTTTCTGTCTCCTCGTATTTTTCACTCCATCTCAGGCCCTCGTATTTTTCAGGCCTTTTCAGGCTCCTCGTATTTTTCAGGCCTTTTCAGGCTCCTTGAATTTTTCAAGCCTTTTCAGGCTCCTCGTATTTTTCACACCTTTTCAGGCTCCTCGTATTTTTCACACCTTTTCAGGCTCCTCGTATTCTTCAGGCTTTTTCAGGCTCCTCCTATTTTTCACACCTTTTCAGGCTCCTCGTATTTTTCACACCTTTTCAGGCTCCTCGTATTTTTCACACCTTTTCAGGCTCCTCGTATTTTTCAAGCCTTTTCAGGTTCCTCGTATTTTTCACAGCTTTTCAGGCTCCTCATATTTTTCAGGCCTTTTCAGGCTCCTCGTATTTTTCACACGTTTTCAGGCTCCTCGAATTTTTCAAGCCTTTTCAGGCTCCTCGTATTTTGCACACCTTTTCAGGCTCCTCGTATTTTTCACACCTTTTCAGGCCTCTCGTATTTTTCATGCCTTTTCAGGCTCCTCGTATTTTTCACACCTTTTCAGGCTCCTCGTATTTTTCAGGCCGCTTCAGGCTCCTCGTATTTTTCACACCTTTTCAGGCTCCTCGTATTTTCACGCCTTTTCAGGCTCCTCGTATTTTTCACACCTTTTCAGGCTCCTCGTATTTTTCACACCTTTTCAGGCTCCTCGTATTTTTCACACCGTTTCAGGCTCCTCGTATTTTTCACACCTTTTCAGGTTCCTCATATTTTTCAGGCCGTTTCAGGCTCCTCGTATTGTTCAGGCCTTTTCAGGCTCCTCGTATTTTTCAGGCCGTTTCAGGCTCCTCGTATTTTTCACGCCTTTTCAGGCTCCTCGTATTTTTCACACCTTTTCAGGCTCCTCGTATTTTTCACACCGTTTCAGGCACCTCGTTTTTTTCACACCTTTTCAGGCTCCTCGTATTTTTCACACCTTTTCAGGCTCCTCGTATTTTTCACACCTCTTCAAGCTCCTCGTATTTTTCACACCTTTTCAGGCTCCTCGTATTTTTCACACCTTTTCAGACTCCTCGTATTTTTCAGGCCTTTTCAGGCTAATCGTATTTTTCAAGGCTTTTCAGGCTCCTCGTATTTTTCACACCTTTTCAGGCTCCTCGTATTTTTCCCACCTTTTCAGGGTCCCATATTTTTCACACCTTATTCTGGCCTCCTCGTATTTTTTCACACCTTTTTCAGGCTCCTCGTATTTTTTCACACCCTTTTCATGCCCTCTATTTTTTCACACCATTTTCAGGCTCCTCGTATTTTTCACGCCTTTTCAGGCGCCTCGTATTTTTTCAGGCCTTTTCAGGCTCCTCGTATTTTACAGGCCTTTTCAGGCTCCTCGTATTTTTCACACCTTTTCAGGCTCCTCGTATTTTTCACACCTTTTCAGGCTCCTTTTATTTTTCAGGCCTTTTCAGGCTCCTCGTATTTTTCATACCTTTTCAGGCTCCTCGTATTTTTCAGGCCTTTTCAGGCTCCTGGGATATTTCAGGCTTTTTCAGGCTCCTCGTATTTTTCACACCTTTTCAGGGTCCTCGTATTTTTCAGGCTTTGTCAGGCTCCTCGTATTTTTCACACCTTTTCATGCTCCTCGTATTTTTCACACCTTTTCAGGCTCCTCGTATTTTTCAGGCCTTTTAAGGCTCCTCGTATTTTTCACTCCTTTTCAGGCTCCTCATATTTTTCACACCTTTTCAGGCTCCTCGTATTTTTCAGGCCTTTTCAGGCTCCTCGTATTTTTCAGGCCTTTTCAGGCTCCTCGTATTTTTCACACCTTTTCAGGCTCCTCGTATTTTTCAGCCCTTTTCAGGCTCCTCGTATTTTTCACACCTTTTCAGGCTCCTCGTATTTTTCAGGCCTTTTCAGGCTCCTCGTATTTTTCAGGCCTTTTCAGGCTCCTCGTATTTTTCAGGCCTTTTCAGGCTCCTCGTATTTTTGACACCTTTTCAGGATTCTCGTATTTTTCACACCTCTTCATGCCCCTCATATTTTTCACACCTTTTCAGGCTCCTCGTATTTTTCACACCTTTTCAGGCTCCTCGTATTTTTCACACATTTTCAGGCTCCTCGTATTTTTCACACCTTTTCAGGCTCCTCGTATTTTTCAGCCCTTTTCAGGCTCCTCGTATTTTTCACACCTTTTCAGGCTCCTCGTATTTATCAGGCCTATTCAAGCTCCTCGTATTTCTCAGGCCTTTTCAGGCTCCTCGTATTTCTCAGGCCTTTTGAGGCTCCTCGTATTTTTCACACCTTTTCAGGCTCCTCGTATTTTTCACACCTTTTCAGGCTCCTCGTTTTTTTCACACCTTTTCAGGCTCCTCGTATTTTTCACACCTTTTCAGGGTCCTCATATTTTTCACACCTTTTCTGCCTCCTCGTATTTTTCACACCTTTTCAGGCTCCTCGTATCCTTTTCAGGCCCTCGTATTTTTCAAGAATTTTCAGGCTCCTCGTATTTTTCACACCTTTTCAGGCTCCTCGTATTTTTCACACCTTTTCAGGCTCCTCGTATTTTTCACACCTTTTCAGGCTCCTCGTATTTTTCACACCTTTTCAGGCTCCTCGTATTTTTCAGGCCTTTTCGGCTCCTCGTATTTTTCACACCTTTTCAGGCTCCTCGTATTTTTCACACATTTTCAGGGTCCTCGTATTTTTCACACCTTTTCAGGGTCCTCGAATTTTTCACACCTTTTCAGGCTCCTCGTATTTTTCAGGCTTTGTCAGGCTCCTCGTATTTTTCAGGATTTTTCAGGCTCCTCGTATTTTTCACACCTCTTCAGGCCCTTCATATTTTTCAGGCCTTTTCAGGCTCCTCGTATTTTTCAGGCCTTTTCAGGCTCCTCGTATTTTTCAGGCCATTTCAGGCTCCTAATATTTTTCACACCTTTTCAGGCTCCTCGTATTTTTCAGGCCTTTTCAGGCTCCTCGTATTTTTCAGGCCTTTTCAGGCTCCTCGTATTTTTCACACCTTTTAAGGCTCCTCCTATTTTCACACCTTTTCAGGCTCCTCGTATTTTTCAAGCCTTTTCAGGTTCCTCGTATTTTTCACACCTTTTCAGGCTCCTCGTATTTTTCACACCTTTCAGTCTCCTCGTATTTTTCACTCCGTTTCAGGCCCTCGTATTTTTCAGGCCTTTTCAGGCTCCTCGTATTTTTCAGGCCTTTTCAGGCTCCTCGAATTTTTCAAGCCTTTTCAGGCTCCTCGTATTTTTCACACCTTTTCAGGCTCCTCGTATTTTTACACCTTTTCAGGCTCCTCGTATTTTTCATGCCTTTTCAGGCTCCTCGTATTTTTCACACTATTTAAGGCTAATCGTATTTTTCAGGCGTTTTCAGGCTCCTCGTATTTTTCACACCTTTTCAGGCTCCTCGTATTTTTCAGGCCTTTTCAGGCTCCTCGTATTTTTCACACCTTTTCACGCCCCTCATATTTTTCAGGCCTTTCAGGCTCCTCGTATTTTTCCCGCATTTTCAGGCTCCTCATATTTTTCAGGCCTTTTCCGGCTCCTCGTATTTTTCAGGCCTTTTCAGGCTCCTCATATTTTTCACAACTTTCCAGGGTCCTCGTATTTTTCACAACTTTTCAGGCTTCTTGTATTTTACAGGACTTTTCAGGCTCCTCGTAATTTTCACACCTTTTCAGGCTCCTCATATTTTTCACACCTTTTCAGGCTCCTCTTATTTCCTCGTATTTTTCACACCTTTTCAGGCTACTCGTATTTTTCACACCTTTTCAGGCTCCTCGTATTTTTCACATCTTTTCAGGCTCCTCGTATTTGTAACACCTTTTCAGGCTCCTCGTATTTTTCGCACCTTTTCAGACTCCTCGTATTTTTCACACGTTTTCAGGCTCCTCGTATTTTTCACACTTTTCAGGCTCCTCGTATTTTTCACACCTTTTCAGGCTCCTCGTATTTTTCACACCTTTTCAGGCTCCTCGTATTTTTCACATCTTTTCAGGGTCCTCGTATTTTTCAGGCTTTGTCAGGCTCCTCGTATTTTTCACACCTTTTCAGGCTCCTCATATTTCTCACACCTTTTCAGGCTCCTCGTATTTTTCAGGCCTTTTCAGGCTCCTCCTATTTTTCACACCTTTTCAGGCTCTCATATTTTTCACACTTTTTCAGGCTCCTCGTGTTTTTCACGCCTTTTCAGGCTCCTCGTATTTTTCAGGCCTTTTCAGGCTCCTCGTATTTTCACCACTTTTCAGGGTCCTCGTTTTTTCACACATTTTCAGGCTCCTCGTATTTTAGCCTTCAGGCTCTCGTATTTTTTTCACATCTTTTCAGGGTCCTCGATTTTTCAAGGCTTTGTCAGGCTCCTCGTATTTTTTCACACCTTTTCAGGGCTCCTCATATCTCTCTCCTCCTCCTCAGCTCCTCGTATTTTTCAGGCCTTTTCAGGCTCCTTGTATTTATCACACCTTTTTCAGGCTCCTCGTATTTTTCACGCCTTTTCAGGCTCCTCGTATTTTTCACGCCTTTTCAGGCTCCTCGTATTTTTCACGCCTTTTCAGGCTCCTCGTATTTTTCACGCCTTTTCAGGCTCCTCGTATTTTTCACGCCTTTTCAGGCTCCTCGTATTTTTCACACCTTTTCAGGCTCCTCGTATTTTTCAGCCCTTTTCAGGCTCCTCGTTTTTTTCAGGCCTTTTCAGGCTCCTCGTATTGTTCACACCTTTTCAGGCTCCTCGTATTTTTCACACCTTTTCATGCTCCTCGTATTTTTCAGACCTTTTCAAGGTCCTCGTATTTTTCAAGCCTTTGCAGGCTCCTCGTATTTTTCACAGCTTTTCAGGCTCCTCGTATTTTTCAGGCCTCTTCAGGCTCCTTGTATTTTTCACACGTTTTCAGGCTCCTCGAATTTTTCAAGCCTTTTCAGGCTCCTCGTATTTTTCAGCCTTTTCAGGCTCCTCGTATTTTTCACACCTTTTCAGGCTCCTCGTATTTTTCACACCTTTTCAGGCTCCTCGTATTTTTCACACCTTTTCAGGCTCCTCATATTTTTCAGGCCTTTTCAGGCTCCTCGTTTTTTTCACACTGTTTCAGGCTCCTCGTATTTTTCACACCTTTTCAGGGTCCTCATATTTTTCAGGCCTATTCAGGCTCCTCGTATTTTTCACACCTTTTCAGGCTCCTCGTATTTTTCAGGCCTTTCCAGGCTCCTCGTATTTTTCACACCTTTTCAGGGTCCTCGTATTTTTCAAGCTTTGTCAGGCTCCACGTATTTTTCACACCTTATCAGGCTCCTCGTAATTTTTTTAACCTTTTCAGTCTCCTGTATTTTTCAGGCCTTTTCAGGTCTTACGTATCTTTTCGCCTTTTCAGGCTCCCGTATTTTTTTCACCCTTTTCAGGCTCCCCCGTATATTTCACAGTTTTCAGCCATCCTCGGATATTTTTCAACCTTTTTCAGGCTTTCTGGTATTTATTTCAGGCCTCTAACAGGCTTCTCGTATTTTTCAGCCTTTTCAGGCTCTCGATATTTTTTCACACATTTTCAGGCTCTCGTATTTCACCCTTTTTCAGGCTCCTTCGTATTTTTTCACGACCTTTTCAGAGTCCTCGTATTTTCACACCTTTCAGGGCTCCCGTATTTTTTCACACCTTTTCAGGCTCCTCATATTTTTCACACCTTTTCAGGCTCCTCGTATTTATCACACCTTTTCAGGCTCCTCGTATTTTTCACACCTTTTCAGGCTCCTCGTATTTTCCAGGCCTTTTCAGGCTCCTCATATTTTTCACACCTTTTCAGGCTCCTCGTATTTTTCACACCTTTTCAGACTCCTCGTATTTTTCACACCTTTTCAGGCTCCTCGTATTTTTCAGGCCTTTTCAGGCTCCTCGTATTTTTCACACCTTTTCAGGCTCCTCGTATTTTTCACACCGTTTCAGGCTCCTCGTATTATTCACACCTTTTCAGGGTCCTCGTATTTTTCACACCGTTTCAGGCCCTCGTATATTTCAGGAATTTTCAGGTTCCTCGTATTTTTCACACCTTTTCAGGCTCCTCGTATTTTTCACACCTTTTCAGGCTCCTCGTATTTTTCAGGCCTTTTCAGGCTTCTCGTATTTTTCACACCTTTAGAGGCTCCTCGTATTTTTCACACCTTTTCAGGCTCCTCGTATTTTTCACACCTTTTCAGGCTCCTCGTTTTTTTCACACCTTTTCAGGCTCCTCGTATTTTTCACACGTTTTCAAGGTCGTCATATTTTTCACACCTTTTCTGGCTCCTCGTATTTTTCACACCGTTTCAGGCCCTCGTATTTTTCAGAAATTTTCAGGCTCCTCGTATTTTTCACACCTTTTCACGCTCCTCGTATTTTTCACACCTTTTGAGGCTCCTCGTATTTTTCACACCTTTTCAGGCTCCTCGTATTTTTACACTTTTCAGGCTCTCGTATTTTTCGAACACCTTTTCAGGCTCCTTCATATATTTCACACCTTTCAGGCCTCTATTTTTCACATCTTATTCAGGTCCTTCGTATTTTTCACACCTTTTCAGGTCCTCGTATTTCAGGCATTTTCAGGGCTCCTCGTATTTTTTCACGCCTTTTAGGCCCCTGGTATTTTTCACACCTTTTAGGCTCCTGTATTTTTCACACCTTTTTCAGGCTCTCGTATTTTTCACACATTTCAGGCTCCTCGTTATTTTCAGCCTTCAGGCTTCCTCGTATTTTTCACATCTTTTCCAGGGTCCTACGTATTTTTCAGGCTTGTCAGGCCTCTCGCTATTTTTCACACCTTTTCAGGCTCCTCATATTTCTCATACCTTTTCAGGCTCCTCGTATTTTTCAGGCCTTTTCAGGCTCTCGTATTTATCACCCTTTTTTCAGGCTCCTTCATATTTTCACACTTCAGGCTCCTCGATTTTTCACACCTTTTCAGGCTCCTCGTATTTTTCACACCTCTTCATGCCCCTCATATTTTTCACACCTTTTCAGGCTTCTCGTATTTTTCACACCTTTTCAGGCTCCTCGTATTTTTCACACTTTTTCAGGCTCCTCGTATTTTTCACACCTTGTCAGGCTCCTCGTATTTTTGACACCTTTTCAGGCTCCTCGTATTTTTCAGGCCTTTTCAGGCTCCTCGTATTTTTCACACCTTTTCAGGCTCCTCGTATTTTTCAGGCCTTTTCAAGCTCCTCGTATTCTTCAGGCCTTTTCAGGCTCCTCTTATTTTTCAGGCCCTTTCAGGCTCCTCGTATTTTTAACACCTTTTCAGGCTCCTCGTATTTTTCAGTCCTTTTCAGGCTCCTCGTATTTTTCACACCTTTTCAGGGTCCTCGTATTTTTCAAGCTTTGTCAGGCTCCTCGTATTTTTCACACCTTTTCAGGCTCCTCGTATTTTTCACACCTTTTCAGGCTCCTCGTATTTTTCAGGCCTTTTCAGGCTCCTCGTACTTTTCAGGCCTTTTCAGGCTCCTAGTATATTTCACACCTTTTCAGGCTCCTCGTATTTTTCACTCCTTTTCAGGCCCTCGTATTTTTCAGGCCTTTTCAGTCTCCTCGTATTATTCAGGCCTTTTCAGGCTCCTCGAATTTTTCAAGCCTTTTCAGGCTCCTCGTATTTTTCACACCTTTTCAGGCTCCTCGTATTTTTCACACCTTTTCAGGCTCCTCGTATTCTTCAGGCCATTTCAGGCTCATCCTATTTTTCACACCTTTTCAGGTTCCTCGTATTTTTCACACCTTTTCAGGCTCCTCGTATTTTTCAGACCTTCAGGGTCCTCGTATTTTTCAAGCCTTTTCAAGCTCCTCGTATTTTTCACAGCTTTTCAGGCTCCTCGTATTTTTCAGGCCTGTTCAGGCTCCTTGTATTTATCACACGTTTTCAGGCTCCTCGAATTTTTCAAGCCTTTTCAGCCTCCTCGTATTTTTCAGGCCTTTTCAGGCTCCTCGTATTTTTCACACCTTTTCAGGGTCCTCGTATTTTTCACACCTTTTCAGGCTCCTCGTATTTTTCACACCTTTTCAGGCTCCTCGTATTTTTCAGGCCTTTTCAGGCTCCTCATATTTTTCACACCTTTTCAGGCTCCTCGTATTTTTCAGGCCTTTTCAGGCTCCTCGTGATTTTCACAAATTTTCAGGCTCCTCGTATTTTTCAGGCCTTTTCAGGCTCCTCGTATTTTTCAAGCCTTTTCAGTCTCCTCGTTTTTTTCACACCTTTTCAGGCTCCTCGTATTTTTCACGCCTTTTCAGGCTCCTCGTATTTTTCACACCGTTTCAGGCTCCTCGTATATTTCACGCCTTTTCAGGCTGCTCGTATTTTTGAGGCCTTTTCAGGCTCCTCGTATTTTGCAGGCCTTTTCAGGCTCCTCGTATTTTTCACGCCTTTTCAGGCTCCTCGTATTTTTCACGCCTTTTCAGGCTCCTCGTATTTTTCACACCTTTTCAGGCTCCTCGTATTTTTCAGGCCTTTTCAGGCTCCTCCTATTTTTCATGCCTTTTCAGGCTCTCGTATTTTTCAGGCCTTTTCAGGCTCCTCGTATTTTTCACATCTTTTCAGGCTCCTCGTATTTTTAACACCTTTTCAGGCTCCTCGTATTTTTCACACCTTTTCAGGCTCCTCGTAATTTTTACACCTTTTCAGGCTCCTCGTATTTTTCACACCTTTTCAGGCTCCTCGTATTTTTCACACCTTTTCAGGCTCCTCGTGTATTTCAGGCCTTTTCAGGCTCCTCGTATTTTTCACACCTTTTCAGGCTCCTCGTATTTTTCACACCTTTTCTGTCTCCTCATATTTTTCACTCCGTTTCAGGCCCTCGTATTTTTCAGGCCTTTTCAGGCTCCTCGTATTTTTCAAGGCTTTTCAGGCTCCTCGTATTTTTCACACCGTTTCAGGCTCCTCGTTTTTTTCACACCTTTTCAGGCTCCTCGTATTTTTCACACCTTTTCAGGCTCCTCGTATTTTTCACACCTTTTCAGGCTCCTCGTATTTTTCACACCGTTTCAGGCTCCTTGTATTTTTCACACCTCTTCAGGCTCCTCGTATTTTTCACAACTTTTCAGGCTCCTCATATTTTTCAGGCCTTTTCAGGCACCTCGTATTGTTCACACCTTTTCAGGCTCCTCGTATTTTTCAGCCCTTTTCAGGCTCCTCGTTTTTTTCAGGCCTTTTCAGGCTCCTCGTATTGTTCACACCTTTTCAGGCTCCTCGTATTTTTCACACCTTTTCATGCTCCTCGTATTTTTCAGACCTTTTCCAGGTCCTCGTATTTTTCAAGCCTTTGCAGGCTCCTCGTATTTTTCACAGCTTTTCAGGCTGCTCGTATTTTTCAGGCCTGTTCAGGCTCCTTGTATTTTTCACACGTTTTCAGGCTCCTCAAATTTTTCAAGCCTTTTCAGGCTCCTCGTATTTTTCAGCCTTTTCAGGCTCCTCGTATTTTTCACACCTTTTCAGGCTCCTTGTATTTTTCACACCTTTTCAGGCTCCTCGTATTTTACACACCTTTTCAGGCTCCTCGCATTTTTAACTCCTTTTCAGGCTCCTCGTATTTTTCAGGCCTTTACAGGCTCCTCGTATTTTTTACACCTTTTCAGGCTCCTCGTATTTTTCAGGCCTTTTCAAGCTCCTCCTATTCTTCAGGCCTTTCAGGCTCCTCGTATTTGAAACGGTGTGAAAAATACGAGGAGCCTGAAAAGCCTTGAAAAATACGAGGAGCCTGAAAAGGCCTGAAAAATACGAGGAGCCTGAAAAGGTGTGAAAAATCGAGGAGCCTGAAAAGGTGTGAAAAATACGAGGAGCCTGAAAAGGTGTGAAAAATACGAGGAGCCTGACAAAGCCTGAAAAATACGAGGACCCTGAAAAGGTGTGAAAAATACGAGGAACCTGAAAAGGCCTGAAATATACCAGGAGCCTGAAAAGGCCTGAAAAATACGAGGAGCCTGAAAAGGTGTGAAAAATACGAGGAGCCTGAAAATGCTTGAAAAATACGAGGAGCCTGAAAAGGTGTGAAAAATACGAGGAGCCTGAAAAGGTGTGAAAAATACGAGGAGCCTGAAAAGGTGTTACAAATACGAGGAGCCTTAAAAGATGTGAAAAATACGAGGAGCCTGAAAGGTGTGGAAAAATACGAGACCCTGAAAAGGTGTGAAAAATACGAGGAGCCTGAAAAGGTGTGAAAAATACGAGGAGCCTGAAAAGGTGTGAAAAATACGAGGAGCCTGCAAAGGTGTGAAAAATACGAGGAGCCTGAAAAGGTGTGAAAAATACGAGGAGCCTGAATAGGTTTGAAAAATACGAGGAGCCTGAAAAGGCCTGAAAAATACGAGGAGACTGAAAAGGTGTGAAAAATACGAGGAGCCTGAAAAGGCTTGAAAAATATGAGGAGCCTGAAAAGGTGTGAAAAATACGAGGAGCCTGAAAGGGCCTGAATAATACGAGGAGCCTGAAAAGGTGTGAAAAATATGAGAAGCCTGAAATGGCCTGAAATATACGAGGAGCCTGAAAAGGTGTGAAAAATACGAGGAGCCTGAAAAGGTGTGAAAAATACGAGGAGCCTGAAAAGGCCTGAAATATACGAGGAGCTTGAAAAGGTGTGAAAAATACGAGGAGCCTGAAAAGGTTTGAAAAACACGAGGAGCCTGAAAAGGCCTGAAAAATATGAGGAGCCTGAAAAGTTGTTAAAAATACGAGGAGTCTGAAAAGGCCTGAAAAATATGAGGACCCTGAAAAGGTGTGAAAAATACGAGGAGCCTGAAACGGTGTGTAAAATACGAGGAGCCTGAAAAGGTGTGAAAAATACGAGGAGCCTGCAAAGGTGTGAAAAATATGAGGACCCTGAAAAGGTGTGAAAAATACGAGGAGCCTGAAACGGTGTGTAAAATACGAGGAGCCTGAAAAGGCCTGAAATATACGAGGAGCCTGAAAAGGTGTGAAAAATACGAGGAGCCTGAAAAGGTGTGAAAAATACGAGGAGCCTGAAAAGGCCTGGAATATACGAGGAGCTTGAAAAGGTGTGAAAAATACGAGGAGCCTGAAAAGGTGTGAAAAATACGAGGAGCCTGAAAACGCCTGAGAAATACGAGGAGCCTGAAAAGGCCTGAAAAATACGAGGAGCTTGAAAAGGCCTGAAAAATACGAGGAGCCTGAAAAGGTGTGAAAAATACGAGGAGCCTGAAAAGGGCTGAAAAATACGATGAGCCTGAAAAGTTGTGAAATATACGAGGAGCCTGAAAAGGTGTGAAAAATACGAGGAGCCAGAAAAGGTGTGAAAAATATGAGGACCCTGAAAAGGTGTGAAAAATACGAGGAGCCTGAAGAGGTGTGAAAAATACGAGGAGCCCTGAAAGACCGTGAATACGAGGAGCCTGAAAGGGAGTTGGTGAAAAACACGAGGAAGCCTGAAAAGGCCTGAAAAATACGAGGGGCCTGAAAAGGTGTGAAAAATACGAGGAGCCTGAAAAGGTGTGAAAAATACGAGGAGCCTAAAAGGCCTGAAAAATACGAGGAGCCTGAAAAGGCCTGAAAAATACGAGGAGCCTGAAAAGGTGTGAAAAATACGAGGAGCCTGAAAAGGTGTGAAAAATACGAGGAGCCTGAAAAGGTGTGAAAAATACAGGAGCCTGAAAAGGCCTGAAAAATACGAGGAGCCTGAAAAGGCCTGAAAAAAATAAAGACCCTGAAAAGGTGTGAAAAATACGAGGAGCCCTGAAACGGTGTGAAAAATACGAGGAGCCTGAAAGGTGTGAAAAAATACGGGAGCCTGAAAAGGCGTGAAAAATACGAGGAGCCTGAAAAGGTGTGAAAAATAGGAGGAGCCTGAAAAGGTGTGAAATATACGAGGAGCCTGAAAAGGTGTGAAATATACGAGGAGCCTGAAAAGGCCTGAGAAATATGAGGAGTCTTAAAAGGCGTGCAAAATACGAGGAGCTTGAAATGGCCTGAAAAATACGAGGAGCCTGAAACGGCGTGAAAAATACGAGGAGCCTGAAAAGGCGTGAAAAATACGAGGAACCTGAAAAGGCCTGAAAAATACGAGGAGCCTGAAAAGGTGTGAAAAATATGAGGAGCCTGAAAAGGTGTGAAAAATACGAGGAGCCTTAAAAGGCCTGAAAAATACGAGGAGCCTGAAAAGGTGTGAAAAATACGAGGAGCATGAAAAGGTGTGAAAAATACGAGGAGCCTGACAAAGCCTGAAAAATACGAGGACCCTGAAAAGGTGTGAAAAATACGAGGAGCCTGAAAAAGCCTGAAATATCCGAGGAGCCTGAAAAGGCCTGAAAAATACGAGGAGCCTGAAAAGGTGTGAAAATTACGAGGAGCCTAAAAAGGTGTGAAAAATACGAGGAGCCTGAAAATGTGTTAAAAATACGAACAGCCTGAAAAGGTGTGAAAAATACGAGGAGCCTGAAAAGGTGTGAAAAATACGAGGAGCCTGAAAAGGTGTGAAAAATACGAGGAGCCTGAGAACGGCTGAAAAATACGAGGAACCTGAAAAGGCGTGCAAAATACGAGGAGCCTGAAAAGGCCTGAAAAATACGAGGAGCCTGAAAAGGTGTGAAAAATACGAGGAGCCTGAAAAGGCCTGAAAAATACGAGGAGCCTGAAAAGGCCTCAAAAATACGAGGAGCCTGAAAAGGCGTGAAAAATACGAGGAGCCTGAAAAGGTGTGAAAAATACGAGGAGCCTGAAAAGGTGTGCAAAATACGAGGTGCCTGAAAAGGCCTGAAATACACGAGGAGCTTGAAAAGTTGTGAAAAATACGAGGAGCCTGAAAAGGTGTGAAAAAGTATTTTTCAGTCCTTTCAGGCCCCTCGTATTTTTCACGCCTTTTCAGACTCCTCGTATTTTTCACGTCTTTTCAGGCTCCTCATATTTTTCACGCCTTTTCAGACTCCTCGTATTTTTCACACCTTTTCAGCCTCCTTGTATTTTTCACGCCTTTGCAGGCTCCTCGTATTTTTCATGCCTTTTCAGGCTCCTCGTTATTTTCACACCTTTTCAGGCTCCTCGTATTTTTCACACCTTTTCAGGCTCCTCGTATTTTTCACAACTTTTCAAGCTCCTCGTGTATTTCAGGCCTTTTCAGGCTCCTCGTATTTTTCACACCTTTTCAGGCTCCTCGTATTTTTCACACCTTTTCAGGCTCCTCGTATTTTTCACACCTTTTTAGGCTCCTCGTATTTTTCAGGCCGTTTCAGGCTCCTCGTATTTTTCAGGCCTTTCCAGGCTCCTCGTATTTTTCACGCCTTTTCAGGCTCCTCGTATTTTTCAGGCCTTTTCAGGCTCCTCGTATTTTGCACGCCTTTTCAGATTCCTCGTATTTTTCAGCCGTTCTCAGGCTCCTCGTATTTTTCACACCTTTTCAGGCTCCTCGTATTTTTCACACCTTTTCAGGATCCTCGTATTTTTCACACCTTTTCAGGCTGTTCGTATTTTTAACACATTTTCAGGCTCCTCGTATTTTTCACACCTTTTTAGGCTCCTCGTAATTTTCACACCTTTTCAGGCTCCTCGTATTTTTCAGGCCTTTTCAGGCTCCTCGGATATTTCAGGCTTTTTCAGGCTCCTCGTATTTTTCACACCTTTTCAGCGTCCTCGTATTTTTCAGGCTTTGTCAGGCTCCTCGTATTTTTCACACCTTTTCATGCTCCTCGTATTTTTCACACCTTTTCAGGCTCCTCGTATTTTTCAGGCCTTTTAAGGCTCCTCGTATTTTTCACACCTTTTCAGGCTCCTCATATTTTTCACACCTTTTCAGGCTCCTCGTATTTTTCAGGCCTTTTCAGGTTCCTCGTATTTTTCACGCCTTTTCAGGCTCCTCGTATTTTTCACGCCGTTTCAGGCTCCTCGTATTTTTCAGGCCATTTCAAGCTCCTCGTATTTTGCACGCCTTTTAAGACTCCTCATATTTCTCAGGCCTTTTCAGGCTCCTCGTATATTTCACACCTTTTCAGGCTCCTCGTATTTTTCACACCTTTTCAGGTTCCTCGTATTTTTCAGGCCTTTTCAGGCTCCTCGTATTTTTCAAGGCTTTTCAGGCTCCTCGTATTTTTCACACCTTTTCAGGCTCCTCGTATTTTTCACACCGTTTCAGGCTCCTCGTATTTTTCACACCTTTTCAGGCTTCTTGTATTTTTCACACCTTTTCAGGCTCCTCGTATTTTTCACACCTCTTCAGGCTTCTCGTATTTTTCACACCTTTTCAGGCTCCTTGTATTTTTCACACCTTTCAGGTCTCCTCGTATTTTTCCACCACCTCTTTCAGGGCTCCTTCGTATTTTCACGCCTTTTCAGGCTCCTCGTATTTTTCAGGGCCTTTTCAGGCTCCTCGTATTTTGCATGCATTTTCAGGCTCCTCGTGTTTTTCACACCTTTTCAGGCTCCTCGTATTTTTCAGGCCTTTTCAGGCTCCTCGTGTTTTTCACAACTTTTCAGGCTCCTCGTATTTTTCAGGTCTTTTCAGGCTCCTCGTATTTTTCACACCTCTTCAGGCTCCTCGTATTTTTCACACCTTTTCAGGGTCCTCGTATTTTTCACACTTTTTCTGGCTCCTCGTATTTTTCACACCTTTTCAGGCTCCTCGTATATTTCACACCTTTTCAGGCTCATCGTATTTTTCAGCCCTTTTCAGGCTCCTCGTATTTTTCACACCTTTTCAGGCTCCTCGTATTTTTCAGGCCTTTTCACGCTCCTCGTATTTTTCAGGCTTTTTCAGGCTCCTCGTATTTCTCAGGCGTTTTCAGACTCCTCGTATTTTTCACACCTTTTCAGGCTCCTCGTATTTTTCACACCTTTTCAAGCTCCTCGTATATTCCAGGCAAAAGGTGTGAAAAATACGAGGAGCCTGAAAAGGTGTGAAAAATATGAGGGGCATGAAGAGGTGTGAAAAATACGAGAAGCCTGAAAAGGTGTGAAAAATACGAGGAGCCTGAAAAGGCCTGAAAAATAAGAGGAGCCTGAAAAGGCCTGAAAAATACGAGGAGCCTGAAAAGGTGTGAAAAAAACGAGGAGCCTGAAAAGGCCTGAAAAATCCGAGGAGCCTGAAAAGGTGTGAAAAATACGAGGAGCCTGAAAAGGTGTGAAAAATATGAGGAGGCTGAAAAGGCCTGAAATATACGAGGAGCCTGAAAAGGTGTGAAAAATACGAGGAGCCTGAAAAGGTGTGAAAAATACGAGGAGCCTGAAAAGGCCTGAAATATTCGAGGAGCCTGAAAAGGTGTGAAAAATACGAGGAGCCTGAAAAGGTGTGAAAAATACGAGGAGCCTGAAAAGGCCTTAAATATACGAGTAGTATGAAAAGGTGTGAAAAATACGAGGAGCCTGAAAAGGTGTGAAAAATACGAGGAGCCTGAAAAGGCCTGAAATATTCGAGGAGCTTGAAAAGGCCTGAAAAATACGAGAGCCTGAAAAGACCTGAAAAATACGAGGAGCCTGAAAAGGCCTGAAATATACGAGGAGCTTGAAAAGGTGTGAAAAATACGAGGAGCCTGAAAAGGTGTGAAAAATACGAGGAGCCTGAAAAGGCCTGAGAAATACGAGGAGCCTGAAAAGGCCTGAGAAATACGAGGAGCTTGAATAGGCCTGAAAAATATGAGGAGCCTGAAAAGGCCTGAAATATACGAGGAGCCTGAAACGGGCTGAAAAATACGAGGAGCCTGAAAAGGCCTGAAAAATACGAGGAGCCTGAAAAGGTGTGAAAAACGAGGAGCCTGAAAAGGTGTGAAAAATACGAGGAGCCTGAAAAGGTGTGAAAAATACGAGGAGCCTGAAAAGGTGTGAAAAATATGAGGGGCATGAAGAGGTGTGAAAAATACGAGAAGCCTGAAAAGGTGTCAAAAATACGAGGAGCCTGAAAAGGCCTGAAAAATACGAGGAGCCTGAAAAGGCCTGAAAAATACGAGGAGCCTGAAAAGGTGTGAAAAATACGAGGAGCCTGAAAAGATGTGAAAAATATGAGGAGCCTGAAACGGTGTGAAAAATACGAGGAGCCTGAAAAGGTGTGAAAAATACGCGAAGCCTGAAAAGGTGTGAAAAACACTAGGAGCCTGAAAAGGTGTGAAAAATACGAGGAGCCTGAAAAGGTGTGAAAAATACGAGGAGCCTGAAAAGGGGTGAAAAATACGAGGAGCCTGAAAAGGTGTGAAAAATACGAGGAGCCTGAAAAGGTGTGAAAGATACGAGGAGCCTGAAAAGGCCTGAAAACTATGAGGAGCCTGAAAAGGTGTGAAAAATACGAGGAGCCTGAAAAGGCCTGAAAAATATAAGGGGCGTGAAAAGATGCGAAAGATACGAGGAGCCTGAAAAGGCCTGAAAAATACGAGGAGCCTGAAAAGGTGTGAAAAATACGAGGAGGCTGAAAAGGTGTGAAAAGTACAAGGAGCTTGAAAAGGTGTGAAAAATACGAGGAGCCTGAAAAGGTGTGAAAACAACGAGGAGCCTGAAAAGGTGTGAAAAATACGAGGAGCCTGAAAAGGTGTGAAAAATACGAGGAGCCTGAAAAGGTGTGAAAAATACGAGGAGCCTGAGAACGGCTGAAAAATACGAGGAATCTGAAAAGGCGTGCAAAATACGAGGAGCCTGAAAAGGCCTGAAAAATACGAGGAGCCTGAAAAGGTGTGAAAAATACGAGGAGCCTGAAAAGGCCTGAAAAATACGAGGAGCCTGAAAAGGCCTCAAAAATACGAGGAGCCTGAAAAGGCGTGAAAAATACGAGGAGCCTGAAACGGTGTGAAAAATACGAGGAGCCTGAAAAGGCCTGAGAAATACGAGGAGCCTGAAAAGGCCTGAGAAATACGAGGAGCTTGAATAGGCCTGAAAAATACGAGGAGCCTGAAAAGGTGTGAAAAATACGAGGAGGCTGAAATGGTGTGAAAAATACGAGGAGCCTGAAAAGGTGTGAAAAATACGAGGAGCCTGAAAAGGTGTGAAAAATACGAGGAGCCAGAAAAGGTGTGAAAAATATGAGGACCCTGAAAAGGTGTGAAAAATACGAGGAACCTGAAAAGGTGTGAAAAATACGAGGAGCCTGAAAAGCCTTGAAAAATACGAGGAGCCTGAAAAGGCCTGAAAAATACGAGGAGTCTGAAAAGGTGTGAAAAATACGAGGAGCCTGAAAAGGTGTGAAAAATACGAGGAGCCTGAAAAGGCCTGAAAATATGAGGACCCTGAAAAGGTGTGAAAAATACGAGGAGCCTGAAAAGGTGTGAAAAATACGAGGAGCCTGAAAAGGTGTGAAAAATACGAGGAGCCTGAAAAGGCCTGAAAAATACGAGGAGCCTGGAAAGGTGTGAAAAATACGAGGAGCCTGAAGAGGTGTGAAAAATAGTAGGAGCCTGAAAAGGTGTGAAAAATACGAGGAGCCTGAAAAGTGTGAAAAATACGAGGGGCTTGAAAAGGCCTGAAAAATACGAGGAGCTTGAAAAGGCCTGAAAAATACGAGGAGCCTGAAAATGTGTGAAAAATACGAGGAGCCTGAAGAGGCGTGAAAAATAGGAGGAGCCTGTAAAGGTGTGAAAAATGCGAGGAGCCTGAAAAGGTGTGAAAAATACGAGGAGCCTGAAACGGTGTGAAAAATACGAGGAGCCTGAAAAGCCTTGAAAAATACAAGGAGCCTGAAAAGGCCTGAAAAATACGAGGAGCCTGAACGGCCTGAAAAATACGAGGAGCCTGAAAAGGCCTGAAAAATACGAGGAGCCTGAAACGGCCTGAAAAATATGAGGAACCTGAAAAGGTGTGAAAAAAACGAGGAGCCTGAAACGGCCTGAAAAATACGAGGAGCCTGAAAAGGTGTGAAAAATACGAGGAGCCTGAAAAGGCGTGAAAAATACGAGGAGCCTGAAAAGGTGTGAAAAATACTAGGAGCTTGAAAAGGCGTGAAAAATACGAGGAGCCTGAAAGGCGTGAAAAATACAAGGAGCCTGAAAAGGTGTGAAAAATACGAGGAGCCTGAAAAGGCCTGCAGAATAAGAGGAGCCTGAAAAGGCCTGAAAAATGTGAGGAGCCTGAAAAGGCCTGAAAAATACGAGGAGCCTGAAAAGGCGTGAAAAATACGAGGAGCCTGAAACGGTGTGAAAAATACGAGGAGCCTGAAAAGGTGTGAAAAATACGAGGAGCCTGAAAAGGCCTCAAAAATACGAGGAGCCTGAAAAGGCCTGAAAATACGAGGAGCCTGAAAATGTGTGAAAAATACGAGGAGCCTGAAAAGGTGTGAAAAACATGAGGAGAAAAATACGAGGAGCCTGAAAAAGCCTGAAATATCCCAGGAGCCTGAAAAGGCCTGAAAAATACGAGGAGCCTGAAAAGGTGTGAAAAATACGAGGAGCCTGAAAAGGCCTGAAAAATAAAAGGAGCCTGAAAAGGTGTGAAAAATACGAGGAGCCAGAAAAGGTGTGAAAAATATGAGGACCCTGAAAAGGTGTGAAAAATACGAGGAGCCTGAAAAGCCTTGAAAAATACGATTAGCCTGAAAAGGCCTGAAAAATACGAGGAGTCTGAAAAGGTGTGAAAAATACGAGGAGCCTGAAAAGGTGTGAAAAATACGAGGAGCTTGAAGAGGTGTGAAAAATACGAGGAGCCTGAAAAGATGTGAAAAATACGAGGAGCCTGAAAAGGTGTGAAAAAAACGAGGAGCCTGAAACGGTGTGAAAAATACGAGGAGCCTGAAAAGCCTTGAAAAATACGAGGAGCCTGAAAAGGCCTGAAAAATACGAGGAGCCTGAAACGGCCTGAAAAATACGAGGAGCCTGAAAAGGCCTGAAAAATACGAGGAGCCTGAAACGGCCTGAAAAATATGAGGAACCTGAAAAGGTGTGAAAAAAACGAGGAGCCTGAAACGGCCTGAAAAATACGAGGAGCCTGAAAAGGTGTGAAAAATACGAGGAGCCTGAAAAGGCCTGAAAAATACGAGGAGCCTGAAAAGGCCTGAAAAATACGAGGAGCCTGAAAAGGAGTGAAAAATATGAGGAGCCTGAAAAGGTGTGAAAAATACGAGGAGCCTGAAAAGGCCTGAAAAATACGAGGAGCCTGAAAAGGTGTGAAAAATACGAGGAGCATGAAAAGGTGTGAAAAATACGAGGAGCCTGACAAAGCCTGAAAAATACGAGGACCCTGAAAAGGTTTGAAAAATACGAGGAGCCTGAAAAAGCCTGAAATATCCCAGGAGCCTGAAAAGGCCTGAAAAATACGAGGAGCCTGAAAAGGTATGAAAAATACGAGGAGCCTGAAAAGGCCTGAAAAATAAAAGGAGCCTGAAAAGGTGTGAAAAATACGAGGAGCCTGAAAAGGGGTGAAAAATACGAGGAGCCTGAAAAGGGTGGAAAAATACGAGGAGCCTGAAAAGCCTGAAAATACGGCCCTCGGTATTTTCACACCTTTTCAGGCTCCTCGTATTTTTCACAGCTTTTCAGGCTCCTCGTATTTTTCACACCTTTTCAGGCTCCTCGTATTTTTCAGGCCGTTTCAGGCTCCTCGTATTTTTCAGGCCTTTTCAGGCTCCTCGTATTTTTCAAGGCTTTTCAGGCTCCTCGTATTTTTCACACCTTTTCAGGCTCCTCGTATTTTTCACACCTTTTCAGGCTCCTCGTTTTTTTCACACCTTTTCAGGCCCCTCGTATTTTTCACGCCTTTTCAGGCCCCTCGTATTTTTCACGACTTTTCAGGCTCCTCGTATTTTTCAGGCCTTTTCAGGCTCCTCGTATTTTTCACGCCTTTTCAGGCTCCTCGTATTTTTCAGGCCTTTTCAGGCTCCTCGTATTTTTCAGACCTTTTCAGGCTCCCCGTATTTTTCACACCTTTTCAGGCTCCCCGTATATTTCACAGTTTTCAGCCTCCTCGTATTTTTCACACCTTTTCAGGCTTCTGGTATTTTTCAGGCCTTAACAGGCTCCTCGTATTTTTCAGGCCTTTTCAGGCTCCTCGTATTTTTCACACATTTTCAGGCTCCTCGTATTTTTCACACCTCTTCAGGCTCCTCGTATTTTCACACCTTTTCAGGCTCCTCGTATTTTTCACACCTTTTCAGGCTCCTCGTATTTTTAACAACTTTTCAGGCTCCTCGTATTTTTCAGGCCTTTTCAGGCTCCTCGTACTTTTCAGGCCTTTTCAGGCTCCTAGTATATTTCACACCTTTTCAGGCTCCTCGTATTTTTCACACCTTTTCAGGCTCCTCGTATTTTTCACACCTTTTCAGGCTCCTCGTATTTTTCAGGCCTTTTCAGGCTCCTCGTATTTTTCACACCTTTTCAGGCTCCTCGTATTTTTCACACTGTTTCAGGCTCCTCGTATTATTCACACCTTTTCAGGGTCCTCGTATTTTTCACACCGTTTCAGGCCCTCGTATATTTCAGGAATTTTCAGGCTCCTCGTATTTTTCACACCTTTTCAGGCTCCTCGTATTTTTCACACCTTTTCAGGCTCCTCGTATTTTTCAGGCCTTTTCAGGCTTCTCGTATTTTTCACACCTTTAGAGGCTCCTCGTATTTTTCACACCTTTTCAGGCTCCTCGTATTTTTCACACCTTTTCAGGCTCCTCGTTTTTTTCACACCTTTTCAGGCTCCTCGTATTTTTCACACGTTTTCAAGGTCGTCATATTTTTCACACCTTTTCTGGCTCCTCGTATTTTTCACACCGTTTCAGGCCCTCGTATTTTTCAGAAATTTTCAGGCTCCTCGTATTTTTCACACCTTTTCACGCTCCTCGTATTTTTCACACCTTTTGAGGCTCCTCGTATTTTTCACACCTTTTCAGGCTCCTCGTATTTTGCACACCTTTTCAGGCTCCTCTTATTTTTCAGAACTTTTCAGGCTCCTCGTATTTTTCACACCTTTTCTGGCTCCTCGTATTTTTCACAACTTTTCAGGCTACTCGTATTTTTCAGGATTTTCAGGAATGTTGTGAAAAATACGAGGAGCATGAAAAGGTGTGAAAAATACGAGGAGCCTGAAAAGGTGTGAAAAATACGAGGAGCCAGAAAAGGTGTGAAAAATATGAGGACCCTGAAAAGGTGTGAAAAATACGAGGAGCCTGAAAAGGTGTGAAAAATACGAGGAGCCTGAAAAGCCTTGAAAAATACGATTAGCCTGAAAAGGCCTGAAAAATACGAGGAGTCTGAAAAGGTGTGAAAAATACGAGGAGCCTGAAAAGGTGTTAAAAATATGAGGAGCTTGAAGAGGTGTGAAAAATACGAGGAGCCTGAAAAGGTGTGAAAAATAAGAGGAGCCTGAAAAGGTGTGAAAAAAACGAGGAGCCTGAAACGGTGTGAAAAATACGAGGAGCCTGAAAAGCCTTGAAAAATACGAGGAGCCTGAAAAGGCCTGAAAAATACGAGGAGCCTGAAACGGCCTGAAAAATACGAGGAGCCTGAAACGGCCTGAAAAATAAAAGGAGCCTGAAAAGGTGTGAAAAATACGAGGAGCCTTAAAAGGCCTGAAAAATACGAGGAGCCTGAAAAGGTGTGAAAAATACGAGGAGCATGAAAAGGTGTGAAAAATACGAGGAGCCTGACAAAGCCTGAAAAATACGAGGACCCTGAAAAGGTGTGAAAAATACGAGGAGCCTGAAAAAGCCTGAAATATCCCAGGAGCCTGAAAAGGCCTGAAAAATACGAGGAGCCTGAAAAGGTATGAAAAATACAAGGAGCCTGAAAAGGCCTGAAAAATAAAAGGGCCTGAAAAGGTGTGAAAAATACGAGGAGCCCTGAAAAGGTGTGAAAAATACGAGGAGCCCTGAAAGGTGTGAAAAATACGAGGAGCCTGAAAAGGCCTGAAAAATACGAAGAGCCTGAAAGGTGTGAAAAATACGAAGGTTTAGCCTGAAATGGTGTGAAAAATCACGAGGAGCATGAAAAGGCGTGAAAAATTCGAGGAGCCTGAAAGGTGTGAAAAACACGAGGAGCCTGAAAAGGTGTGAAGAATACCAGGAGACTAAAAAGGCCTGAAAAATACGAGGAGCCTGAAAAGGTGTGAAAAATACGAGGAGCCTGAAAAGCCTTGAAAAATACGATTAGCCTGAAAAGGCCTGAAAAATACGAGGAGTCTGAAAAGGTGTGAAAAATACGAGGAGCCTGCTCCTCGTATTTTTCACACCTTTTCAGGCTCCTCGTATTTTTCACACCTTTTCAGGCTCCTCGTATTTTTCACACCTTTTCAGGCTCCTCGTATTTTTCAGGCCGTTTCAGGCTCCTCGTTTTTTTCACACCTTTTCAGGTTCCTCATATTTTTCAGGCCGTTTCAGGCTCCTCGTATTGTTCAGGCCTTTTCAGGCTCCTCGTATTTTTCAGGCCGTTTCAGGCTCCTCGTATTTTTCAGGCCTTTTCAGGCTCCTCGTATTTTTCAAGGCTTTTCAGGCTCCTCGTATTTTTCAAGGCTTTTCAGGCTCCTCGTATTTTTCACACCGTTTCAGGCTCCTCGTATTTTTCACACCTTTTCAGGCTCCTCGTATTTTTCACACCTCTTCAAGCTCCTCGTATTTTTCACACCTTTTCAGGCTCCTCGTATTTTTCACACCTTTTCAGACTCCTCGTATTTTTCAGGCCTTTTCAGGCTAATCGTATTTTTCAAGGCTTTTCAGGCTCCTCGTATTTTTCACACCGTTTCAGGCTCCTCGTATTTTTCACACCTTTTCAGGGTCCTCATATTTTTCACACCTTTTCTGGCTCCTCGTATTTTTCACACTTTTTCAGGCTCCTCGTATTTTTCACATCTTTTCAGGCTCCTCGTATTTTTCACACCTTTTCAGGCTCCTCGTATATTTCACAGCTTTTCAGGCTCCTCGTATTTTTCACACCTTTCAGGCTCCTCGTATTTTTCACACCTTTTCAGGCTCCTCTTATTTTTCACACCTTTTCAGGCTCCTCGTATTTTTCACACCTTTTCAGGCTCCTTTTATTTTTCAGGCCTTTTCAGGCTCCTCGTATTTTTCATACCTTTTCAGGCTCCTCGTATTTTTCAGGCCTTTTAAGGCTCCTGGGATATTTCAGGCTTTTTCAGGCTCCTCTTATTTTTCACACCTTTTCAGGGTCCTCGTATTTTTCAGGCTTTGTCAGGCTCCTCGTATTTTTCACACCTTTTCATGCTCCTCGTATTTTTCACACCTTTTCAGGCTCCTCGTATTTTTCAGGTCTTTTAAGGCTCCTCGTATTTTTCACACCTTTTCAGGCTCCTCATATTTTTCACACCTTTTCAGGCTCCTCGTATTTTTCAGGCCTTTTCAGGCTCCTCGTATTTTTCAGGCCTTTTCAGGCTCCTCGTATTTTTCACACCTTTTCAGGCTCCTCGTATTTTTCACACCTTTTCAGGCTCCTCGGATATTTCAGGCTTTTTCAGGCTCCTCGTTTTTTTCACACCTTTTCAGGCTCCTCGTATTTTTCAGGCCTTTTCAGGCTCCTCATATTTTTCAGGCCTTTTCAGGCTCCTCGTATTTTTGACACCTTTTCAGGCTTGTCGTATTTTTCACACCTCTTCATGCCCCTCATATTTTTCACACCTCTTCATGCCCCTCATATTTTTCACACCTTTTCAGGCTCCTCGTATTTTTCACACCTTTTCAGGCTCCTCGTATTTTTCACACCTTTTCAGGCTCCTCGTATTTTTCAGGCCTTTTCAGGCTCCTCGTATTTTTCAGCCCGTTTCAGGCTCCTCGTATTTTTCACACCTTTTCAGGCTCCTCATATTTTTCAGGCCTATTCAAGCTCCTCGTATTTCTCAGGCCTTTTCAGGCTCCTCGTATTTTTCACACCTTTTCAGGCTCCTCGAATTTTTCACACCTTTTCAAGCTCCTCGTATATTTCAGGCCTTTTCAGGCTCCTCGTATTTTTCACACCTTTTCAGGCTCCTCGTATTTTTCACACCTTTTCAGGCTCCTCGTATTTTTCACACCTTTTCAGGCTCCTCGTTATTTTTCACAACCTTTTCAGGGCTCCTCGTATTTTTCACACCTTTTCAGGCTCCTCGTTATATTTCAGGACCTTTTTCGGCTCCTCATTATTTTTTCACACCTTTTCAGGCTCTCGTTATTTTTCACACCTTTCAGGCTCCTCGGATTTTTCAGGACCTTTTCAGGCTCCTCGTTTTTTTTTCACAACCTTTTTCAGGCTCCTCGATTTTTCAGGCCCTTTTTCAGGCTCCTCATATTTTTCAGGCCTTTTTCAGGCTCCTCGTATTTTTGAAACACCTTTTCAAGGCTTCTCGATTTTTCCACACCTCTTCATGCCCCTATATTTTTCACACCTTTTCAGGGCTCTCTGTATTTTTTCACCACCTTTTCAGGCTCCTCGTATTTTGGAAAATACGAGGAGCCTGAAAAGGCCTGAAAAATACGAGAAGCCTGAAAAGGCGTGAAAAATCCGAGGGGCCTGAAAAGGCGTGAAAAATACGAGGAGCCTGAAAAGGTGGGAAAAATACGAGGAGCCTGAAAAGGTGTGAAAAATACGAGGAGCCTGAAAAGGCATGAAAAATCTGAGGAGCCTGAAAAGGTGTGAAAAATACGAGGAGCCTGAAAACGTGTGAAAAATACGAGGAGCCTGAAAAGGCGTGAAAAATACGAGGAGCCTGAAAAGGCCTGAAAAATACGAGCAGCCTGAAAAGGTGTGAAAAATACGAGGAGCCTGAAAAGGTGTGAAAAATACGAGGAGCCTGAAAAGGTGTGAAAAATACGAGGAGCCAGAAAAGGTATGAAAAATACGAGGAGCCTGAAAAGGTGTGAAAAATACGAGGAGCCTGTAAAGGCCTGAAAAATACGAGGAGCCTGAAAAGGAGTTAAAAATGCGAGGAGCCTGAAAAGGTGTGAAAAATACGAGGAGCCTGAAAAGGTGTGAAAAATACGAGGAGCCTGAAAAGGCTGAAAAATACGAGGAGCCTGAAAAGGCTTGAAAAATTCGAGGAGCCTGAAAACGTGTGAAAAATACAAGGAGCCTGAACAGGCCTGAAAAATACGAGGAGCCTGAAAAGCTGTGAAAAATACGAGGAGCCTGCAAAGGCTTGAAAAATACGAGGACCTTGAAAAGGTCTGAAAAATACGAGGAGCATGAAAAGGTGTGAAAAATACGAGGAGCCTGAAAAGGTGTGAACAATACGAGGAGCCTGAAAAGGCCTGAAAAAAACGAGGAGCCTGAAAAGGGCTGAAAAATACGAGGAGCCTGAAAAGGTGTGAACAATACGAGGAGCCTGAAAAGGCCTGAAAAATACGAGGAGCCTGAAAAGGCCTGAAAAATACGAGGACCCTGAAAAGGTGTGAAAAATACGAGGAGCCTGAAAAGGCCTGAAATATACCAGGAGCCTGAAAAGGCCTGAAAAATACGAGGAGCCTGAAAAGGTGTGAAAAATACGAGGAGCCTGAAAATGCTTGAAAAATACGAGGAGCCTGAAAAGGTGTGAAAAATACGAGGAGCCTGAAAAGGTGTGAAAAATACGAGGAGCCTGAAAAGGTGTTACAAATACGAGGAGCCTTAAAAGATGTGAAAAATACGAGGAGCCTGAAAGGTGTGGAAAATACGAGGAGCCTGAAAAGGTGTGAAAAATACGAGGAGCCTGAAAAGGTGTGAAAAATACGAGGAGCCTGAAAAGGTGTGAAAAATACGAGGAGCCTGAAAAGGTGTGAAACATACGAGGAGCCTGAAAAGGCCTGAAAATACGAGGAGCCTGAAAAGGCGTGCAAAATACGAGGAGCCTGAAAAGGCCTGAAAAATACGAGGAGCCTGAAAAGGCGTGAAAAATACGAGGAGCCTGAAAAGGCCTGAAAAATACGAGGAGCCTGAAAAGGTGTGAAAATTACGAGGAACCTGAAAAGGTGTGAAAAATATGAGGGGCATGAAGAGGTGTGAAAAATACGAGAAACCTGAAAAGGTGTCAAAAATACGAGGAGCCTGAAAAGGCCTGAAAAATATGAGGAGCCTGAAAAGGCCTGAAAATTACGAGGAGCCTGAAAAGGTGTGAAAAAAACGAGGAGCCTGAAAAGGCCTGAAAAATCCGAGGAGCCTGAAAAGGTTTGAAAAATACGAGGAGCCTGAAAAGGCCTGAAAAATACGAGGAGCCTGAAAAGGTTTGAAAAATACGAGGAGCCTGAAACGGCCTGAAAAATACGAGGAGCCTGAAAAGGCCTGAAAAATACGAGGAGCCTGAAACGGCCTGAAAAATATGAGGAACCTGAAAAGGTGTGAAAAAAACGAGGAGCCTGAAACGGCCTGAAAAAGGGAATCACGTGGGAATCACGTCGGCAACACGAGGGAGTCACGTGGGCAACACGTGGGAATCACGTGGGCATCACATGGGTATCACGTTAGAATCACGTGGGAATCGGGTATCACGTGAGAATCACGTGGGAATCACGTGGGAATCACGTGGGCATCACGTGGGAATCAAGTGGGAAACACGTGGGCATCACGTGGGTGTGACGTGGGTATGACGTGGGAATCACGTGGGCATCACGTGGGAATCACATGGGCATCACGTGGGAGTCACGTGGGTATCACGTGGGAATCACGTGGCAATCACGTGGGAATCATGTGGGTATCACATGGGAATCACGTGGCAATCACGTGGGAATCACATGGGAAACACGTGGCAGTCACGTGGGAATCGCGTGGCCCAGACGTGGGAATCACGTGGGCAACACGTGGGAATCACCTGAAAAGGTGTGAAAAATACGAGGAGCCTGAAAAGGTGTGAAAAATACGAGGAGCCTGAAAAAGCCTGAAATATACGAGGAGCTTGAAAAGGTGTGAAAAATACGAGGAGCCTGAAAAGGTGTGAAAAATACGAGCAGCCTGAAAAGTCCTGAAAAATACGAGGAGCCTGAAAAGGCCTGAAAAATACGAGGAGCTTGAAAAGGCCTGAAAAATACGAGGAGCCTGAAAAGGTGTGAAAAATACGAGGAGCCTGAAAAGGTGTGAAAAATAGGATGAGCCTGAAATGGCCTGAAGAATACGAGGAGCCTGAAAAGGTGTCAAAAATACGAGGAGCCTGAAAAGGTGTGAAAAATACGAGGAGCCTGAAAAGGCTTGAAAAATTCGAGAAGCCTGAAAAGGCCTGAATAATACGAGGAGACTGAAAAGGCCTGAAAAATACGAGGAGCCTGAAAAGGAGTGAAAAATACGAGGAGCCTGAAAAGGTGTGAAAAATACGAGGAGCCTGAAAAGGTGTGAAAAATACGAGGAGCCTGAAAAGGTGTGAAAAATATGAGGAGCCTGAAAAGGTGTGAAAAATACGAGGAGCCTGAAAAGGCCTGAAAAATACGAGGAGGCTGAAAAGGTGTGAGAAATATGAGGAGCCTGAAAAGGTGTGAGAAATACGAGGAGCCTGACAAAGCCTGAAAAATATGAGGACCCTGAAAAGATGTGAATAATACGAGGAGCCTGAAAAGGCCTGAAATATACCAGAAGCCTGAAAAGGTGTGAAAAATACGAGGAGCCTGAAAAGGTGTGAAAAATACGCGAAGCCTGAAAAGGTGTGAAAAACACTAGGAGCCTGAAAAGGTGTGAAAAATACGAGGAGCCTGAAAAGGTGTGAAAAATACGAGGAGCCTGAAAAGGTGTGAAAAATACGAGGAGCCTGAAAAGGTGTGAAAAATACGAGGTGCCTGAAAAGCTGTGAAAAATACGAGGAGCCTGAAAATGTCTGAAAAATACGAGGAGCCTGAAAATGTGTGAAAAATACGAGGAGCCTGAAAAGGTGTGAAAAATACGAGGAGGCTGAAAAGGTGTGAAAAATACGAGGAGCCTGAAAAGGTGTGAAAAATACGAGGAGCCTGAAAAGGTGTGAAAAATACGAGGAGCCTGAAAAGGTGTGAAAAATACGAGGAGCCTGAAAAGGTGTGAAAAATACGAGGAGCCTGAAAAGTCCTATAAAATACGAGGGCCTGAAACGGTGTGAAAAATACGAGGAGCCAGAAAAGGTGTGAAAAATATGACGACCTTGAAAACGTGTGAAAAATACGAGGAGCCTGAAAAGGCGTGAAAAATACGAGGAGCCTGAAAAGGCGTGAAAAATACGAGGAGCCTGAAAAGGCCTGAAAAATACGAGGAGCCTGAAAAGGCGTGAAAAATACGAGAAGCCTGAAAAGGCCTGAAAAATACGAGGAGCCTGAAAAGGCCTGAAAAATACGAGGAGCCTGAAAAGGCGTGAAAAATACGAGGAGCCTGAAACGTGTGAAAAATACGAGGAGCCTGAAAAGGCGTGAAAAATACGAGGAGCCTGAAAAGGTGTGAAAAATACGAGGAGCCTAAAAAGGTGTGAAAAATACGAGGAGCCTGAAAAGGTGTGAAAAATAGGAGGAGCCTGAAAAGGTGTGAAAATACGCAGGAGCTTGAAAGGGCTGAAAAATACGAGGTGAAAAGGTGTGAAAAATTACGAGGAGCTGAAAAAAAAAAAAAAAAAAAAAAAAAAAAAAAAAAAAAAAAAAAAAAAAAAAAAAAAAAAAAAAAAAAAAAAAAAAAAAAAAAAAAAAAAAAAAAAAAAAAAAAAAAAAAAAAAAAAAAAAAAAAAAATGGTGTGAAAAATACGAGAGCCTGAAAAGGCTGAAATATACGAGCGAGACCTGAAAAGGTGTGAAAAATACGAGGAGCCTAAAAAGGTGTGAAAAATACGAGGAGCCTGAAAAGGCCTGAAATATACGAGGAGCTTGAAAAGGTGTGAAAAATACGAGGAGCCTGAAAAGGTGTGAAAAATACGAGGAGCCTGAAAAGGCCTGAGAAATATGAGGAGCCTGAAAAGGCCTGAGAAATACGAGGAGCTTGAATAGGCCTGAAAAATACGAGGAGCCTGAAAAGGTGTGAAAAATACGAGGAGCCTGAAAAGGGCTGAAAAATACGAGGAGCCTGAAAAGGCCTGAAAAATACGAGGAGCCTGAAAAGGTGTGAAAAATACGAGGAGCCTGAAAAGGTGTGAAAAATACGAGGAGCCTGAAAAGGTGTGAAAAATACGAGGAGCCTGAAAAGGTGTGAAAAATATGAGGGGCATGAAGAGGTGTGAAAAATACGAGAAGCCTGAAAAGGTGTCAAAAATACGAGGAACCTGAAAAGGCCTGAAAAATATGAGGAGCCTGAAAAGGCCTGAAAAATACGAGGAGCCTGAAAAGGTGTGAAAAATACGAGGAACCTGAAAAGGCCTGAAAAATATGAGGAGCCTGAAAAGGCCTGAAAAATACGAGGAGCCTGAAAAGGTGTGAAAAATACGAGGAGCCTGAAAAGATGTGAAAAATATGAGGAGCCTGAAACGGTGTGAAAAATACGAGGAGCCTGAAAAGGTGTGAAAAATACGCGAAGCCTGAAAAGGTGTGAAAAACACTAGGAGCCTGAAAAGGTGTGAAAAATACGAGGAGCCTGAAAAGGTGTGAGAAATACGAGGAGCCTGAAAAGGTGTGAAAAATACGAGGAGCCTGAAAAGGTGTGAAAAATACGAGGTGCCTGAAAAGCTGTGAAAAATACGAGGAGCCTGAAAATGCCTGAAAAATACGAGGAGCCTGAAAATGTGTGAAAAATACGAGGAGCCTGAAAAGGTGTGAAAAATACGAGGAGGCTGAAAAGGTGTGAAAAATACGAGGAGCCTGAAAAGGTGTGAAAAATACGAGGAACCTGAAAAGGTGTGAAAAATTACGAGGAGCCTGAAAAGGTGTGAAAAATACGAGGAGCGTGAAAAGGTGTGAAAAATACGAGGAGCCTGAAAATTCCTGAAAAATACGAGGGCCTGAAACGGTGTGAAAAATACGAGGAGCCAGAAAAGGTGTGAAAAATATGACGACCTTGAAAACGTGTGAAAAATACGAGGAGCCTGAAAAGGCATGAAAAATACGAGGAGCCTGAAAAGGCGTGCAAAATACGAGGAGCCTGAAAAGGCCTGAAAAATACGAGGAGCCTGAAAAGGAGTGAAAAATACGAGGAGCCTGAAAAGGCCTGAAAAATACGAGGAGCCTGAAAAGGCCTCAAAAATACGAGGAGCCTGAAAAGGCGTGAAAAATACGAGGAGCCTGAAACGGTGTGAAAAATACGAGGAGCCTGAAAAGGTGTGAAAAATACGAGGAGCCTGAAAAGGCCTGAGAAATACGAGGAGCCTGAAAAGGCCTGAGAAATACGAGGAGCTTGAATAGGCCTGAAAAATACGAGGAGCCTGAAAAGGTGTGAAAAATACGAGGAGCTTGAAAAGGGCTGAAAAATACGAGGAGCCTGAAAAGGTGTGAAATATACGAGGAGCCTGAAAAGGTGTGAAAAATACGAGGAGCCTGAAAAGGTGTGAAAAATACGAAGAGCCTGAAAAGGTGTGAAAAATACGAGGAGCCTGAAAAGGCCTGAAAAATACGAGGAGACTGAAAAGGTGTGAAAAATACGAGGAGCCTGAAAAGGTGTGCAAAATACGAGGAGCCTGAAAAGGCCTGAAAAATACGAGGAGCCTGAAAAGGTGTGAAAAATATGAGGAGCCTGAAAAGGCAAGAAATATACGAGGAGCCTGAAAAGGTGTGAAAAATACGAGGAGCCTGAAAAGGTGTGAAAAATACGAGGAGCCTGAAAAGGGCTGAAAAATACGATGAGCCTGAAAAGTTGTGAAATATACGAGGAGCCTGAAAAGGTGTGAAAAATACGAGGAGCCAGAAAAGGTGTGAAAAATATGAGGACCCTGAAAAGGTTCACACCTTTTCAGGCTCCTCGTATTTTTCAGGACTTTTCAGGCTCCTCGTATTTTTCAGGCCTTTTCAGGCTCCTCATATTTATCACACCTCTTCAGGCGCCTCGTATTTTTCAGGCCTTTTCATGCTCCTCATATTTTTCACAACTTCTCAGGCTCCTCGTATTTTTCACACCTTTTCAGGCTCCTCGTATTTTTCACACCTTTTCAGGCTCCTCGTATTTTTCACACCTTTTCAGGCTCCTCGAACTTTTCACACTTATTCAGCCTCTTCGTATTTTTCACACCTTTTCAGGCTCCTCGTATTTCAGGCCTTTTCAGGCTCCTCGTATTTTTCACACCTTTTCAGGCTCCTCGTATTTTTCACACCTCTTCAGGCCCCTCATATTTTTCACACCTTTTCAGGCTCCTCGTATCTTTCACACCTTTTCAGGCTCCTCGTATATTTCAGGCCTTTTCAGGCTCCTCGTATATTTCACACCTTTTCAGGCTCCTCGTATTTTTCAGGCCGTTTCAGGCTCCTCGTATTTTTCACACCTTTTCAGGTTCCTCGTATTTTTCAGGCCTTTTCAGGCTCCTCGTATATTTCAGGCCTTTTCAGGCTCCTCGTATTTTTCACACCTTTTCAGGCTCCTCGTATTTTTCAGGCCGTTTCAGGCTCCTCGTTTTTTTCACACCTTTTCAGATTCCTCATATTTTTCAGGCCGTTTCAGGCTCCTCGTATTTTTCACACCTTTTCAGGCTCCTCGTAATTTTCACACCTTTTCAGGCTCCTCGTATTTTTCACACCTTTTCAGGCTCCTCGTATTTTTCAGGCCGTTTCAGGCTCCTCGTATTTTTCAGGCCTTTTCAGGCTCCTCGTATTTATCAAGGCTTTCAGGCTCCTCATATTTTTCACACATTTTCAGGCTCCTCATATTTTTCACACCGTTTCAGGCTCCTCGTATTTTTCACACCTTTTCAGGCTCCTCGTATTTTTCACACCTTTTCAGGCTCCTCGTATTTTTCAGGCCTTTTCAGGCTCCTCGTATTTTTCACACCTTTTCAGGCTCCTCGTATTTTTCACACCTTTTGAGGCTCCTCGTATTTTTCACACCTTTTGAGGCTCCTCGTATTTTTCACACCTTTTGAGGCTCCTCGTATTTTTCACACTTTTCAGGCTCCTCGTATTTTTCACACCTTTTCAGGCTCCTCGTATTTTTCACACCTTTTCAGGATCCTCATATTTTTCACACCTTTTCTGGCTCCTCGGATTTTTCACACCTTTTCAGGCTCCTCGTATATTTCACAACTTTTCAGGCTCATCGTATTTTTCAGCCCTTTTCAGGCTCCTCGTATTTTTCACACCTTTTCAGGCTCCTCGTATTTTTCAAGCCTTTTCAGGCTCCTCGTATATTTCTTGCCTTTTCAGGCTCCTCATATTTTTCACACCTTTTCAGGCTCCTCGTATTTTTCAGGCCTTTTCAGGCTCCTCGTATTTTGCACACCTTTTCAGGCTCCTCGTATTTTTCAGGCCTTTTCAGGCTCCTCGTATTTTTCAAGCCTTTTCAGGCTCCTCGTATTTTTCACACCGTTTCAGGCTCCTCGTATTTTTCACATCGTTTCAGGCTCCTCGTAATTTTCACACCTTTTCAGGCTCCTCGTATTTTTCACACCTTTTCAGGCTCCTCGTATTTTTCAGGCCTTTTCAGGCTCCTCGTATTTTTCAAGGCTTTTCAGGATCCTCGTATTTTTCACACATTTTCAGGCTCCTCATATTTTTCACACCGTTTCAGACTCCTCGTATTTTTCACACCTTTTCAGGCTCCTCGTATTTTTCACACCTCTTCAGGCTCCTCGTATTTTTCACAACTTTTCAGGCTCCTCGTATTTTTCACACCTTTACAGGCTCCTTGTATTTTTCACACCTTTTGAGGCTCCTCGTATTTTTCACACCTTTTGAGGCTCCTCGTATTTTTCACACCTTTTCAGGCTCCTCGTATTTTTCACACCTTTTCAGGCTCCTCGTTTTTTTCACACCTTTTCAGGCTCCTCGTATTTTTCACACCTTTTCAGGGTCCTCATATTTTTCACACCTTTTCTGGCTCCTCGTATTTTTCACACCTTTTCAGGCTCCTCGTATATTTCACAACTTTTCAGGCTCATCATATTTTTCAGGCCTTTTCAGGCTCCTCGTATTTTTCCCACCTTTTCTGGCTCCTCGTATTTTTCACACCTTTTCAGGCTCCTCGTATTTTCAGGCCTTTTCAGGCTCCTCGTATTTTTCACGCCTTTTCAGGATCATCGTATATTTCACACCTTTTCAGGCTTCTGGTGTTTTTCACACTTCTTCAGGCTCCTCGTATATTTCACACCTTTTCAGGCTCCTCGTATTTTTCACGCCTTTTCAGGCTCCTCGTATTTTTCACACCTTGTCAGGCTCCTTTTATTTTTCAGGCCTTTTCAGGCTCCTCGAATTTTTCATACCTTTTCAGGCTCCTCGTATTTTTCAGACCTTTTCAGGCTCCTGGGATATTTCAGGCTTTTTCAGGCTCCTCGTATTTTTCACACCTTTTCAGGGTCCTCGTATTTTTCAGGCTTTGTCAGGCTTCTCGTATTTTTCACACCTTTTCATGCTCCTCGTATTTTTCACACCTTTTCAGGCTCCTCGTATTTTTCAGGCCTTTTAAGGCTCCTCGTATTTTTCACTCCTTTTCAGGCTCCTCATATTTTTCACACCTTTTCAGGCTCCTCGTATTTTTCAGGCCTTTTCAGGCTCCTCGTATTTTTCAGGCCTTTTCAGGCTCCTCGTATTTTTCACACCTTTTCAGGCTCCTCGTATTTTTCAAACCTTTTCAGGCTCCTCGGTTTTTTCAGGCCTTTTCAGGCTCCTCGTTTTTTTCACACCTTTTCAGGCTCCTCGTATTTTTCAGGCCTTTTCAGGCTCCTCATATTTTTCAGGCCTTTTCAGGCTCCTCGTATTTTTGACACCTTTTCAGGCTTCTCGTATTTTTCACACCTCTTCATGCCCCTCATATTTTTCACACCTTTTCAGGCTCCTCGTATTTTTCACACCTTTTCAGGCTCCTCGTATTTTTCACACCTTTTCAGGCTCCTCGTATTTTTAACACCTTTTCAGGCTCCTCGTATTTTTCACACCTTTTTAGGCTCCTCGTAAATTTCACACCTTTTCAGGCTCCTCGTATTTTTCACACCTTTTCAGGCTCCTCGTATTTTCAGGCCGTTTCAGGCTCCTCGTATTTTTCAGGCCTTTTCAGGCTCCTCGTATTTTTCAAGGCTTTTCAGGCTCCTCGTATTTTTCACACCTTTTCAGGCTCCTCGTATTTTTCACACCTTTTCAGGCTCCTCGTATTTTTCACACCTTTTCAGGCTCCTCGTATTTTTCACACCTTTTCAGGCTCCTCGTTTTTTTCACACCTTTTCAGGCTCCTCGTATTTTTACACCTTTTCAGGGTCCTCATATTTTTCACACCTTTTGTGGCTCCTCGTGTTTTTCACACCTTTTCAGGCTCCTCGTATTTTTCACACCTTTTCAGGCTCCTCGTATTTTTCACACCTTTCAGGCTCCTCGTATTTTTCACATCTTTTAAGGCTCCTCGTATTTGTAACACCTTTTCAGGCTCCTCGTATTTTTCACACCTTTTCAGGCTCCTCGTATTTTTCACAACTTTTCAGGCTCCTCGTATTTTCACACCGTTTCAGGCTCCTCGTATTTTCAACCTTTTCATGGCTCCTCGTATTTTTCACCCCTTTTTACGAGGAGCCTGAAACGGCCTGAAAAATACGAGGAGCCTGAAAAGGTGTGAAATATACGAGGAGCCTGAAAAGGCCTGAGAAATATGAGGAGTCTTAAAAGGCGTGCAAAATACGAGGAGCTTGAAAAGGCCTGAAAAATACGAGGAGCCTGAAAAGGTGTGAAAAATACGAGGAGCCTGAAAAGGTGTGAAAAATATGAGGAGCCTGAAAAGGCGTGAAAAATACGAGGAGCCTGAATAGGTGTGAAAAATACGAGGAGCCTGAAAAGGTGTGAAAAATACGAGGAGCCTGAAAAGGTGTGAAAAATACGAGGAGCCTGAAAAGGTGTGAAAAATACGAGGAGCCTGAAAAGGTGTGAAAAATACGAGGAGCCTGAAAAGGCTTGAAAAATACGAGGAGCCTGAAAAGGCCTGAAAAATACGAGGAGCCTGAAAAGGCCTGAAAAATACGAGGGCCTGAAAAGGAGTGAAAAATACGAGGAGCCTGAAAAGGTGTGAAAAATACGAGGAGCCTGAAAAGGTGTGAAAAATACGAGGAGCCTGAAAAGGTGTGAAAAATACGAGGAGCCTGAAAAGGCCTGAGAAATACGAGGAGCCTGAAAAGGCCTGAGAAATACGAGGAGCTTGAATAGGCCTGAAAAATACGAGGAGCCTGAAAAGGTGTGAAAAATACGAGGAGCCTGAAAAGGCCTGAAAAATACGAGGAGCCTGAAAAGGTGTGAAAAATACAAGGAGTCAGAAAAGGTGTGAAAAATACGAGGAGCCTGAAAAGGTGTGAACAGTACGAGGAGCCTGAAAGGTGTGAAAAATACGAGGAGCCTGAAAAGGGGTGAAAAATACGAGGCCTGAAAAAAGGCCCTTGAAAAATACGAGGAGCCTGAAACGGCTGAAAAATAACGAGAGCTGAAAAGGTGTGAAAAATACGAGGAGCCTGAAAAAGGTGTTGAAAATTACGAGGAGCCTGAAAGGTGTGAAAAATACGAGAGCCTGAACGGCTGAAAAATATGAAGGCAATCTGAAAAAAGGTGTGAAAAATACGAGGAGCCTAAAAGGCCTGAAAAATACGAGGAGCCTGAAAAGGCCTGAAAAATACGAGGAGCCTGAAAAGGTGTGAAAAATACGAGGAGCCTGAAAAGGCCTGAAAAATACGAGGAGCCTGAAAAGGCCTGAAGAATACGAGGAGCTTGAAAAGGCCTGAAAAATACGAGGAGCCTGAAAAGGTGTGAAAAATACGAGGAGCCTGAAAAGGCCTGAAAAATACGAGGAGCCTGAAAAGGTGTGAAAAATACGAGGAGCCTGAAAAGGTGTGAAAAATACGAGGAGCCTGAAAAGGCCTGAAAAATACGAGGAGCCTGAAAAGGCCTGAAAAATACGAGGAGCCTGAAAAGGGCTGAAAAATACGAGGAGCCTGAAAAGGGCTGAAATATACGAGGAGCCTGAAAAGGTGTGAAAAATACGAGGAGCCTGAAAAGGTGTGAAAAATACGAGGAGCCTGAAAAGGTGTGAAAAATACGAGGAGCCTGAAAAGGCCTGAAAAATACGAGGAGCCTGAAAAGGTGTGAAAAATACGAGGAGCCTGAAAAGGCCTGAAAATACGAGGAGCCTGAAAGGCCTGAAGAATAGGAGGAGCTTGAAAAGGCCTGAAAAATACGAGGAGCCTGAAAAGACCTGAAAAAACGAGGAGCCTGAAAAGATGTGAAAAATACGAGGGCCTGAAAAGGCTCCTCCGATTTTTCACACCTTTTCAGGCTCCTCGTATTTTTCAGGCCTTTTCAGGCTCCTCGTATTTTTCACCCCTTTTCAGGCTTCCCGTATTTTAAAGGCCTTTTCAGGCTCCTCGTATTTTACACACCTTTCCAGGCTCCTCGTATTTTTCACGCATTTTCGGGCTCCTTGTATTTTTCACGCCTTCTCAGGCTCCTCGTATTTTACACACCTTTTCAGGCTCCTCGTATTTTTCACAACTTTTCAGGCTCCTCGTATTTTTCACGTCTTTTCAGGCTCCTCGTATTTTTCACACCTTTTCAGGCTCCTCGTATTTTTCACTCCTTTTCAGGCCCTCGTATTTTTCAGGCCTTTTCAGGCTCCTCGTATTTTTCAGGCCTTTTCAGGCTCCTCGTATTTTTCAAGCCTTTTCAGGCTCCTCGTATTTTTCACACCTTTTCAGGCTCCTCGTATTTTTCACACCTTTTCAGGCTCCTCGTATTTTTCACACCTTTTCAGGCCCCTCATATTTTTCAAACCTTTTCAGGCTCATCGTATTTTTCACACCTTTTCAGGCTCCTCGTATTTCTCAGGCCTTTTCAGGCTCCTCGTATTTTTCACACCTTTTCAGGCCCCTCATATTTTTCACACCTTTTCAAGCCCCTCGTATTTTTCACACCTTTTCAGGCTCCGCATATTTTTCACACCTTTTTAGGCTCCTCGTATTTTTCAGCCTTTTCAGGCTTCTCGTATTTTTCAGGCCTTTCTAGGCTCCTCGTATTTTTCACACCTTTTCAGGATCCTCGTATTTTTCAGGCCTTTTCAGGCTCCTCGTATTTTTCACACCTTTTCAGGCTCCTCGTATTTTTCACAACTTTTCAGGCTCCTCGTATTTTTCACACCTTTTCAGCTCCTCGTATTTTTCAGGCCTTTTCAGGGCTCCTCGTATTTTTCACACCTTTTCAGGCTCCTCGTATATTTCAGGCCTTTTCAGGCTCCTCGTATTTTTCACACCTTTTCAGGCTCCTCATATTTTTCACACCTTTTCAGGCTCCTCGTATTTTTCAGGTCTTTTCAGGCTCCTCGTATTTTTCAGGCCTTTTCAAGCTCCTCGTATTTTTCACGCCTTTTCAGGCTCCTCGTATTTTTCAGGCCTTTTTAGGCTCCTCGCATATTTCATGCCTTTTCAGACTCCTCATATTTTTCAGGCCTTTTCAGGCTCCTCGTATTTTTCACACCTTTTCAGGCTCCTTGTATTTTTCAGGCCGTTTCAGGCTCCTCGTTTTTTTCACACCTTTTCAGGTTCCTCATATTTTTCAGGCCGTTTCAGGCTCCTCGTATTTTTCACACCTTTTCAGGCTCCTCGTATTTTTCACACCTCTTCAGGCTCCTCGTATTTTTCACAACTTTTCAGGCTCCTCGTATTTTTCACACCTTTTCAGGCTCCTTGTATTTTTCACACCTTTTGACGCTCCTCGTATTTTTCACACCTTTTGAGGCTCCTCGTATTTTTCACCCCTTTTCAGGCTCCTCGTATTTTTCACACCTTTTCAGGCTCCTCGTATTTTTCAGGCCTTTTCAAGCTCCTCGTATTTTTCAGGCCTTTTCAGGCTCCTCGTATTTCTCAGGCGTTTTCAGGCTCCTCGTATTTTTCACACCTTTTCAGGCTCCTCGACACCTTTTCAGGCTCCTCGTATTTTTCACACCTTTTCAGTCTCCTCGTATTTTTCAGGCCTTTTCAGGCTCCTCGTATTTTTCACACCTTTTCAGGCTCCTCGTATTTTTCACACCTTTTGAGGCTCCTCGTATTTTTCACACCTTTTGAGGCTCCTCGTATTTTTCACACCTTTTCAGGCTCCTCGTATTTTTCACACCTTTTCAGGCTCCTCGTTTTTTTCACACCTTTTCAGGCTCCTCGTATTTTTCACACCTTTTCAGGGTCCTCATATTTTTCACACCTTTTCTGGCTCCTCGTATTTTTCACCCTTTTCAGGCTCCTCGTATTATTCACAACTTTTCAGGCTCATCGTATTTTTCAGCCCTTTTCAGGCTCCTCGTATTTTTCACACCTTTTCAGGCTCCTCGTATTTTTCACACCTTTCACTTCCTCGAATTTAATTCAGGTTGCAGGACCTCGTATTTCTGCGGCGTTGTCAGACTGCCTCGTATTTTCACCCTTTTCAGCTCCTCGTATTTTCACAGCCTTTGTCAAGCTCCTCGATATATTTCAGGCCTTTTCAGGCTCCCTCGTATTTTCACACCATTTTCAGCTTAGAGGTATTTTCAAAACACTTTCAAGGCTCCTAGTATATTCAGCCTTTTCAGCTCCCAATTCACACATTATCAGGCTCCCGTATATTTCAGTGTCCTTTCAGGCTCTGGATATTTAGCTTTTCAGCTTCCTCGCGTATTCCACTTTCAGGGTCCCGTTTTTCAGGCTTGTCAGCATCTCCGATTTTCACACACCTTTCATGCTCCTCTATTCAACACCTTTTCAGCTCCTCGTATGTTCAGGCCTTTTAAGGCTCCTCGTATTTTCACGCCTTTTCAGGCTCCTCGTATTTTTCACACCTTTTCAGGCTCCTCGTATTTTTCAGGCCTTTTCAGGCTCCTGGTATATTTCAGGCCTTTTAAGGCTCCTCGTATTTTTCACACCTTTTCAGGGTCCTCGTATTTTTCAGGCTTTGTCAGGCTCCTCGTATTTTTCACACCTTTTCAGGCTCCTCGTATTTTTCACACCTTTTCAGGCTCCTCGATTTTTCACACCTTTTCAGGCTCCTCGTATTCTATGACACCTTTTCAGGCATTCCTCCGTATTTTTTTATCACACCTTCATGCCCCTCAATATTTTTCACACTTATTCCATTCCTCGTATTTCTCACACTTTTAGTCCTCGTATTTTTCAGCACCTTTTCAGGCTCCTCTGATTTTCACACCCCTTGTATCAAAGCTCCTCGTAATTTTCACACTTTTCAAGGCTCCTCGTATTTTTGCACACCTTTTCAGCTCCTCGTATTTTCAGCCTATATCAGGCTCTCTCAGATATGTTCAGGCTTTCAGCTACCTACGTAAATTTATTTCAAGGCTCTCATGCTCTCGTATTTCACACATTTTCATCTCCTCATATTCACACCGTTTCGGGCTCCCGTATTTTCAGCACCTTGTTCAGGAATCCTCGATTTCACACCTTCATCAGGCTCCCTCGTATTTTTTCACACCTTTTCAGGCTCCTCGTAAATTTTCAACACACTTTTTCAGCCCTTAGCACTTCATTTTCACCTTTGAAGGCCCTGTATTTTTCACAACCTTTTGGCTCCTCGTATTATTTCAACACCATCTTTCAGGTCTCCACGAAATTATCAACATCCTTTTACAGGTCCTCGTTGTTTTCGACACGCTTTTCCGCTCACACCTCGAATATATTTTTCACACCAGGCTCCTCGTAATTTTCACACCTTTTCAGGCTCCTCGTAATTTTCACACCTTTTCAGGCTCCTCGTATTTTTCACACCTTTTCAGGCTCCTCGTACTTTTCAGGCCGTTTCAGGCTCCTCGTATTTTTCAGCCCTTTTCAGGCTCCTCGTATTTTTCACACCTTTTCAGGCTCCTCGTATTTTTCAGGCCTTTTCAAGCTCCTCGTATTTTTCAGGCCTTTTCAGGCTCCTCGTATTTCTCAAGCGTTTTCAGGCTCCTCGTATTTTTCACACCTTTTCAGGCTCCTCGTATTTTTCACACCTTTTCAAGCTCCTCGTATATTTCAGGCCTTTTCAGGCTCCTCGTATTTTTCACACCTTTTCAGGCTCCTCGTATTTTTCACACCTTTTCAGGCTCCTCGTATTTTTCAGGCCTTTTCAGGCTCCTCGTATTTTTCACACCTTTTCAGGCTCCTCGTATTTTTCAGGCCTTTCAGGCTCCTCGTATTTTTCACACCTTTTCAGGCTCCTCGTATTTTTCACACCTTTTCAGGCTCCTCGTATTTTCAGGCCTTTTCACTCCTCATTTTTCACACCTTTTCAGGCTCCTCGTATTTTTCAGGCCTTTTCAGGCTCCTCGTATTTTTCACACCTTTTCAGGCTCCTCGTATTTTTCAGGCCTTTTCAGACTCCTCGTATTTTTCACACCTTTTCAGGCTCCTCGTAATTTTCACGCCTTTTCAGGTTCCTCGTATTTTTCAGGTCTTTTCAGGCTCCTCGTATTTTTCAGGCCTTTTCAGGCTCCTCATATTTTTCACGCCTTCTCAGGCTCCTCGTATTTTTCAGGCCTTTTTAGGCTCCTCGTATTTTGCACGCCTTTTCAGACTCCTCATATTTTTCAGGCCTTTTCAGGCTCCTCGTATTTTTCACACCTTTTCAGGCTCCTCGTATTTTTCAGGCCGTTTCAGGCTCCTCGTAATTTTCACACCTTTTCAGGCTCCTCGTATTTTTCACACCTTTTCAGGCTCCTCGTATTTTTCACACCTTTTCAGACTCCTCGTAATTTTCACACCTTTTCAGGCTCCTCGTATTTTTCACACCTTTTCAGGCTCCTCGTATTTTTCAGGCCGTTTCAGGCTCCTCGTATTTTTCAAGGCTTTTCAGGCTCCTCGTATTTTTCACACATTTGCAGGCTCCTCGTATTTTTCAGGCCTTTTCAGGCTCCTCGTATTTTTCACACCTTTTCAGGCTCCTTGTATTTTTCACACCTTTTGAGGCTCCTCGTATTTTTCACACCTTTTGAGTCTCCTCGTATTTTTCACACCTTTTCAGGCTCCTCGTTTTTTTCACACCTTTTCAGGCTCCTCGTTTTTTTCACACCTTTTCAGGCTCCTCGTATTTTTCACGCCTTTTCAGGCCCCTCGTATTTTTCAGGCCTTTTCAGGCTCCTCGTATTTTTCAGGCCTTTTCAGGCTCCTCGTATTTTTCACGTGTTTCAGGCTCCTCGTATTTTTCAGGCCATTTCAAGCTCCTCGTATTTTGCACGCCTTTTAAGACTCCTCATATTTCTCAGGCCTTTTCAGGCTCCTCGTATATTTCACACCTTTTCAGGCTCCTCGTATATTTCACACCTTTTCAGGCTCCTCCTATTTTTCACACCTTTTCAGGTTCCTCGTATTTTTCACGCCTTTTCAGGCTCCTCGTATTTCTCAAGCGTTTTCAGGCTCCTCGTATTTTTCACACCTTTTGAGGCTCCTCGTATTTTTCACACCTTTTCAAGCTCCTCGTATATTTCAGGCCTTTTCAGGCTCCTCGTATTTTTCACACCTTTTCAGGCTCCTCGTATTTTTCACACCTTTTCAGGCTCCTCATTTATTTCAGGCCTTTTCAGGCTCCTCATATTTTTCACACCTTTTCAGGCTCCTCGTATTTTTCAGGCCTTTTCAGGCTCCTCGTATTTTTCACACCTTTTCAGACTCCTCGTATTTTTCAGGCCTTTTGAGGCTCCTCGTATTTTTCAAGCCTTTTCAGGCTCCTCATATTTTTCACACCTTTTCAGGCTCCTCGTATTTTTCACACCGTTTCAGGCTCCTCGTATTTTTCACATTTTTTCAGGCTCCTCGTATTTTTCACACATTTTCAGGCTCCTCGTATTTTTCACACCTTTTCTGGCTCGTCGTATTTTTACACCTTTTCAGGCTCCTCGTATTTTTCAGGCCTTTTCAGGCTACTCGTATTTTTCACACCTTTTCAGGCTCCTCATATTTTTCACACCTTTTCATGCTCCTCGTATTTTTCAGGCCTTTTCAGGCTCCTCGTATTTTTCACACCTTTTCAGGCTCCTCGTATATTTCAGTCCTTTTCAGGCTCCTCGTATTTTTCACACCTTTTCAGGCTCCACGTATTTTTCACACCTTTTCAGGCTCCTGGTATATTTCAGGCCTTTTCAGGCTCCTCATATTTTTCACACCTTTTCAGGCTCCTCGTATTTTTCAGGCCTTTTCAGGCTCCTCGTATTTTTCACACCTTTTCAGGCTCCTCGTATTTTTCACACCTTTTCAGGCTCCTCGTATTTTTGGCTCCTCGTATTTTTCAGGCCTTTTCAGGCTCCTCGTATTTTTCACACCTTTTCAGGCTCCTCGTATTTTTCACACCTTTTCAGGCTCCTCGTATTTTTCACACCTTTTCAGGCTCCTCGTATTTTTCACACCTTTTCAGGCTCCTCGTATTTGTCACACCTTTTCAGGCTCCTCGTATTTTTCACACCTTTTCAGGCTCCTCGTAATTTTCACACCTTTTCAGGCTCCTCGTATTTTTCACACCTTTTCAGGCTCCTCGTATTTTTCAGGCCGTTTCAGGCTCCTCGTATTTTTCAGGCCTTTTCAGGCTCCTCGTATTTTTCACACCGTTTTCAGGCTTCCTCCGTATTTTTCACACCTCTTTCAAAGCTCCTCGTTATTTTTCACACCTTTTTCAGGACTACCTCGTATATTTTTCACACCTTTTCAGACCTCCTCGTATTTATATCAGGCCTTTTCAGGCTCCTCGTATTTTTCACACCTTTTCAGGCTCCTCGTATTTTTCACGCCTTTTCAGGCTCCTCGTATTTTTCAGGCCTTTTCAGGCTCCTCGTATTTTTCACACCTTTTCAGGCTCCTCGTATTTTTCACACCTTTTCAGGCTCCTTTTATTTTTCAGGCCTTTTCAGGCTCCTCGTATTTTTCAGGCCTTTTCAGGCTCCTTTTATTTTTCAGGCCTTTTCAGGCTCCTCGTATTTTTCACACCTTTTCAGGCTCCTCGTATTTTTCAGGCCTTTTCAGGCTCCTCGTATTTTTCACACCTTTTCAGGCTCCTCGTTTTTTTCACACCTTTTCAGGCTCCTCGTATTTTTCAGGCCTTTTCAGTCTCCTCATATTTTTCAGGCCTTTTCAGGCTCCTCGTATTTTTGACACCTTTTCAGGCTTGTCGTATTTTTCACACCTCTTCATGCCCCTCATATTTTTCACACCTCTTCATGCCCCTCGTATTTTTCACACCTTTTCAGGCTCCTCGTATTTTTCACACCTTTTCAGGCTCCTCGTATTTTTCACACATTTTCAGGCTCCTCGTATTTTTCACACCTTTTCAGGCTCCTCGTATTTTTCAGCCCTTTTCAGGCTCCTCGTATTTTTCACACCATTTCAGGCTCCTCGTATTTTTCACACCTTTTCAGGCTCCTCGTATTTTTCAGGTCTTTTCAGGCTCCTCGTATTTTTCAGGCCTTTTCAGGCTCCTTGTATTTTTCACGCCTTCTCAGGCTCCTCGTATTTTTCAGGCCTTTTCAGGCTCCTCGTATTTTGCACGCCTTTTCAGACTCCTCTACGAGGAGCCTGAAAATGTGTGAAAAATACGAGGAGCCTGAAAAAATGTGAAAAATACGAGGAGCCTGAAACGGTGTGAAAAATACGAGGAGCCTGAAAAGGTGTGAAAAATATGAGGAGCCTGAAAAGGCTTGAAAAATACGAGGAGCCTCAAAAGGCCTGAAAAATACGAGGAGTCTGAAAAGGTGTGAAAAATACGAGGAGCCTGAAAAGGCCTGAAAAATACGAGGAGCCTGAAAAGGTGTGAAAAATATGAGGAGCCTGAAAAGGCCTGAAATAAATGAGGAGCCTGAAAAGGTGTGAAAAATACGAGGAGCCTGAAAAGGTGTGAAAAATATGAGGAGCCTGAAAAGGCCTGAAATATACGAGGAGCTTGAAAAGGTGTGAAAAATACGAGGAGCCTGAAAAGGTGTGAAAAATACGAGGAGCCTGAAAACGCTTGAGAAATACGAGGAGCCTGAAAAGGCGTGAAAAATACGAGGAACCTGAAAAGGTGTGAAAAATAGGAGGAGCCTGAAAAGGTGTGAAATATACGAGGAGCCTGAAAAGGTGTGAAATATACGAGGAGCCTGAAAAGGCCTGAGAAATATGAGGAGTCTTAAAAGGCGTGCAAAATACGAGGAGCTTGAAATGGCCTGAAAAATACGAGGAGACTGAAACACGTGAAAAATACGAGGTGCCTGAAAAGGCCTGAAAAATACGAGGAGCCTGAAAAGGCCTGAAAAATACGAGGGGCCTGAAAAGGCGTGAAAAATACGAGGAGCCTGAAAAGGTGTGAAAAAAACGAGGAGCCTGAAAAGGTGTGAAAAATACGAGGAGCCTGAAAAGGTGTGAAAAATACGAGGAGCCTGAAAAGGTGTGAAAAATACGAGGAGCCTCAAAAGGTGTGAAAAATACGAGGAGCCTCAAAAGGTGTGAAAAATACAAGGAGCCTGAAAAGGTGTGAAAAATACGAGGAGCCTGAAAAGGCCTGAAAAATACGAGGAGCCTGCAAATGTGTGAAAAATACGAGGAGCCTGAAAAGCCTTGAAAAATACGAGGAGCCTGAAACGGCCTGAAAAATACGAGGAGCCTGAAAAGGTGTGAAAAATACGAGGAGCCTGAAAAGGTGTGAAAATTACGAGGAGTCTGAAAAGGTGTGAAAAATACGAGGAGCCTGAAAAGGTGTGAAAAATACGAGGAGCCTGAAAAGGTGTGAAAATTACGAGGAGCCTGAAACGGCCTGAAAAATACGAGGAGCCTGAAAAGGTGTGAAAAATACGAGGAGCCTGAAAAGGCCTGAAAAATATGAGGAGTCTGAAAAGGCGTGCAAAATACGAGGAGCCTAAAAAGGCCTGAAAAATACGAGGAGCCTGAGAAGGCGTGAAAAATACGAGGAGCCTGAAAAGGCCTGAAAAATACGAGGAGCCTGAAAAGACCTGAAAAATACGAGGAACCTGAAAAGGCGTGAAAATTACGAGGAGCCTGAAAAGGTGTGAAAAATACGAGGAGCCTGAAAAGCCTTGAAAAATACGAGGAGCCTGAAAAGGTGTGAAAAATACGAGGAGCCTGAAAAGGCCTGAAAAATACGAGGAGTCTGAAAAGGCCTGAAAAATACGAGGAGCCTGAAATGTGTGAAAAAAACGAGGAGCCTGAAAAGATGTGAAAAATACGAGGAGCCTGAAAAGGTGTGAATAACACGAGGAGCCTGAAAACTCATGAAAAATACGAGAGGCCTGAAAAGGTGTGAAAAATACGGAGGAGCTGAAAAGGCCTGAAAAATATGAGGACGCTGAAAAGGTGTGAAAAATACGAGGAGCCTGAAAAGGCCTGAAAAATACGAGGAGCCTGAAAAGGTGTGAAAAATATGAGGAGCCTGAAAGGCCTGAAAAATACGAGGAGCCTGAAAAGGTGTGAAAAATACGAGGAGCCTGAAAAGGTGTGAAAAATACGAGGAGCCTGAAAAGGCCTGAAAAATACGAGGAGCCTGAAAAGGTGTGAAAAATATGAGGAGGCTGAAAAGGCCTGAAATATACGAGGAGCCTGAAAAGGTGTGAAAAATACGAGGAGCCTGAAAAGGTGTGAAAAATACGAGGAGTCTGAAAAGGCCTGAAATATACGAGGAGCTTGAAAAGGTGTGAAAAATACGAGGAGCCTGAAAAGGTGTGAAAAATACGAGGAGCCTGAAAACGCCTGAGAAATACGAGGAGCCTGAAAAGGCCTGAAAAATACGAGGAGCTTGAAAAGGCCTAAAAAATACGAGGAGCCTGAAAAGGTGTGAAAAATACGAGGAGCCTGAAAAGGTGTGAAAATTACGAGGAGCCTGAAAAGGTGTGAAAAATACGAGGAGCCTGAAAAGGTTTGAAAAATACGAGGAGCCTGAAACGGCCTGAAATAAATGAGGAGCCTGAAAAGGTGTGAAAAATACGAGGAGCCTGAAAAGGTGTGAAAAATACGAGGAGCCTGAAAAGGCCTGAAATATACGAGGAGCCTGAAAAGGTGTGAAAAGTACGAGGAGCCTGAAAAGGTGTGAAAAAATACTGAGGAGCCTGAAAAAGGTGTAAATACAGGAGCCTGAAATAGGTGTGAAAATTAATCCGAGGACCCTGAAATAGGTGTGAAAATACGAGGAGTCTGAACGGTGTGAAAAATACGAGGAGCCTGAAAATGTGTTGAAAAATACGAAGGAGCCTGAAAATGGTGTGAAAAATACGAGGAGCCTGAAAGCCTTGAAAACTAACGAGGAGCCTGAAAGGCCTGAAAAATACCGAGGAAGCCTGAAAAAAGGTGTGGAAAAATAGAGGAGCCTGAAAGGCCTGAAAAATACGGGAGCCTGAAAGGTGTTGAAAAAATACGAGGAGCCAAATACGAGGAGCTTGAAATGGCCTGAAAAATACGAGTAGCCTGAAACACGTGAAAAATACGAGGAGCCTGAAAAGGCCTGAAAAATACGAGGAGCCTGAAAAGGCCTGAAAAATACGAGGGGCCTGAAAAGGCGTGAAAAATACGAGGAGCCTGAAAAGGTGTGAAAAAAACGAGGAGCCTGAAAAGGTGTGAAAAAAACAAGGAGCCTGAAAAGGTGTGAAAAATACGAGGAGACTCAAAAGGTGTGAAAAATACGAGGAGCCTCAAAAGGTGTGAAAAATACAAGGAGCCTGAAAAGGTGTGAAAAATACGAGGAGCCTGAAAAGGCCTGAAAAATACGAGGAGCCTGCAAATGTGTGAAAAATACGAGGAGCCTGAAAAGCCTTGAATAATACGAGGAGCCTGAAACGGCCTGAAAAATACGAGGAGCCTGAAAAGGTGTGAAAAATACGAGGAGCCTGAAAAGGTGTGAAAATTACGAGGAGTCTGAAAAGGTGTGAAAAATACGAGGAGCCTGAAAAGGTGTGAAAAATACGAGGAGCCTGAAAAGGTGTGAAAATTACGAGGAGCCTGAAACGGCCTGAAAAATAGGAGGAGCCTGAAAAGGTGTGAAAAATACGAGGAGCCTGAAAAGGCCTGAAAAATATGAGGAGTCTGAAAAGGCGTGCAAAATACGAGGAGCCTAAAAACGCCTGAAAAATACGAGGAGCCTGAGAAGGCGTGAAAAATATGAGGAGCCTGAAAAGGCCTGAAAAATACGAGGAGCCTGAAAAGACCTGAAAAATACGAGGAACCTGAAAAGGCGTGAAAATTACGAGGAGCCTGAAAAGGTGTGAAAAATACGAGGAGTCTGAAAAGGCGTGAAAAATACGAGGAGCCTGAAAAGGTGTGAAAAATACGAGGAGCCTGAAAAAGGCTGAAAAATACGAGGAGCCTGAAAAGGTGTGAAATATACGAGGAGCCTGAAAAGGCCTGAAAAATACGAGGAGCCTGAAAAGGGCTGAAAAATACGAGACCTGAAAACGGTGTGAAAATACGAGGAGCCTGAAAGGTGTGAAAAATACGAGGAGCCTGAAAAGGCTTGAAAAATACGAGGAGCCTGAAAAGGCCTGAAAAATACGAGGAGCCTGAAAAGGTGTGAAAAATACGAGCAGCCTGAAAAGGCCTGAAAAATACGAGGAGCCTGAAAAGGTGTGAAAAATATGAGGAGCCCGAAAAGGCCTGAAATATACGAGGAGCCTGAAAAGGTGTGAAAAATACGAGGAGCCTGAAAAGGTGTGAAAAATACGAGGAGCCTGAAAAGGCCTGAAAATACGAGGAGCCTGAAAAGGCCTGAAAAATAACAGGAGCCTGAAAAGGCCTGAATATTACGAGGAGCCTGAAAAGGTGTGAAAAATCCGAGGAGCCTTAAAAGGCCTGAAAAATACGAGGAGCCTGAAAAGGCTGAAAAGTAACGAGGAGCTTGAAAAGGTGTGAAAATACCGAGGAGCCTGAAAAGGTGTGAAAAAATACGAGGAGCCTGAAAACGCTCTGAGAAATACGAGGAGCCTGAAAAGGCCTGAAAAATAACGAGGAGCCTTGAAAAGGCCTGAAAAAATACGAGGAGCCTGAAAAGGTGTCAATACGAGGAGCCTCTGAAAAGGTGGTGAAAATTACGAGAGCCTGAAAAGGTGTGAAAAATACGAGGAGCCTGAAAGGGTTTGAAAAATACGAGGAGCCTGGAAACCGGCCTGAAAAATACGAGGAGCCTGAAAAGGCCTGAAAAATACGAGGAGCCTGAAAAGGTGTGAAAAATACAAGGAGTCAGAAAAGGTGTGAAAAATACGAGGAGCCTGAAAAGGTGTGAACAGTACGAGGAGCCTGAAAGGTGTGAAAAATACGAGGAGCCTGAAAAGGTGTGAAAAATACGAGGAGCCTGAAAAGGCCTGAAAAATATGAGGAGCCTGAAAAGGCCTGAAAAATACGAGAACCCTGAAAAGGCGTGAAAAATACGGGGAGCCTGAAAAGGTGTGAAAAATACGGGGAGCCTGAAAAGGTGTGAAAAATACGAGGAGCCTGAAAAGGCCTGAAAAATATGACGAGCCTGAAAAGGCCTGAAAAATACGAGGAGCCTGAAAAGGCGTGAAAAATACGAGGAGCCTGAAAAGGCCTGAAAATACGAGAAGCCGAAAAGGCGTGAAAAATACGGGGAGCCTGAAAAGGTGTGAAAAATACGGGGAGCCTGAAAAGGTGTGAAAAATACGAGGAGCCTGAAAAGGCCTGAAAAATATGAGGAGCCTGAAAAGGCCTGAAAAATACAAGGAGCAAGAAAAGGTGTGAAAAATACGAGGAGCCTGACAAAGCCTGAAAAATACGAGAACACTGAAAAGGTGTGAAAAATACGAGGAGCCTGGAAAGGCCTGAAAAATACGAGGAGCCTGAAAAGGTGTGAAAAATACGAGGAGCCTGAAAAGGCCTGAAAATATGAGGACCCTGAAAAGGTGTGAAAAATACGAGGAGCCTGAAACAGTGTGAAAAATACGAGGAGCCTGAAAAGGTGTGAAAAATACGAGGAGCCTGAAAAGGTGTGAAAAATACGAGGAGCCTGAAAAGGTGTGAAAAATATGAGGAGCCTGAAAAGGCCTGAAAAATACAAGGAGCCTGAAAAGGTGTGAAAAATATGAGGAGCCTGAAAAGGCCTGGAAAATACGAGGAGCCTGATAAGGTGTGAAAAATGCGAGGAGCCTAAAAAGGTGTGATAAATACGAGGAGCCTGAAAAGGTGTGAAAAATATGAGGAGCCTGAAAAGGTGTGAAAAATACGAGGAGCCTGAAGGCCCCTCGTATTTTTCAGGCCTTTTCAGGCTCCTCGTATTTTTCAGGCCTTTTCAGGCTCCTCGTATTTTTCACGCCGTTTCAGGCTCCTCGTATTTTACAGGCCATTTCAAGCTCCTCGTATTTTGCACGCCTTTTAAGACTCCTCATATTTCTCAGGCCTTTTCAGGCTCCTCGTATATTTCACACCTTTTCAGGCTCCTCGTATATTTCACACCTTTTCAGGCTCCTCCTATTTTTCACACCTTTTCAGGCTCCTCGTATTTTTCACGCCTTTTCAGGCTCCTCGTATTTTTCACACCTTTTCAGGCTCCTCGTATTTTTCACACCGTTTCAGGCTCCTCGTATTTTTCACACCTTTTCAGGCTTCTTGTATTTTTCACACCTTTTCAGGCTCCTCGTATTTTTCACCCCTCTTCAGGCTTCTCGTATTTTTCACACCTTTCAGGCTCCTTTGTATTTTCACACCTTTTAGGCTCCTCGTATTTTTCACACCTTTTCAGGCTCCTCGTTTTTTTCACGCCTTTTTCAGGCTCTCGTATTTTCACGCGCCTTTTCAGCTCTCGTATTCCTGTTGCATTGCCTTTTCAGGCTCCTCGTGTTTTGTCACACCTTTTCAGGCTCCTCGTATTTTCAGGCCTTTTCAGGCTCCTCGTGTTTTTCACAACTTTTCAGGCTCCTCGTATTTTTCAGGTCTTTTCAGGCTCCTCGTATTTTTCACACCTCTTCAGGCTCCTCGTATTTTTCACACCTTTTCAGGGTCCTCATATTTTTCACACCTTTTCTGGCTCCTCGTATTTTTCACACCTTTTCAGGCTCCTCGTATATTTCACAACTTTTCAGGCTCATCGTATTTTTCAGCCCTTTTCAGGCTCCTCGTATTTTTCACACCTTTTCAGGCTCCTCGTATTTTTCAGGCCTTTTCAAGCTCCTCGTATTTTTCAGGCCTTTTCAGGCTCCTCGTATTTCTCAGGCGTTTTCAGGCTCCTCGTATTTTTCACACCTTTTCAGGCTCCTCGTATTTTTCACACCTTTTCAAGCTCCTCGTATATTCCAGGCCTTTTCAGGCTCCTCGTATTTTTCACACCTTTTCAGGCTCCTCGTATTTTTCACACCTTTTCAGGCTCCTCGTATATTTCAGGCCTTTTCAGGCTCCTCGTATTTTACACACCGTTTCAGGCTCCTCGTATTTTTCACACCTTTTCAGGGTCCTCATATTTTTCACACCTTTGCAGGCTCCTCGTATTTTTCACACCTTTTCAGGCTCCTCGTATTTTACACACCGTTTCAGGCTCCTCGTATTTTTCACACCTTTTCAGGGTCCTCATATTTTTCAGGCCTTTTCAGACTCCTCGTATTTTTAACAACTTTTCAGGCTCCTCATATTTTTCAGGCCTTTACAGGCTCCTCGTGTTTTTCAAACCTTTTCAGGCTCCTCGTATTTTTCACACCTTTTCAAGCTCCTCGTATTTTTCACGCCTTTTCAGGCTCCTCGTATTTTTCAGGCCTTTTCAGGCTCCTCGTATTTTTCACGCCTTTTCAGGCTCCTCGTATTTTTCAGGCCTTTTCAGGCTCCTCGTATTTTTCAAGGCTTTTCAGGCTCCTCGTATTTTTCACACTTTTCAGGCTCCTCATATTTTTCAGGCCTTTTCAGGCTCCTCGTATTTTTCACACCTTTTCAGGCTCCTTGTATTTTTCACACCTTTTGAGGCTCCTCGTATTTTTCACACCTTTTGAGTCTCCTCGTATTTTTCACACCTTTTCAGGCTCCTTGTTTTTTTCACACCTTTTCAGGCTCCTCGTTTTTTTCACACCTTTTCAGGCTCCTCGTATTTTTCACGCCTTTTCAGGCCCCTCGTTTTTTTCAGGCCTTTTCAGGCTCCTCGTATTTTTCAGGCCTTTTCAGGCTCCTCGTATTTTTCACGTGTTTCAGGCTCCTCGTATTTTTCAGGCCATTTCAAGCTCCTCGTATTTTGCACGCCTTTTAAGACTCCTCATATTTCTCAGGCCTTTTCAGGCTCCTCGTATATTTCACACCTTTTCAGGCTCCTCGTATATTTCACACCTTTTCAGGCTCCTCCTATTTTTCACACCTTTTCAGGTTCCTCGTATTTTTCACGCCTTTTCAGGCTCCTCGTATTTCTCAAGCGTTTTCAGGCTCCTCGTATTTTTCACACCTTTTCAGGCTCCTCGTATTTTTCACACCTTTTCAAGCTCTTCGTATATTTCAGGCCTTTTCAGGCTCCTCGTATTTTTCACACCTTTTCAGGCTCCTCGTATTTTTCACACCTTTTCAGGCTCCTCGTATTTTTCACACCTTTTCAGGCTCCTCGTATTTTTCACACTGTTTCAGGCTCCTCGTATTTTTCACACCTTTTCAGGGTCCTCATATTTTCAGGCCTTTTCAGGCTCCTCGTATTTTTCACACCTTTTCAGACTCCTCGTATTTTTCAGGCCTTTTCAGGCTCCTCGTATTTTTCAAGCCTTTTCAGGCTCCTCGTATTTTTCACACCTTTTCAGGCTCCTCGTATTTTTCACACCGTTTCAGGCTCCTCGTATTTTTCACATCTTTTCAGGCTCCTCGTATTTTTCACACATTTACGAGGAGCCTGAAAAGGCTTGAAAAATTCGAGGAGCCTGAAAACGTGTGAAAAATACAAGGAGCCTGAAGAGGCCTGAAAAATACGAGGAGCCTGAAAAGCTGTGAAAAATACGAGGAGCCTGCAAAGGCTTGAAAAATACGAGGACCTTGAAAAGGTCTGAAAAATACGAGGAGCCTGAAAAGGTGTGAAAAATACGAGGAGCCTGAAAAGGTGTGAAAAATACGAGGAGCCTGAAAAGGCCTGAAAAGTATGAGGAGCCTGAAAAGATGTGAAAAATACGAGAAGCCTGAAACGGCATGAAAAATACGAGGTGCCTGAAAAGGCCTGAAAAATACGAGGAGCCTGAAAAGGACTAAAAAATACGAGGAGCCTGAAAAGAACTGAAAAATACGAGGAGCCTGAAAAGGTGTGAAAAATACGAGGAGCCTGAAAAGGTGTGAAAAATACGAGGAGCCTGAAAAGGTGTGAAAAATACGAGGAGCCTCAAAAGGTGTGAAAAATACGAGGAGCCTGAAAAGGCCTGAAAAATATGAGGAGCCTGAAAAGGTGTGAAAAATACGAGAAGCCTGAAAAGGTGTGAAAAATACGAGGAGCCTGAAGAGGTTTGAAAAATACAAGGAGCCTGAAACGGTGTGAAAAATACGAGGAGCCTGAAAAGGTGTGAAAAATACGAGGAGCCTGAAACGGTGTGAAAAATACGAGGAGCCTGAAAACGTGTGAAAAATACGAGGAGCCTGAAAAGGCCTGAAAAATATGAGGAGCCTGAAAAGGTGTGAAAAATACGAGGAGCCTGAAAAGGTGTGAAAAATACGAGGAGCCTGAAGAGGTTTGAAAAATACAAGGAGCCTGAAACGGTGTGAAAAATACGAGGAGCCTGAAAAGGTGTGAAAAATACGAGGAGCCTGAAAAGGTGTGAAAAATACGAGGAGCCTGAAAAGGTGTGAATAATACGAGGAGCCTGAAAAAGGTGTTTAAAATACGAGGAGCCTGAAAAGGTGTGAACAAAATACGAGGAAGCCCTGAAAAGGTGTGAAAAATACGAGGAGCCTGAAAAGGTGTGAGAAATACGAGGAGCCTGAAAACGTGTGAGAAATACGAGGAGCCTGAAACGGTGTGAAAAATACGAGGAGCCTGAAATGGCCTGAAAAATACTAGGAACCTGAAAAGGTGTGAAAAATACGAGGAGCCTGAAACGGCCTGAAAAATACGAGGAGCCTGAAAAGGTGTGAAAAATACGAGGAGCCTGAAAAGGCCTGAAAAATATGAGGAGTCTGAAAAGGCGTGCAAAATACGAGGAGCCTGAAAAGGCCTGAAAAATACGAGGAGCCTGAGAAGGCGTGAAAAATACAAGGAGCCTGAAAAGGCCTGAAAAATACGAGGAGCCTGAAAAGACCTGAAAAATACGAGGAGCCTGAAAAGGTGTGAAAAATACGAGGAGCCTGAAATGGTGTGAAAAATACGAGGAGCCTGAAAAGGGCTGAAAAATACGAGGAGCCTGAAAAGGTGTGAAAAATACGAGGAGCCTGAAAATGTGTGAAAAATACGAGGAGCCTGAAAAGGTGTGAAAAATACGAGGAGCCTGAAAAGGTGTGAAAAATATGAGGGGCATGAAGAGGTGTGAAAAATATGAGGGGCATGAAGAGGTGTGAAAAATACGACAAGCCTGAAAAGGTGTCAAAAATACGAGGAGCCTGAAAAGGCCTGAAAAATATGAGGAGCCTGAAAAGGCCTGAAAAATACGAGGAGCCTGAAAAGGTGTGAAAAAAACGAGGAGCCTGAAAAGGTGTGAAAAATACGAGGAGCCTGAAAAGGCCTGAAAAATACGAGGAGCCTGAAAAGGTGTGAAAAATACGAGGAGCCTGAAAAGGCCTGAAAAATAAAAGGAGCCTGAAAAGGCCTGAAAAATACGAGGAGCCTGAAAAGGCCTGAAAAATAAAAGGAGCCTGAAAAGGTGTGAAAAATACGAGGAGCCTGAAAAGGTGTGAAAAATACGAGGAGCCTGAAAAGGCCTGATAAATACGAGGAGCCTGAAAAGGCGTGAAAAATACGAGGAGCCTGAAAAGGTGTGAAAAATACGAGGAGCCTGAAAAGGCCTGAAAATACGGGGAGCCTGAAAGGCCTGAAGAATAGGAGGAGCTTGAAAAGGCCTGAAAAATACGAGGAGCCTGAAAAGGTGTGAAAAATACGAGGAGCCTGAAAAGGCCTGAAAAATACGAGGAGCCTGACAAGGTGTGAAAAATACGAGGAGCCTGAAAAGGTGTGAAAAATACGAGGAGCCTGAAAAGGTGTGAAAAATACGAGGAGCCTGAAAAGCCTTGAAAAATACGAGGAGCCTGAAAAGGCCTGAAAAATACGAGGAGCCTGAAACGGCCTGAAAATACGAGGAGCCTGAAAAGGTGTGAAAAATACGAGGAGCCTGAAAAGGTGTGAAATATACGAGGAGCCTAAAAAGGTGTGAAAAATACGAGGAGCCTGAAAAGGTGTTAAAAATACGAGGAGCCTGAAAAGGTGTGAAAAATATGAGGGGCATGAAGAGGTGTGAAAAATACGACAAGCCTGAAAAGGTGTCAAAAATACGAGGAGCCTGAAAAGGCCTGAAAAATATGAGGAGCCTGAAAAGGCCTGAAAAATACGAGGAGCCTGAAAAGGTGTGAAAAAAACGAGGATCCTGAAAAGGCCTGAAAAATACGAGGAGCCTGAAAAGGTGTGAAAAATACGAGGAGCCTGAAATGGCCTGAAAAATACTAGGAACCTGAAAAGGTGTGAAAAATACGAGGAGCCTGAAACGGGCTGAAAAATACGAGGAGCCTGAAAAGGTGTGAAAAATACGAGGAGCCTGAAAAGACCTGAAAAATATGAGGAGTCTGAAAAGGCGTGCAAAATACGAGGAGCCTGAAAAGGCCTGAAAAATACGAGGAGCCTGAGAAGGCGTGAAAAATACAAGGAGCCTGAAAAGGACTGAAAAATACGAGGAGCCTGAAAAGGCCTGAAAAATACGAGGAGCCTGAAAAGGCGTGAAAAATACGAGGAGCCTGAAAAGGTGTGAAAAATATGAGGAGCCTGAAAAGGCTTGGAAAATACGAGGAGCCTCAAAAGGCCTGAAAAATACGAGGAGCCTGAAAAGGTGTGAAAAATACGAGGAGCCTGAAAAGGCCTGAAAAATACGAGGAGCCTGAAAAGGTGTGAAAAATATGAGGAGCCTGAAAAGGCCTGAAATAAATGAGGAGCCTGAAAAGGTGTGAAAAATACGAGGAGCCTGAAAAGGTGTGAAAAATACGAGGAGCCTGAAAAGGCCTGAAATATACGAGGAGCTTGAAAAGGTGTGAAAAATACGAGGAGCCTGAAAAGGTGTGAAAAATACGAGGAGCCTGAAAACGCTTGAGAAATACGAGGAGCCTGAAAAGGCGTGAAAAATACGAGGAACCTGAAAAGGTGTGAAAAATAGGAGGAGCCTGAAAAGGTGTGAAATATACGAGGAGCCTGAAAAGGTGTGAAATATACGAGGAGCCTGAAAAGGCCTGAGAAATATGAGGAGTCTTAAAAGGCGTGCAAAATACGAGGAGCTTGAAATGGCCTGAAAAATACGAGGAGCCTGAAACACGTGAAAAATACGAGGAGCCTGAAAAGGCCTGAAAAATACGAGGAGCCTGAAAAGGCCTGAAAAATACGAGGGGCCTGAAAAGGCGTGAGAAATACGAGGAGCCTGAAAAGGTGTGAAAAAAACAAGGAGCCTGAAAAGGTGTGAAAAAAACGAGGAGCCTGAAAAGGTGTGAAAAATACGAGGAGACTCAAAAGGTGTGAAAAATACGAGGAGCCTCAAAAGGTGTGAAAAATACAAGGAGCCTGAAAAGGTGTGAAAAATACGAGGAGCCTGAAAAGGCCTGAAAAATACGAGGAGCCTGCAAATGTGTGAAAAATAAGAGGAGCCTGAAAAGCCTTGAAAAATACGAGGAGCCTGAAACGGCCTGAAAAATACGAGGAGCCTGAAAAGGTGTGAAAAATACGAGGAGCCTGAAAAGGTGTGAAAATTACGAGGAGTCTGAAAAGGTGTGAAAAATACGAGGAGCCTGAAAAGGTGTGAAAAATACGAGGAGCCTGAAAAGGTGTGAAAATTACGAGGAGCCTGAAACGGCCTGAAAAATAGGAGGAGCCTGAAAAGGTGTGAAAAATACGAGGAGCCTGAAAAGGCCTGAAAAATATGAGGAGTCTGAAAAGGCGTGCAAAATACGAGGAGCCTAAAAACGCCTGAAAAATACGAGGAGCCTGAGAAGGCGTGAAAAATATGAGGAGCCTGAAAAGGCCTGAAAAATACGAGGAGCCTGAAAAGACCTGAAAAATACGAGGAACCTGAAAAGGCGTGAAAATTACGAGGAGCCTGAAAAGGTGTGAAAAATACGAGGAGCCTGAAAAGGTGTGAAAAATACGAGGAGCCTGAAAAGGCCTGAAAAATACGAGGAGCCTGAAAAGGCCTGAAAAATACGAGGAGCAGGAGCCTGAAACGGTGTGAAAAATACGAGGAGCCTGAAAAGGTGTGAAAAATACGAGGAGCCTGAAAAGCCTTGAAAAATACGAGGAGCCTGAAAAGGCCTGAAAAATACGAGGAGCCTGAAACGGCCTGAAAATACGAGGAGCCTGAAAAGGTGTGAAAAATTCGAGGAGCCTGAAAAGGTGTGAAATTTACGAGGAGCCTAAAAAGGTGTGAAAAATACGAGGAGCCTGAAAAGGTGTTAAAAATACGAGGAGCCTGAAAAGGTGTGAAAAATACGAGGAGCCTGAAAAGGTGTGAAAAATACAAGGAGCCTGAAAAGGTGTGAAAAATACGAGGAGCCTGAGAAGGGCTGAAAAATACGAGGAGTCTGAAAAGGCGTGCAAAATACGAGGAGCCTGAAAAGGCCTGAGAAATACGAGGAGCCTGAAAAGGCGTGAAATATACGAGGAGCCTGAAAAGGCCTGAAAAATACGAGGAGCCTGAAAAGGCGTCAAAAATACGAGGAGCCTGAAAAGGTGTGAAAAATACGAGGAGCCTGAAAAGGTGGAAAAAATACGAGGAGCCTGAAAAGGTGTGAAAAATACGAGGAGCCTGAAAAGGTGTGAAAAATACGAGGAGCCTGAAAAGGCCTGAAAAATACGAGGAGCCTGAAAAGGCCTGAAAAATACGAGGAGCCTGAAAATGTGTGAAAAATACGAGGAGCCTGAAAAGATGTAAAAATACGAGGAGCCTGAAACGGTGTGAAAAATAAGAGGAGCCTGAAAAGGTGTGAAAAATACGAGGAGCCTGAAACGGCCTGAAAAATACGAGGAGCCTGAAAAGGTGTGAAAAATACGAGGAGCCTGAAAAGGTGTGAAAAATACGAGGAGCCTGACAAAGGCTGAAAAATACGAGGACCCTCAAAAGATGTGAAAAATACGAGGAGCCTGAAAAGGCCTGAAATATACCAGGAGCCTGAAAAGGTGTGAAAAATACGAGGAGCCTGAAAAGGTGTGAAAAATACGAGGAGCCTGAAAAGGCCTGAAAAAATACGAGGCCTGAAAAGGTGTGAAAAATACGAGGAGCCTGAAAAGGTGTGAAAAATACGAGGACCCTGAAAAGGCGTGAAAAATACGAGGAGCCTGAAAAGGTGTGAAAAATACGAGGAGCCTGAAAAGGTGTGAAAAATACGAGGAGCCGGAACAGGCCTGAAAAATACGAGGAGCCTGAAAAGGCCTGAAAAATACGAGGAGCCTGAAAAGGTGTGAAAAATACGAGGAGTCTGAAAAGGTGTGAAAAATAAGAGGAGCCTGAAAAGGCCTGAAAAATACGAGAAGCCTGAAAAGGTGTGAAAAATACTAGGAGCCTGAGAAGGTGTGAAAAATACGAGGACCCTGAAAAGGTGTGAAAAATACGAGGAGCCTGAAAAGGTGTGAAAAATACGAGGAGCCTGAAAAGGTGTGAAAAATACGAGGAGCCTGAAAAGGCTGGATAAATAAGAGTAGCCTGAAAAGGTGTGAAAAATACGAGGAGCCTGAACTGGTGTGAAAAACACGAGGAGCCTGAAAAGGTGTGAAAAATACGACGAGCCTGAAAAGGTGTGAGAAATACGAGGAGCCTGAAAAGGTGTGAAAAATACGAGGAGCCTAAAAAGGTGTGAAAAATACGAGGAGCCTGAAAAGGTGTGAAAAATACGAGGAGCCTGAAACGGCCTGAAATATACGAGGAGCCTGAAAAGGTGTGAAAAATACGAGGAGCCTGAAAAGGTGTGAAAAATACGAGGAGCCTGAAAAGGTGTGAAAAATACGAGGAGCCTGAAAAGGCCTGAAAATGACGAGGAGCCTGAAAAGGCGTGAAAAATACGAGGAGCCTGAAAAGACCTGAAAAATACGAGGAGCCTGAAAAGGCGTGAAAAATATGAGGAGCCTGAAAAGGTGTGAAAAATACGAGGAGCCTGAAAAGGTGTGAAAAATACGAGGAGCCTGAAAAGGTGTGAAAAATACGAGGAGCCTGAAAAGGCCTGAAATATACGAGGAGCCTGAAAAGGCCTGAAAAATACGAGGAGCCTGAAAGGTGTGAAAAATACGCGGAGCCGGAAAAGGCCTGAAAAACACGAGGAGCCTGAAAAGGCGTGAAAAATACGAGGAGCCTGAAAAGTCCTGAAACATACGAGGAGCCTGAAAAGGCGTGAAAAATACGAGGAGCCTGAAAAGGCCTGAAAAATACGAGGAGCCTGAAAAGGCGTGAAAAATACGAGGGGCCTGAAAAGGCGTGAAAAATACGAGGAGCCTGAAAAGGTGTGAAAAATACGAGGAGCCTGAAAAGGTGCACCTTTTCAGGCTCCTGGTATTTTTCACACCTTTTCAGGCTCCTCGTATTTTCAGGCCTTTTCAGGCTCCTCGTATTTTTCACACCTTTTCAGGCTCCTCGTATTTTTCACACCTTTTCAGGCTCCTCGTATTTTTCACACCTTTTCAGGCTTCTCGTATTTTTCACACCTTTTCAGGCTCCTCGTATTTTTCAGGCTTTTCAGGCTGCTCTTATTTTTCAGGCCCTCTTTCAGGCCCGTATTTTCACACGTTTTCCAAGGGCTCTGAATTTTCAAGCCTTTCAGGCCTCCTCGTTTTTCAGGCCCTTTCAGACTCCTCATATTTTTCACACCTTTACAGGCTCCTCGTATTTTAAAGGCCTTTTCAGGCTCCTCATATTTTTCACACCTTTTCAGGCTCCTCGTATTTTTCAGGCCTTTTCAGGCTCCTCGTATTTTTCACACCTTTTCAGGCTCCTCGTATTTTTCACACCTTTTCAGGCTCCTCGTATTTTTCACACCTTTTCAGGCTCCTCGTATTTTTCACACCTTTTCAGGCTCCTCGTTTTTTTCACACCTTTTCAGGCTCCTCGTATTTTTACACCTTTTCAGGGTCCTCATATTTTTCACACCTTTTCAGGCTCCTCGTGTTTTTCACACCTTTTCAGGCTCCTCGTATTTTTCACACCTTTTCAGGCTCCTCGTATTTTTCACACCTTTTCAGGCTCCTCGTATTTTTCAGGCCTTTTCAGGCTCCTCGTATTTTTCAGGCCTTTTAGGCTCCTCGTATTTTTCACACCTTTTCAGGCTCCTCGTATTTTTCACACCTTTCAGGCTCCTCGTATTTTTCACACCTTTTCAGGCTCCTCATATTTTTCACGCCTTTTCAGGCCCCTCGTATTTTTCAGGCCTTTTCAGGCTCCTCGTATTTTTCAGGCCTTTTCAGGCTCCTCGTATTTTTCACGCCGTTTCAGGCTCCTCGTATTTTTCAGGCCTTTTCAGGCTCCTCGTATTTTGCACGCCTTTTCAGACTCCTCATATTTTTCAGGTCTTTTCAGGCTCCTCGTATTTTCACACCTTTTCAGGCTCCTCGTATTTTTCAGCCCGTTTCAGGCTCCTCGTATTTTTCACACCTTTTCAGGTTCCTAGTATTTTTCAGGCCATTTCAGGCTCCTCGTATTTTTCACACCGTTTCAGGCTCCTCGTATTTCTCACACGTTTTCAGGCTCCTCGTATTTCTCACAACTTTTCAGGCTCCTCGTATTTTTCACACCTTTTCAGGCTCCTCGTATTTTTCACACCTTTTCAGGCTCCTCGTATTTTTCAGGCCTTTTCAGGCTCCTCGTATTTTTCAGGCCTTTTAGGCTCCTCGTATTTTTCACACCTTTTCAGGCTCCTCGTATTTTTCACACCTTTCAGGCTCCTCGTATTTTTCACACCTTTTCAGGCTCCTCATATTTTTCACGCCTTTTCAGGCCCCTCGTATTTTTCAGGCCTTTTCAGGCTCCTCGTATTTTTCAGGCCTTTTCAGGCTCCTCGTATTTTTCACGCCGTTTCAGGCTCCTCGTATTTTTCAGGCCTTTTCAGGCTCCTCGTATTTTTCACGCCTTTTCAGACTCCTCATATTTTTCAGGCCTTTTCAGGCTCCTCGTATTTTTCACACCTTTTCAGGCTCCTCGTATTTTTCAGGCCGTTTCAGGCTCCTCGTATTTTTCACACCTTTTCAGGTTCCTAGTATTTTTCAGGCCATTTCAGGCTCCTCGTATTTTTCACACCTTTTCAGGCTCCTCGTATTTCTCACACCTTTTCAGGCTCCTCGTATTTTTCACATCTTTTCAGGCTCCTCGTATTTGTAACACCTTTTCAGGCTCCTCGTATTTTTCACACCTTTTCAGGCTCCTCGTATTTTTCACACGTTTTCAGGCTCCTCGTATTTTTCACACTTTTCAGGCTCCTCGTATTTTTCACACCTTTTCAGGCTCCTCGTATTTTTCACACCTTTTCAGGCTCCTCGTATTTTTCAGGCCTTTTCAGGCCCTCGTATTTTTCACACCTTTTCAGGCTCCTCGTATTTTTCACACCGTTTCAGGCTCCTCGTATTTTTCACGCCTTTTCAGGCTCCTCGTGTTTTTCAGGCCTTTTCAGGCTCCTCGTATTTTTCACACCTTTTCAGGCTCCTCGTAGTTTTCAGGCCGTTTCAGGCTCCTCGTATTTTTCAGGCCTTTTCAGGCTCCTCGTATTTTTCAAGGTTTTTCAGGCTCCTCGTATTTTTCACACGTTTTCAGGCTCCTCGTATTTTTCACACCTTTTCAGGCTCCTCGTATTTTTCACACCTTTCAGGCTCCTCGTATTTTTCACACCTTTTCAGGCTCCTCGTATTTTTCACACCTTTTCAGGGTCCTCGTATTTTTCAGGCTTTGTCAGGCTCCACGTATTTTTCACACCTTTTCAGGCTCCTCGTATTTTTCACACCTTATCAGGCTCCTCATATTTTTCACACCTTTTCAGGCTCCTCGTATTTTTCAGGCCTTTTCAGGCTCCTCGTATTTTTCAGGCCTTTTCAGGCTCCCCGTATTTGTCACACCTTTTCAGGCTCCTCGTATTTTTCACACCTTTTCAGGCTTTCCTCGTTTTTTCACACCTTTTCAGGGTCTCGTATTTTCAGGCTTTGTTCCAGGTCCTCTGTATTTTTCACCACGTTTTCAGGCTCCTCGTATTTTTCAGGCGTTTTCAGGCTCCTCGTATTTATCAGGCCTTTTCAGGCTCCTCGTATTTTTCACACCTCTTCGGGCTCCTCGTATTTTTCACACCTTTTCAAGCTCCTCGTGTATTTCAGGCCTTTTCAGGCTCCTCGTATTTTTCACACCTTTTCAGGCTCCTCGTATTTTTCACACCTTTTCTGTCTCCTCATATTTTTCACTCCGTTTCAGGCCCTCGTATTTTTCAGGCCTTTTCAGGCTCCTCGTATTTTTCAGGCTTTTTCAGGCTCCTCGAATTTTTCAAGCCTTTTCAGGCTCCTCGTATTCTTCAGGCCTTTTCAGGCTCCTCGTATTTTTCACACCTTTTCAGGCTCCTCGTATTCTTCAGGCCTTTTCAGGCTCCTCGTATTTTTCACACCTTTTCAGGCTCCTCGTATATTTCACACCTTTTCAGGCTCCTCGTATTTTTCACACCTTTTCAGGCTCCTCGTATTTTTCACACCTCTTCAGGCTCCTCGTATTTTTCACACCTTTTCAGGCTCCTCGTATTTTTCAGGCCTTTTCAGGCTCCTCGCTCCTCGTATTTTTCAGGCCTTTTCAGGCTCCTCGTATTTTTCAGGCCTTTTCAGGCTCCTCGTATTTTTCACAACTTCTCAAGCTCCTCGTATTTTTCACACAGTTTCAGGCTCCTCATATTTTTCAAGCCTTTTCAGGCTCCTCGTATTTTTCACACCTTTTCAGGCTCCTCGTATTTTTCAGGCATTTTCAGGCTCCTCGTACTTTTCAGGCCTTTTAAGGCTCCTCGTATTTTTCACACCTTTTCAGGCTCCTCGTATTTTTCACCCCTTTTCAGGCTCCTCGTATTTTTCAGGCCTTTTCAGGCTCCTCGTTTTTTTCACACCTTTTCATGCTCCTCGTATTTTTCACACTGTTTCAGGCTCCTCTTATTTTTCACACCTTTTCAGGCTCCTCGTATTTTTCAGGCCTTTTCAGGCTCCTCGTATATTTCACACCTTTTCAGCCTCCTCGTATTTTTCAGGCTTTTTCAGGCTCCTCGTATTTTTCACACCTTTTCAGGCTCCTCGTATTTTTCAGGTTTTGTCAGGCTCCTCGTATTTTTCACACGTTTTCAGGCTCCTCGTATTTTTCACACCTTTTCAGGCTCCTCGTATTTTTCACACCTTTTAAGGCTCCTCGTAATTTTCAGGCCTTTTCAGGCTCCTCATATTTTTCAGGCCTTTTCAGGATCCTTGTATTTTTCACACCTTTTCAGGCTCCTCGTATTTTTCACACCTTTTCAGGCTCCTCGTATTTTTCACACCTTTTCAGGCTCCTCGTATTTTTCACACTGTTTCAGGCTCCTCGTATTTTTCACACCTTTTCAGGGTCCTCATATTTTTCAGGCCTATTCAGGCTCCTCGTATTTTCACACCTTTTCAGGCTCCTCGTATTTTTCAGGCCTTTCCAGGCTCCTCGTATTTTTCACACCTTTTCAGGGTCCTCGTATTTTTCAGGCTTTGTCAGGCTCCACGTATTTTTCACACCTTTTCAGGCTCCTCGTATTTTTCACACCTTATCAGGCTCCTCGTATTTTTCACACCTTTTCAGGCTCCTCGTATCTTTCAGGCCTTTTCAGGCTCCTCGTATTTTTCAGGCCTTTTCAGGCTCCCCGTATTTGTCACACCTTTTCAGGCTCCTCGTATTTTTCACACCTTTTCAGGCTCCTCGTATTTTTCACACCTTTTCAGGGTCCTCGTATTTTTCAGGCTTTGTCAGGCTCCTCGTATTTTTCACACGTTTTCAGGCTCCTCGTATTTTTCACACCTTTTCAGGCTCCTCGTATTTTTCACACCGTTTCAGGCTCCTCGTATTTTTCAGGCCTTTTCAGTCTCCTCGTATTTTTCAGGCCTTTTTAGGCTCCTCGTATTTTTCACACCTTTTCAGGCTCCTCGTATTTTTCACACCTTTTCAGGCTCCTCGTATTTTTCACACCTTTTCAGGCTCCTCGTATTTTTCACACTGTTTCAGGCTCCTCGTATTTTTCACACTGTTTCAGGCTCCTCGTATTTTTCACACCTTTTCAGGGTCCTCATATTTTTCAGGCCTTTTCAGGCTCCTCGTATTTTTCACACCTTTTCAGGCTCCTCGTATTTTTCAGGCCTTTCCAGGCTCCTTGTATTTTTCACACCTTTTCAGGGTTCTCGTATTTTTCAGGATTTGTCAGGCTCTTTCACGACTTTTCCGGCTCCTCGTATTTTTCAGGCCTTTTTAGTGTCCTGGTATTCTTCACACCTTTTCAGGCTCCTCGTGTTTTTCACGCCTTTCAGGCTCCTCGTATTTTTCACGCCTTTTCATGCTCCTCGTATTTTTCACACCTTTTCAGGCTCCTCGTATTTTTCAGGCCTTTTCAGGCTCCTCGTATTTTTCACACCTTTTCAGGCTCCTTGTTTTTTTCACACCTTTTCAGGCTCCTCGTATTTTTACACCTTTTCAGGGTCCTCATATTTTTCACCTTTTCAGGCTCCTCGTGTTTTTCACACCTGTTCAGGCTCCTCGTATTTTTCACACCTTTTCAGGCTCCTCATATTTTTCAGGCCTTTTCAGGCTCCTCGTATTTTTCACACATTTTCAGGCTCCTCATATATTTGACACCTTTTCAGGCTCCTCGTATTTTTCACACCTTTTCAGGCTCCTCGTATTTTTCAGGCCTTTTCAGCCTCCTCATATTTTTCACACCATTTCAGGCTCCTCGTATTTTTCACACCTTTTCAGGCTCCTCGTTTTTTTCAGGCCTTTTCAGGCTCCTCATATTTTTCAGGCCTTTTCAGACTCCTCGTATTTTTCACACCTTTTCAGGCTCCTCGTATATTTCAGGCCTTTTCAGGCTCCTCGTATTTTTCACACCTTCTCAGGCTCCTCGTATTTTTCACACCTTTTCAGGCTCCTCGTATTTTTCAGGCTTTGTCAGGCTCCTCGTATTTTTCACACCTTTTCAGGCTCCTCATATTTTTCACACCTTATCAGGCTCCTCGTATTTTTTACACCTTATCAGGCTCCTCGTATTTTTCAGGCCTTTTCAGGCTCCTCGTATTTTTCAGGCCTTTTCAGGCTCCCCGTATTTTTCACACCTTTTCAGGCTCCCCGTATATTTCACAGCTTTTCAGCCTCCTCGTATTTTTCACACCTTTTCAGGCTTTGGTATTTTTCAGGCTTTTCAGGCTCCTCGGATTTTCAGCCTTTTCAGGCTCCTTGCGTATTTTCACACCTTTTCAGGCTTCCTCGTATTTTCACACTTTTCAGGCTTCCTCTTATTTCACACCTTTTTCAGGCTCCTCGCATTTTTCACCACCTTTTCAGGCTCTCGTATTTTTTTAAACACCTTTTCAGGCTCCTCGTATTTTTGTGCCTGTTCAGGCTCCTCGTACTTTTCAGGCCTTTTCAGGCTCCTATTATATTTCACACCTTTTCAGGCTCCTCGTATTTTTCACACGTTTTCAAGCTCCTCGTGTATTTCAGGCCTTTTCAGGCTCCTCGTATTTTTCACACATTTTCAGGGTCCTCGTATTTTTCACACCTTTTCAGGCTCCTCGTATTTTTCACTCCTTTTCAGGCCCTCGTATTTTTCAGGCCTTTTCAGTCTCCTCGTATTATTCAGGCCTTTTCAGGCTCCTCGAATTTTTCAAGCCTTTTCAGGCTCCTCGTATTTTTCACACCTTTTCAGGCTCCTCGTATTTTTCACACCTTTTCAGGCTCCTCGTATTCTTCAGGCCATTTCAGGCTCATCCTATTTTTCACACCTTTTCAGGCTCCTCGTATTTTTCACACCTTTTCAGGCTCCTCGTATTTTTCAGACCTTTTCAAGGTCCTCGTATTTTTCAAGCCTTTTCAGGCTCCTCGTATTTTTCACAGCTTTTCAGGCTCCTCGTATTTTTCAGGCCTGTTCAGGCTCCTTGTATTTTTCACACGTTTTCAGGCTCCTCGAATTTTTCAAGCCTTTTCAGGCTCCTCGTATTTTTCAGCCTTTTCAGGCTCCTCGTATTTTTCACACCTTTTCAGGCTCCTTGTATTTTTCACACCTTTTCAGGCTCCTCGTATTTTACACACCTTTTCAGGCTCCTCGCATTTTTAACTCCTTTTCAGGCTCCTCGTATTTTTCAGGCCTTTACAGGCTCCTCGTATTTTTTACACCTTTTCAGGCTCCTCGTATTTTTCAGGCCTTTTCAAGCTCCTCGTATTCTTCAGGCCTTTCAGGCTCCTCGTATTTTCAGGCCTTTTCAGGCTCCTCGTATTTTTTCACATCTTTCGGCTCCTCGTATTTTTCACACCTTTTCAGGCTCATCGTATTTTTCAGGCCTGTTTCAGGCTTTCCTGTATTTTCACGGGCCTTTTAGGCTCCTCGTATTCACAACCTTTTCAGGCTCCTCGTATTTTTCACCCTTTTCAGGCTCCTCGTATTTTTCACACCTTTTCAGGCTCCTCATATTTTTCACGCCTTTTCAGGCCCTCGTATTTTTCAGGTCTTTTCAGGCTCCTCGTATTTTTCAGGCCTTTTCAGGCTCCTTGTATTTTTCACGCCTTCTCAGGCTCCTCGTATTTTTCAGGCCTTTTCAGGCTCCTCGTATTTTGCACGCCTTTTCAGACTCCTCATATTTTTCAGGCCTTTTCAGGCTCCTCGTATTTTTCACACCTTTTCAGGCTCCTCGTATTTTTCAGGCCGTTTCAGGCTCCTCGTATTTTTCACACCTTTTCAGGTTCCTAGTATTTTTCAGGCCATTTCAGGCTCCTCGTATTTTTCACACCGTTTCAGGCTCCTCGTATTTCTCACACGTTTTCAGGCTCCTCGTATTTTTCACAACTTTTCAGGCTCCTCGTATTTTTCACACCTTTTCAGGCTCCTCGTATTTTTCACACCTTTTCAGGCTCCTCGTATTTTTAACACCTTTTCAGGCTCCTCGTATTTTTCACACCTTTTCAGGCTACTCGTAATTTTAACACCTTTTCAGGCTCCTCGTATTTTTCACACCTTTTCAGGCTCCTCGGAATTTTCACAGCTTTTCAGGCTCCTCGTATTTTTCACACCTTTTCAGGCTCCTCGTATTTTTCAGGCCGTTTCAGGCTCCTCGTATTTTTCAGGCCTTTTCAGGCTCCTCGTATTTTTCAAGGTTTTTCAGGCTCCTCGTATTTTTCACACGTTTTCAGGCTCCTCGTATTTTTCACACCGTTTCAGGCTCCTCGTATTTTTCACACCTTTTCAGGCTCCTCGTATTTTTCACACCGTTTCAGGCTCCTTGTATTTTTCAAACCTCTTCAGGCTCCTCGTATTTTTCACACCTTTTCAGGCTTCTCGTATTTTTCACACCTTTTCAGGCTCCTCGTATTTTTCAGGCCTTTTCAGGCTCCTCGTATTTTTCACGCCTTTTCAGGCTCCTCGTATTTTTCACACCTTTTCAGGCTCCTCGTACTTTTCAGGCCTTTTCAGGCTCCTGGTATATTTCAGGCCTTTTCAGGCTCCTGGTATATTTCAGGCCTTTTCAGGCTCCTCGTATTTTTCACACCTTTTCAGGGTCCTCGTATTTTTCAGGCTTTGTCAGGCTCCTCGTATTTTTCAGGCCTTTTCAGGCACCTCGTATTGTTCACACCTTTTCAGGCTCCTCGTATTTTTCAGCCCTTTTCAGGCTCCTCGTTTTTTTCAGGCCTTTTCAGGCTCCTCGTATTGTTCACACCTTTTCAGGCTCCTCGTATTTTTCACACCTTTTCAGGCTCCTCGTATTTTTCAGACCTTTTCAAGGTCCTCGTATTTTTCAAGCCTTTGCAGGCTCCTCGTATTTTTCACAGCTTTTCAGGCTCCTCGTATTTTTCAGGCCTGTTCAGGCTCGTTGTATCTTTCACACGTTTTCAGGCTCCTCGAATTTTTCAAGCCTTTTCAGGCTCCTCGTATTTTTCAGCCTTTTCAGGCTCCTCGTATTTTTCACACCTTTTCAGGCTCCTCGTATTTTTCACACCTTTTCAGGCTCCTCGTATTTTTCACACCTTTTCAGGCTCCTCGCATTTTTAACTCCTTTTCAGGCTCCTCGTATTTTTCAGGCCTTTACAGGCTCCTCGTACTTTTCACGCCTTTTCAGGATCCTTGTATTTTTCAGGCCTTTTCAGGCTCCTCGTATTCTGCAGGCCTTTTCAGGCTCCTCGGATTTTTCACACCTTTTCAGGCTCCTCGTATTTTTCAATCTTTTCAGGCGCTGCTCGTATTTTCTTCAGGCGCTTTTCAGGACTCCTCGTATTTTTTCAGGCTTTTCAGGCTCCTCGTATTTTTCACGCCCTTTTCAGGCTCCGTCGTATTTTCACACCTTTTCAGGCTCCTGTGTTTCACACCTTTTGAAAAATACGACGAGCCTGAAAAGGTGTGAAAAATTCGAGCAGCCTGATAAGGTGTGAAAAATATGAGGAGCCTGAAAGAGCCTGAAAAATACGAGGAGCCTGAAAAGGTGTGAAAAATACGAGGAGCCTGAAAAGGTGTGAAAAATACGAGGAGCCTGAAAAGGTGTGAAAAATACGAGGAGCCTGAAACGGTGTGAAAAATATGAGGAGCCTGAAAATGTGTGAAAAATACGAGGAGCCTGAAAAGCCTTGAAAAATACGAGGAGCCTGAAAAGGCCTGAAAAATACGAGGAGCCTGAAACGGCCTGAAAAATACGAGGAGCCTGAAAAGGTGTGAAAAATACGAGGAGCCTGAAAAGCTGTGAAAATTCCGAGGAGCCTGAAAAGGTGTGAAAAATACGAGGAGCCTGAAAAGGTGTTAAAATTACGAGGAGCCTGAAAAGGTGTGAAAAATACGAGGAGCCTGAAAAGGTGTTAAAAATACGAGGAGCCTGAAAAGGTGTGAAAAATACGAGGAGCCTGAAAAGGTGTGAAAAATACGAGGAGCCTGAAAAGTTGTGAGAAATACGAGGAGCCTGAAAAGGTGTGAAAAATACGAGGAGCCTGAAAAGGTGTGAAAAATACGAGGAGCCTGAAACGGCCTGAAAAATACGAGGAACCTGAAAAGGTGTGAAAAATACGAAGACCCTGAAACGGACTGAAAAATACGAGGAGCCTGAAAAGGTGTGAAAAATACGAGGAGCCTGAAAAGGCCTGAAAAATATGAGGAGTCTGAAAAGGCGTGCAAAATACGAGGAGCCTGAAAAGGCCTGAAAAATACGAGGAGCCTGAAAAGGTGTGAAAAATAAGAGGAGCCTGAAAAGGCCTGAAAAATACGAGGAGCCTGACAAAGCCTGTAAAATAAGAGCTCCCTGAAAAGGTGTGAAAAATATGAGGAGCCTGAAAAGGCCTGAAAAATACGAGGAGCCTGAAAAGGTGTGAAAAATACGAGGAGCCTGAAAAGGTGTGAAAAATAGGATGAGCCTGAAAAGGCCTGAAAAATACGAGGAGCCTGAAAATGCCTGAAAAATCCGAGGAGCCTGAAAAGGTGTGAAAAATACGAGGAGCCTGAAATGGTGTGAAAAATATGAGGAGCCTGAAACGGTGTGAAAAATACGAGGAGTCTGAAAAGGCCTGAAAAATACGAGGAGGCTGAAAAGGTGTGAGAAATATGAGGAGCCTGAAAATGTGTGAAAAATACGAGGAGCCTGACAAAGCGTGAAAAATACGAGGACCCTGAAAAGGTGTGAAAAATACGAGGAGCCTGAAAAGGCCTGAAATGTACCAGGAGCCTGAAAAGGCCTGAAAAATACGAGGAGCCTGAAAAGGTGTGAAAAATACGAGGAGCCTAAAAAGGTGTGAAAAATACGAGGAGCCTGAAAAGGTGTAAAAAATATGAGGAGCCTGAAAAGGTGTGAAAAATACGAGGAGCCTGAAAAGGCGTGAAAAATACGAGGAGCCTGACAAAGCCTGTAAAATAAGAGCACCCTGAAAAGGTGTGAAAAATATGAGGAGCCTGAAAAGGCCTGAAAAATACGAGGAGGTTGAAAAGGTGTGAAAAATACGAGGAGCCTGAAAAGGCCTGAAAAATACGAGGAGCCTGAAAAGGTGTGAAAAATACGAGGAGCCTGAAACAGTGTGAAAAATACGAGGAGCCTGAAAAGGTGTGAAAAAAACGAGGAGCCTGAAAAGGCCTGAAAAATACGAGGAGCCTGAAAAGGTGTGAAAAATACGAGGAGCTGAAAAAGGTGTGAAAAATACGAGGACCTGAAAGGCCTGAAAAATACGAGGAGCCCTGAAATGCCTGAAATACGAGGAAGCCTGAAAAAGGTGTGAAAAATATGAGGAGCCTGAAATGGTGTGTGAAAAAAAATGAGGAGCCTGAAACGGTGGAAAAATACGAGGAGCCTGAAAAGGCCTGAAAAATACGAGGAGCCTGAAAAGGTGTGAGAAATATGAGAGCCTGAAAATGTGTGAAAAATACGAGGAGCTGAGCAAAGCCTGAAAAATATGAGGACCTGAAAGGTGTCAAAATAACGAGGAGCTGACAAGGTGTGAAAAATACGAGGAGCCTGAAAAAAGTTGTGAAAAAATACGAGGAGCCTGAAAAGGTGTGAAAAATACGAGAAGCCCTGAAAACTGTGTGAAAAATATGAGGGCAATGAAGAGGTGTGAAAAAATACGAGGAGCCTGAAATGGTGTGAAAAATATGAGGAGGCGGAAAAGGCCTGAAAAATACGAGGGCCTGAAAAGGTGTCAAATATATGAGGAGCCTGAAAAGGTGTGAAAAATACGAGGAGCCTGAAAAGGCCTGAAAAATACGAGGAGCCTGAAAAGGTGTGAAAAATACGAGGAGCCTGAAAAGGACTGAAGAATACGAGGAGGCTGAAAAGGTGTGAAAAATACAAGGAGCCTGAAACGGTGTGAAAAATACGAGGAGCCTGAAAAGGTGTGAAAAATACGAGGAGCCTGACAAGGTGTGAAAAATATGAGGAGCCTGAAAAGGTGTGAAAAATACGAGGAGCCTGAAAAGGCCTGAAAAATACGATGAGCCTGAAAAGGTGTGAAAAATATGAGGAGCCTGAAAAGGCCTGAAAAATACGAGGAGCCTGACAAAGCCTGAAAAATACGAGGAGCCTGAAAAGGTGTGAAAAATACGAGGAGCCTGAAAAGGCCTGAAATATACCAGGAGCCTGAAAAGGCCTGAAAAATACGAGGAGCCTGAAAAGGTGTGAAAAATACGAAGAGCCTGAAAAGGCCTGAAAAATACGAGGAGCCTGAAAAGGTGAGAAAAATACGAGAAGCCTGAAAAGGCCTGAAAAATACGAGGAGCCTGAAAGGTGTGAAAAATACGAGGAGCCTGAAAATGTGTGAAAAATACGAGGAGCCTGAAAAGGTGTGAAAAATACGAGGAGCCTGAAATGGTGTGAAAAACACGAGGAGCCAGAAAAGGTGTGAAAAATATGAGGACCCTGAAAAGTTTGAAAAATACGAGGAGCCTGAAAAGGTGTGAAAAAAACGAGGAGCCTGAAAATGTGTGAAAAATACGAGGAGCCTGAAAAGGTGTGAAAAATACGAGGAGCCTGAAAAATTGTGAAAAATATGAGGAGCCTGAAACGGCCTGAAAAATATGAGGAGCCTGAAAAGGTGTGAAAAATACGAGGAGCCTGAAAAGGCCTGAAAAATACGAGGAGCCTGAAAAGGTGTGAAAAATACGAGGAGCCTGAAAAGGTGTAAAAAATACGAGGAGCCTGAAAGGGCTGGTATTTTTCACACCTTTTCAGGCTTCTCGTATTTTTCACACCTTTTCAGGCTCCTTGTATTTTTCAGGCCTTTTCAGGCTCCTCGTATTTTTCACACCTTTTCAGGCTCCTCGTATTTTTTACACCGTTTCAGGCTCCTCGTATTTTTCACAACTTTTCAGGCTCCTCGTATTTTTCACACCTTTTCAGACTCCTCGTATTTTTAACAACTTTTCAGGCTCCTCATATTTTTCACACCTTTTCAGACTCCTCGTATTTTTAACAACTTTTCAGGCTCCTCATATTTTTCAGACCTTTTCAGGCTCCTCATATTTTTCAGACCTTTTCAGGCTCCTCGTTTTTTTCACACATTTTCAGGCTCCTCGTATTTTTCACACCTTTTCAAGCTCCTCGTATATTTCAGGCCTTTTCAGGCTCCTCGTATTTTTCAGGCCTTTTCAGGCTCCTCGTATTTTTCACACCTTTTCAGGCTCCTCGTATTTTTCACACCTTTTCAGGCTCCTGGTATATTTCAGGCCTTTTCAGGCTCCTCGTATTTTTCACATCTTTTCAGTGTCCTCGTATTTTTCAGGCTTTGTCAGGCTCCTCGTATTTTTCACACCTTTTCAGGCTCCTCATATTTCTCACACCTTTTCAGGCTCCTCGTATATTTCAGGCCTTTTCAGGCTCCTCGTATTTATCACACCTTTTCAGGCTCCTCATATTTTTCACACCTTTTCAGGCTCCTCGTATTTTTCACACCTTTTCAGGCTCCTCGTATTTTTCACACCTCTTCATGCCCCTCATATTTTTCACACCTTTTCAGGCTTCTCGTATTTTTCACACCTTTTCAGGCTCCTAGTATTTTTCACACTTTTTCAGGCTCCTCGTATTTTTCACACCTTGTCAGGCTCCTCGTATTTTTCACGCCTTTTCAGGCTCCTCGTATTTTTCACACCTTTTCAGGCTCCTCGTATTTTTCAGGCCTTTTCAAGCTACTCCTATTCTTCAGGCCTTTCAGGCTCCTCGTATTTTCAGGCCTTTTCAGGCTCCTCGTATTTTTCACACCTTTTCAGGCTCCTCGTATTTTTCAGGCCTTTTCCGGCTCCTCGTATTTTTCACACCTTTTCAGGGTCCTCGTATTTTTCAAGCTTTGTCAGGCTACTCGTATTTTTCACACCTTTTCAGGCTCCTCGTATTTTTCACACCTTTTCAGGCTCCTCGTATTTTTCACACCTTTTCAGGCTCCTCGTATTTTTCAGGCCTTTTCAGGCTCCTCGTATTTTTCACGCCTTTTCAGGCTCCTCGTATTTTTCACACCTTTTCAGGCTCCTCGTATTTTTCCCACCGTTTCAGGCTCCTCGTATTTTTCACACCTTTTCAGGCTCCTCGTATTTTTCACACCTTTTCAGGCTACTCTTATTTATCAAGCCTTTTCAGGCTCCTCGTATTTTTCACACCTTTTCAGGCTCCTCGTATTTTTCACACCTTTTCAGGCTCCTCGTTTTTTTCAGGCCTTTTCAGGCTCCTCATATTTTTCAGTCCTTTTCAGGCTCCTCGTATTTTTAACAACTTTTCAGGCTCCTCATATTTTTCAGGCCTTTTCAGGCTCCTCGTACTTTTCAGGCCTTTTCAGGCTCCTCGTATTTTTCACACCTTTTCAGGCTCCTCGTATTTTTCACACCTTTTCAAGCTCCTCGTATATTTCAGGCCTTTTCAGGCTCCTCGTATTTTTCACACCTTCTCAGGCTCCTCGTATTTTTCACACCTTTTCAGGCTCCTCGTATATTTCAGGCCTTTTCAGGCTCCTCGTATATTTCACACCTTTTCAGGCTCCTCGTATTTTTCAGGCCTTTTCAGGCTCCTCGTATTTTTCACACCTTTTCAGGCTCCTCATATATTTGACACCTTTTCAGGCTCCTCGTATTTTTCAGGCCTTTTCAGCCTCCTCATATTTTTCACACCATTTCAGGCTCCTCGTATTTTTCACACCTTTTCAGGCTCCTCGTTTTTTTCAGGCCTTTTCAGGCTCCTCATATTTTTCAGGCCTTTTCAGGCTCCTCGTATTTTTCACACCTTTTCAGGCTCCTCGTATATTTCAGGCCTTTTCAGGCTCCTCGTATTTTTCACACCTTCTCAGGCTCCTCGTATTTTTCACACATTTTCAGGCTCCTCGTATTTTTCAGGCCTTTCCAGGGTCCTCGTATTTTTCAGGCCTTGTCAGGCTCCTCGTATTTTTCACACCTTTTCAGGCTCCTCGTATTTTTCACACCTTATCAGGCTCCTCGTATTTTTTACACCTTTTCAGGCTCCTCGTATTTTTCAGGCCTTTTCAGGCTCCTCGTATTTTTCAGGCCTTTTCAGGCTCCCCGTATTTTTCACACCTTTTCTGGCTCCCCGTATATTTCACAGCTTTTCAGCCTCCTCGTATTTTTCACACCTTTTCAGGCTTCTGTTATTTTTCAGGCCTTTTCAGGCTCCTCGTATTTTTCAGGCTTTTTCAGGCTCCTCGTATTTTTCACACCTTTTCAGGCTCCTCGTATTTTTCACACCTTTTCAGGCTCCTCGTATTTTTCACACCTTTTCAGGCTCCTCGTATTTTTCACACCTTTTCAGGCTCCTCGTAATTTTAACCAGTTTTCAGGCTCTTCGTATTTTTCAGGCCTTTTCAGGCTCCTCGTAATTTTCAGGCCTTTTCAGGCTCCTAGTATATTTCACACCTTTTCAGGCTCCTCGTATTTTTCACACCTTTTCAAGCTCCTCGTGTATTTCAGGCCTTTTCAGGCTCCTCGTATTTTTCACACCTTTACAGGCTCCTCGTATTTTTCACACCTTTTCAGGCTCCTCGTATTTTTCACTCCTTTTCAGGCCCTCGTATTTTTCAGGCCTTTTCAGTCTCCTCGTATTTTTCAGGCCTTTTCAGACTCCTCGAATTTTTCAAGCCTTTTAAGGCTCCTCGTATTTTTCACACCTTTTCAGGCTCCTCGTATTTTTCACACCTTTTCAGGCTCCTCGTATTCTTCAGGCCTTTTCAGGCTCATCCTATTTTTCACACCTTTTCAGGCTCCTCGTATTTTTCACACCTTTTCAGGCTCCTCGTATTTTTCAGACCTTTTCAAGGTCCTCGTATTTTTCAAGCCTTTTCAGGCTCCTCGTATTTTTCACAGCTTTTCAGGCTCCTCGTATTTTTCAGGCCTGTTCAGGCTCCTTGTATTTTTCACACGTTTTCAGGCTCCTCGAATTTTTCAAGCCTTTTCAGGCTCCTCGTATTTTTCAGCCTTTTCAGGCTCCTCGTATTTTTCAAACCTTTTCAGGCTCCTTGTATTTTTCACACCTTTTCAGGCTCCTCGTATTTTTCACACCTTTTCAGGCTCCTCGCATTTTTAACTCCTTTTCAGGCTCCTCGTATTTTTCAGGCCTTTACAGGCTCCTCGTATTTTTCACACCTTTTCAGGCTCCTCGTATTTTTCAGGCCTTTTCAAGCTCCTCCTATTCTTCAGGCCTTTCAGGCTCCTCGTATTTTCAGGCCTTTTCAGGCTCCTCGTATTTTTCACACCTTTTCAGGCTCCTCGTATTTTTCAGGCCTTTTCAGGCTCCTCGTATTTTTCACACCTTTTCAGGGTCCTCGTATTTTTCAAGCTTTGTCAGGCTACTCGTATTTTTCACACCTTTTCAGGCTCCTCGTATTTTTCACACCTTTTCAGGCTCCTCGTATTTTTCACATATTTTCAGGCTCCTCGTATTTTTCAGGCCTTTTCAGGCTCCTCGTATTTTTCAGGCCTTTTCAGGCTCCTCGTATTTTTCACACCTTTTCAGGCTCCTCGTATTTTTCACACCGTTTCAGGCTCCTCGTATTTTTCACACCTTTTCAGGCTCCTCGTATTTTTCAGGCCTTTTCAGCCACCTCGTATTTTTCAGGCCTTTTCAGGCTCCTCGTATTTTTCACACCTTTTCAGGCTCCTCGTATTTTTCACACCTTTTCAGGCTCCTCGTTTTTTTCAGGCCTTTTCAGGCTCCTCATATTTTCACACCTTTTCAGGCTCCTCGTATTTTTCACACCTTTTCAGGCTCCTCGTATTTTTAACAACTTTTCAGGCTCCTCGTATTTTTCAGGCCTTTTCAGGCTCCTAGTATGTTTCACACCTTTCAGGCTTCTCGTATTTTTCACACCTTTTCAGGCTCCTCGTATTTTTCACACTTTTTCAGGCTCCTCGTATTTTTCACACCTTGTCAGGCTCCTCGTATTTTGACACCTTTTCAGGCTCCTCGTATTTTTCAGGCCTTTTCAGGCTCCTCGTATTTTTCACACTTTTTCAGGCTCCTCGTATTTTTCACACCTTGTCAGGCTCCTCGTATTTTTCACACCTTTTGAGGCTCCTCGTATTTTTCACAACGTTTGAGGCTCCTCGTATTTTTCACACCTTTTCAGGCTCCTCGTTTTTTTCACACCTTTTCAGGCTCCTCGTATTTTTCACACCTTTTCAGGGTCCTCATTTTTCACACCTTTTCAGGCTCCTCGTATTTTTCACACCTTTTCAGGCTCTCGTATTTTTCACACCTTTCAGGGCTTCCTCGTATTTTTCACACATTTTCAGGCTCCTTCGTTTTTTTCACACCTTTTCAGGCTCCTCGTATTTTTCAAACTTTTCAGGGTCCTCATATTTTTCACACCTTTTCTGGCTCCTCGTGTTTTTCACACCATTTCAGGCTCCTCGTATTTTTAACACCTTTTCAGGCTCCTCGTATTTTTCACACATTTTCAGGCTCCTCGTATTTTTCACACCTTTCAGGCTCCTCGTATTTTTCAGGCCTTTTCAGGCTTCTCGTATTTTTCTCACCTTTTCAGGCTCCTCGTATTTTTCAGGCCTTTTCAGGCTCTTCGTATTTTTCACACCTTTTCAGGCTCCTCGTATTTTTCAGGCCTTTTTATACCAGGGCTCCTGGATTATTATTTCAGGCCTTTCAGCTCCTCGTATTTTTCACACTTTTCTGGTCTCCTTGTATTTTTCAGGCTTTGTCAGGCTCCTCGTATTTTTCAGGCCTTTTCAGGCTCCTCATATTTTTCACACCTTTTCAGGCTCATCGTATTTTTCAGGCCTTTTCAGGCTCCTCGTATTTTTCACACCTTTTCAGGCTCCTCATATTTTTCACACCTTGTCAGGCTCCTCGTATTTTTCACACCTTTTCAGGCTCCTCGTATTTTTCACACCGTTTCAGGCTCCTTGTATTTTTCACACCTTTTCAGCCTCCTCGTATTCTTCAGTCCTTTTCAGGCTCCTCGTATTTTTCACACCTTTTCAGGCTCCTCGTATTTTTCAGGCCTTTTCAAGCTCCTCGTATTTTTCACACCTTTTCAGGCTCCTCGTATTTTTCAGGACTTTTCAGGCTCCTCGTATTTTTCAGGCCTTTTCAGGGTCCTCGTATTTTTCACACCTTTTCAGGCTCCTCGTATTTTTCACACCTCTTCATGCCCCTCATATTTTTCACACGTTTTCAGGCTTCTCGTATTTTTCACACCTTTTCAGGCTCCTCGTATTTTTCACACTTTTTCAGGCTCCTCGTATTTTTCACACCTTGTCAGGTTCCTCGTATTTTTGACACTTTTCAGGGTCCTCATATTTTTCAGGCTTTGTCAGGCTCCTCGTATTTTTCACACATTTTCAGGCTCCTCATATTTCTCACACCTTTTCAGGCTCCTCGTATTTTTCAGGCCTTTTCAGACTCCTCGTATTTTTCACACCGTTTCAGGCTCCTCATATTTTTCACACCATTTCAGGCTCCTCATATTTTTCACACCTTTTCAGGCTCCTCGTATTTTTCAGGCATTTTCAGGCTCCTCGTATTTTTCAGGCCTTTTCAGGCTCCTCGTATTTTTCACACCTTTTCAGGCTCCTCGTATTTTTCACACCTTTTCAGGCTCCTCGTATTTTTCACACCTTTTCAGGCTCCTCGTATTTTTCACACCTTTTCAGGCTCCTCGTATTTTTCACACTGTTTCAGGCTCCTCGTATTTTTCACACCTTTTCAGGCTCCTCGTATTTTTCAGGCCTTTTCAGGCTCCTCGTATTTTTCACACCTTTTCAACCTCCTCGTATTTTTCAGGCCTTTTCAGGCTCCTCATATTTTTCACACCCTTTCAGGGTGCTCTTATTTTACAGGCTTTGTCAGGCTCCTCGTATTTTTCACACCTTTTCAGGCTCCTCGTATTTTTCACACCTTTTCAGGCTCCTCGTATTTTACACCTTTTCAGGCTCCTCGTATTTTTCAGGCCGTTTCAGGCTCCTCGTATTTTTCAGGCCTTTTCAGGCTCCTCGTATTTTTCAAGGCTTTCAGGCTCCTCGTATTTTTAGGCCTTTTTTCAGGCTCTGGACATTTCAGTGGCCTTTCGGCTCCTCGTATTTTTTCATCACGTTTCAGGGTCCTCGGGTATATTTTTCAGGGCTTTTGTCAGGGCCCTCTCGTATTTTTCAACACCATTTTCAGGCTCCTCATATTTTCTCACACCTTTTCAGCCCCTCGTATTTTTTCAGGCCTTTTTCAGACTTCCTCGTATTTTTTACACCTTTTCAGGCTCCTCATATTTTACACCATTTTCAGGTCCTCGTATTTTTCACACCTTTCGGGCTCCTCGATTTTTACACATTTTTAGGCTCCTCGTTTTTTTTTTCACACCTTTTCAGGGTCCTCGTATTTTCAAACTTTTCAGGGTCCTCATATTTTTCACACCTTTTCTGGCTCCTCGTGTTTTTCACACCATTTCAGGCTCCTCGTATTTTTCACACCTTTTCAGGCTCCTCGTATTTTTCACACATTTTCAGGCTCCTCGTATTTTTCACACCTTTCAGGCTCCTCGTATTTTTCAGGCCTTTTCAGGCTTCTCGTATTTTTCTCACCTTTTCAGGCTCCTCGTATTTTTCACCCCTTTCAGGCTCCTCGTATTTTTCAGGCCTTTTCAGGCTCTTCGTATTTTTCACACCTTTTCAGGCTCCTCGTATTTTTCAGGCCTTTTCAGGCTCCTGGTATTTTTCAGGCCTTTTCAGGCTCCTCGTATTTTTCACACCTTTTCAGGCTCCTCGTATTTTTCAGGCTTTGTCAGGCTCCTCGTATTTTTCAGGCCTTTTCAGGCTCCTCATATTTTTCACACCTTTTCAGGCTCATCGTATTTTTCAGGCCTTTTCAGGCTCCTCGTATTTTTCACACCTTTTCAGGCTCCTCATATTTTTCACACCTTGTCAGGCTCCTCGTATTTTTCACACCTTTTCAGGCTCCTCGTATTTTTCACACCGTTTCAGGCTCCTTGTATTTTTCACACCTTTTCAGCCTCCTCGTATTCTTCAGTCCTTTTCAGGCTCCTCGTATTTTTCACACCTTTTCAGGCTCCTCGTATTTTTCAGGCCTTTTCAAGCTCCTCGTATTTTTCACACCTTTTCAGGCTCCTCGTATTTTTCAGGACTTTTCAGGCTCCTCGTATTTTTCAGGCCTTTTCAGGGTCCTCGTATTTTTCACACCTTTTCAGGCTCCTCGTATTTTTCACACCTCTTCATGCCCCTCATATTTTTCACACGTTTTCAGGCTTCTCGTATTTTTCACACCTTTTCAGGCTCCTCGTATTTTTCACACTTTTTCAGGCTCCTCGTATTTTTCACACCTTGTCAGGCTCCTCGTATTTTTGACACTTTTCAGGGTCCTCATATTTTTCAGGCTTTGTCAGGCTCCTCGTATTTTTTCACCACATTTTCAGCCCTCATATTTTTCAACCTTTTTTCAGGCGTCTTCGTTATTTTCAGGCCTTTTTCAGACCTCCTCGTATTTTTACACCGTTCCAGGCTCCTCGTATTTTTCAGGCCTTTTCAGGCTCCTCGTATTTTTCACACCTTTTCAGGCTCCTCGTATTTTTCAGGCATTTCAGGCTCCCCGTATTTTTCACGCCTTTTCAGACTCCTCGTATTTTTCACACCTTTTCAGGCTCCTCGTATTTTTCACGCCTTTTCAGGCTCCTCGTATTTTTCACACCTTTGCAGGCTCCTCGTATTTTTCACACCTTTTCAGGCTCCTCGTATTTTTCACACTGTTTCAGGCTCCTCGTATTTTTCACACCTTTTCAGGGTCCTCGTATTTTTCAGGCCTTTTCAGGCTCCTCGTATTTTTACACCTTTCAAACTCCTCGTATTTTTAGGCCTTTTCAGGCTCCTCATATTTTTTCACACCTTATCAGGGTGCTTATATTTTACAGGCTTTGTACAGGCTCCTCGTATCTTTTTCACGCCTTTTTCAGGCTCCTCGTAATTTTTCACCACAACGTATTCAGGCTCCTCATATTTTTTACACCTTTTCAGGCTCCTCATATTTTTTACACCTTTTCAGGCTCCTCGTATTTTTCACACCTTTTTAGGCTCCTCGTATTTTTCACACCTTTTCAGGCTCCTCGTATTTTTCAGGCCTTTTCAGGCTCCTGGTACATTTCAGGCCTTTTCAGGCTCCTCGTATTTTTCACACCTTTTCAGGGTCCTCGTATTTTTCAGGCTTTGTCAGGCTCCTCGTATTTTTCACACATTTTCAGGCTCCTCATATTTCTCACACCTTTTCAGCCTCCTCGTATTTTTCAGGCCTTTTCAGACTCCTCGTATTTTTCACACCGTTTCAGGCTCCTCATATTTTTCACACCATTTCAGGCTCCTCGTATTTTTCACACCTTTTCAGGCTCCTCGGATTTTTCAGGCATTTTCAGGCTCCTCGTATTTTTCAGGCCTTTTCAGGCTCATCCTATTTTTCACACCTTTTCAGGCTCCTCGTATTTTTCACCCCTTTTCAGGCTCCTCGTATTTTTCAGGCCTTTTCAGGCTCCTCATATTTTTCACACCTTTTCAGGGAGCTCTTATTTTACAGGCTTTGTCAGGCTCCTCGTATTTTTCAGGCCTTTTCAGGCTCCTCGTATTTTTCACACCTTTTCAGGCTCCTCGTATTTTCACAACTGTTTCAGCCCTCCGTATATTTCAGGCCCTTTTCAGGCTCCTCGTATTTTTCAGGCCTTTTCAGACTCCTCATATTTTTCAGGCCTTTTCAGGCTCCTCGTTTTTTTCACACCTTTTCAGGCTCCTCGTATTTTTCAAACTGTTTCAGGCTCCTCGTATTTTTCACACCTTTTCAGGCTCCTCGTATTTTTCACGCCTTTTCAGGCTCCTCGTATTTTTCACACCTTTTCAGGCTCCTCGTACTTTTCACACCTTTTGAGGCTCCTCATATTTTTCACACCTTTTCAGGCTCCTCGTATTTTTAACACCTTTTCAGGCTCCTCGTATTTTTCACACCTTTTCAGGCTCCTCGTATTTTTAACAACTTTTCAGGCTCCTCGTATTTTTCAGGCCTTGTCAGGCTCCTCGTATTTTTCAGGCCTTTTCAGGCTCCTCGTATTTTTCACACCTTTTCAGGCTCCTCGTATTTTTCACAACTTTTCAAGCTCCTCGTGTATTTCAGGCCTTTTCAGGCTCCTCGTATTTTTCACACCTTTTCAGGCTCCTCGTATTTTTCAGGCCTTTTCAGGCTCCTCGTATTTTCAAGCCTTTTCAGGCTCCTCGTATTTTTCACACCTTTTCAGGCTCCTCGTATTTTTCACACCTTTTCAGGCTCCTCGAATTTTTCAAGCCTTTTCAGGCTCCTCGTATTTTTCACACCTTTTCAGGCTCCTCGCATTTTTCACACCTTTTCAGGCTCCTCGTATTTTTCACACCTTTTCAGGCTCCTCGTATTTTTCAAGCCTTTTCATGCCCCTCGTATTTTTCACAGCTTTTCAGGCTCCTCGTATTTTTCAGGCCTTTTCAGGCTCCTCGTATTTTTCACACTATTACAGGCTCCTCGAATTTTTCAAGGATTTTCAGGCTCCTCGTATTTTTCACACCTTTTCAGGCTCCTCGTATTTTTCACACCTTTTCAGGCTCCTCGTATTTTTCACACCTTTTCAAGTTCCTCGTATTTTTCACACCTTTTCAGGCTCCTCGTATTTTTCACACCTTTTCAGGCTCCTCGTATTTTTCACAATTTTCACACCTTTTCAGGCTCCTCGTATTTTTCACACCTTTTCAGGCTCCTCGTATTTTTCACACTTTTTCAGGCTCCTCGTATTTTTCACACCTTTTCAGGCTCCTCGTACTTTTCAGGCCTTTTCAGGCTCCTGGTATATTTCAGGCCTTTTCAGGCTCCTGGTATATTTCAGGCCTTTTCAGGCTCCTCGTATTTTTCAGGCCTTTTCAGGCTCCTCGTATTTTTCAGGCCTTTTCAGGCTCCTCGTATTTTTCACACCTTTTCAGGCTCCTCGTAATTTTCACAGCTTTTCAGGCTCCTCGTATTTTTCACACCTTTTCAGGCTCCTCGTATTTTTCAGGCCGTTTCAGGCTCCTCGTATTTTTCAGGCCTTTTCAGGCTCCTCGTATTTTTCAAGGCTTTTCAAGCTCCTCGTATTTTTCACACCTTTTCAGGCTCGTATTTTTCACACAGTTTCAGGCTCCTCGTATTTTTCACACCTTTTCAGGCTCCTCGTATTTTTCACACCGTTTCAGGCTCCTCGTATTTTTCACACCTCTTCAGGCTCCTCGTATTTTTCACACCTTTTCAGGCTCCTCGTATTTTTCACACCTTTTCAGGCTCCTCATATTTTTCAGGCCTTTTCAGGCTCCTCGTATTTTTCACACCTTTTGAGGCTCCTCGTATTTTTCACACCTTTTGAGGCTCCTCGTATTTTTCACACCTTTTGAGGCTCCTCGTATTTTTCACACCTTTTCAGGCTCCTCGTATTTTTCACACCGTTTCAGGCTCCTCGTATTTTTCACACCTCTTCAAGCTCCTCGTATTTTTCACACCTTTTCAGGCTCCTCGTATTTTTCACACCTTTTCAGGCTCCTCGTATTTTTCACACCTTTTCAGGCTCCTCGGATTTTTCAGGCATTTTCAGGCTCCTCGTATTTTTCAGGCCTTTTCAGGCTCATCCTATTTTTCACACCTTTTCAGGCTCCTCGTATTTTTCACACCTTTTCAGGCTCCTCGTATTTTTCACACCTTTTCAGGCTCCTCGTATTTTTCACACCTTTTCTGGCTCCTTGTATTTTTCACACCTTTTCAGGCTCCTCGTATTTTCAGGCCTTTTCAGGCTCCTCGTATTTTTCACGCCTTTTCAGGCTCCTCGTATTTTTCAGGCCTTTTCAGGCTCCTCGTATTTTTCACGCCTTTTCAGGCTCCTCGTATTTTTCAGGCCTTTTCAGGCTCCTCGTATTTTTCACACCTTTTCAGGCTCCTCGTATTTTTCAGTCCGTTTCAGGGTCTTCGTATTTTTCACACCTTTTCAGGTTCCTCGTATTTTTCAGGCCGTTTCAGGCTCCTCGTATTTTTCACACCTTTTCAGGCTCCTCGTATTTTTCACACCTTTTCAGGCTCCTCGTATTTCTCACAACTTTTCAGGCTCCTCGTATTTTTCACACCTTTTCAGGCTCCCCGTATTTTTCACACCTTTTCAGGCTCCTCGTATTTTTAACACCTTTTCAGGCTCCTCGTATTTTTCACACCTTTTCAGGCTCCTCGTAATTTTAACACCTTTTCAGGCTCCTCGTATTTTTCACACCTTTTCAGGCTCCTCGGAATTTTCACAGCTTTTCAGGCTCCTCGTATTTTTCACACCTTTTCAGGCTCCTCGTATTTTTCAGGCCATTTCAGGCTCCTCGTATTTTTCAGGCCTTTTCAGGCTCCTCGTATTTTTCAAGGCTTTTCAGGCTGAGGAGCCTGAACAGGCGTGAAAAACACGAGGAGCCTGAAAAGGTGTGAAAAATACGAGGAGCCTGAAAAGGTGTGAAAAACACGAGGAGCCACAAAAGGTGTGAAAAATATGAGGACCCTGAAAAGGTGTAAAAATACGAGGAGCCTGAAAAGGTGTGAAAAAAACGAGGAGCCTGAAAAGGTGTGAAAAATACGAGGAGCCTGAAAAGGTGTGAAAAACACGAGGAGCCTGAAAAGGTGTGAAAAATACGAGGAGCCTGAAAAGGTGTGAAAAATACGAGGAGCCTGAAAAGGTGTGAAAAATACGAGGAGCCTGAAAAGGTGTGAAAAATACGAGGAGCCTGAAAAGGCTTGATAAATAAGAGGAGCCTGAAAAGGCTTGATAAATAAGAGGAGCCTGAAAAGGTGTGAAAAATACGAGGAGCCTGAAAAGGTGTGAAAAATACGAGGAGCCTGAAACGGTGTGAAAAATACGAGGAGCCTGAAAAGGTGTGAAAAATACGAGGAGCCTTAAAAGGCCTGAAAAATACGAGGAGCCTGAAAAGGCCTGAAAAATACGAGGAGCCTGAAAAGGTGTGAAAAATACGAGGAGCCTGAAAAGGTGTTAAAAATACGAGGAGCCTGAAAAGGTGTGAAAAATACGAGGAGCCTGAAAAGGTGTGAAAAATACAAGGAGCCTGAAAAGGTGTGAAAAATACGAGGAGCCTGAAGCGGTGTGAAAAATACTAGGAGCATGAAACGGTGTGAAAAATACGAGGAGCCTGAAAAGCCTTGAAAAATACGAGGAGCCTGAAAAGGCCTGAAAAATACGAGGAGCCTGAAACGGCCTGAAAAATACGAGGAGCCTGAAAAGGTGTGAAAAATACGAGGAGCCTGAAAAGCTGTGAAATTCCGAGGAGCCTGAAAAGGTGTGAAAAAATACGAGGAGCCTGAAAGGTGTGAAAAATACGAGGAGCCTGAAAAGGTGTGAAAAATACGAGGAGCCTGAAAAGGTGTGAAAAATACGAGGAGCCTGACAAAGCCTGAAAAATACGAGGAGCCTGAAAAGGTGTTAAAAATACGAGGAGCCTGAAAAGGTGTGAAAAATACGGGGAGCCTGAAAAGGTGTGAAAAATACGAGGAGCCTGAAAAGTTGTGAGAAATACGAGGAGCCTGAAAAGGTGTGAAAAATACGAGGAGCCTGAAAAGTTGTGAAATATACGAGGAGCCTGAAACGGCCTGAAAAATACGAGGAACCTGAAAAGGTGTGAAAAATACGAAGACCCTGAAACGGACTGAAAAATACGAGGAGCCTGAAAAGGTGTGAAAAATACGAGGAGCCTGAAAAGGCCTGAAAAATATGAGGAGTCTGAAAAGGCGTGCAAAATACGAGGAGCCTGAAAAGGCCTGAAAAATACGAGGAGCCTGAAAAGGTGTGAAAAATAAGAGGAGCCTGAAAAGGCCTGAAAAATACGAGGAGCCTGACAAAGCCTGTAAAATAAGAGCTCCCTGAAAAGGTGTGAAAAATATGAGGAGCCTGAAAAGGCCTGAAAAATACGAGGAGCCTGAAAAGGGGTGAAAAATACGAGGAGCCTGAAAAGGTGTGAAAAATAGGATGAGCCTGAAAAGGCCTGAAAAATACGAGGAGCCTGAAAATGCCTGAAAAATCCGAGGAGCCTGAAAAGGTGTGAAAAATACGAGGAGCCTGAAAAGGTGTGAAAAATACGAGGAGCCTGAAAAGGTGTGAAAAATACGAGGAGCCTGAAAAGGTGTGAAAAATATGAGGACCCTGAAAAGGTGTGAAAAATACGAGGAGCCTGAAAAGGTGTGAAAAAAACGAGGAGCCTGAAAAGGTGTGAAAAATACGAGGAGCCTGAAAATGTGTGAAAAATACGAGGAGCCTCAAAAGGTGTGAAAAATACGAGGAGCCTCAAAAGGTGTGAAAAATACAAGGAGCCTGAAAAGGTGTGAAAAATACGAGGAGCCTGAAAAGGTGTGAAAAATACGAGGAGCCTGAAGAGGTGTGAAAAATACGAGGAGCCTGAAACGGTGTGAAAAATACGAGGAGCCTGAAAAGGTGTGAAAAATACGAGGAGCCTGAAACTGTGTGAAAAATACGAGCCTGAAAAGGTGTGAAAAATACGAGGAGCTTGAAAAGCCTTGAAAAATACGAGGAGCCTGAAAAGGCCTGAAAAATACGAGGAGCCTGAAACGGCCTGAAAAATACGAGGAGCCTGAAAAGGTGTGAAAAATACGAGGAGCCTGAAAAGCTGTGAAAATTACGAGGAGCCTGAAAAGGTGTGAAAAATACGAGGAGCCTGAAAAGGCCTGAAAAATACGAGGAGCCTGAAAAGGCCTGAAAAATACGAGGAGCCTGAAAAGGCCTGAAATATACCAGGAGCCTGAAAAGGCCAGGGGGGTGAAATTACAGGAGCCTGAAAAGGCCTGAAAAGTAACGAGAGCCTGAAAAGGTGTGAAAAATACGAGGAGCCTGAAAAGTTGTGAAAAATACGAGAAGCCTGAAAGCGCCTGAAAAATATGAGGAGCCTGAAAAGGTGTGAAAAATACGAAGGGCCTGAAAAGGTGTGAAAAATACGAGGAGCCTGAAAAGGTGTGAAAAATACGAGGAGCCTGAAAAGGTGTGAAAAATACGAGGAGCCTGAAAAGGCATGAAAAATACGAGGAGCCTGAAAAGGTGTGATAAATACGAGGAGCCTGAAAAGGTGTGAAAAATACGAGGAGCCTGAAAATCCTTGAAAAATTCGAGGAGCCTGTAATAGTGTGAAAAATACGAGGAGCCTGAAAAGGCCTGAAAAATACGAGGAGCCTGAAAAGCTGTGAAAAATACGAGGGGCATGAAAAGGTTTGAAAAATACGAGGAGCCTGAAAAGGTGTGAAAAATACGAGGTGCCTGAAAAGGTGTGAAAAATGCGAGGAGCCTGAAAAGGTGTGAAAAATACGAGGAGCCTGAAAAGGCTTGAAAAATTCGAGGAGCCTGAAAAGGCCTGAAAAATACGAGGAGCCTGAAAAGGCCTGAAAAATACGAGGGCCTGAAAAGGTGTGAAAAATACGAGGAGCCTGAAAAGGTTTGAAAAATACGAGGAGCCTGAAAAGGTGTGAAAAATACGAGGAGCCTGAAAAGGCCTGAAATACACGAGGAGCTTGAAAAGTTGTGAAAAATACGAGGAGCCTGAAAAGGTGTGAAAAATACGAGGAGCCTGAAAAGGCCTGAAAAATACGAGGAGCCTGAAAAGGCCTGAAAAATACGAGGAGCCTGAAAAGTTGTTAAAAATACGAGGAGCCTGAAAAGGTGTGAAAAATACGAGGAGCCTGAAAAGGTGTGAAAAATACGAGGAGCCTGAAAAGGCCTGAAATTTACGAGGAGCCTGAAAAGGCCTGAAAATTACGAGGAGCCTGAAAATGCCTGAAAAATATGAGGGGCCTGAAGAGGTGTGAAAAATACGAGGAGCCTGAAAAGGTGTGAAAAATACGAGGAGCCTGAAAAGGCCTGAAAATATGAGGACCCTGAAAAGGTGTGAAAAATACGAGGAGCCTGAAACAGTGTGAAAAATACGAGGAGCCTGAAAAGGTGTGAAAAATACGAGGAGCCTGAAAAGGTGTGAAAAATACGAGGAGCCTGAAAAGGCTCCTCATATTTTTCACACCTTTTCAGGCTCCTCGTATTTTTCACACCTTTTCAGGCTCCTCGTATTTTTCACGCCTTTTCAGGCTCCTCGTGTTTTTCACAGCTTTTCAGGCTCCTCGTATTTTTCACAACTTTTCAAGCTCCTCGTGTATTTAGGCCTTTTCAGGCTCCTCATATTTTTCACACCTTTTCAGGCTCCTCGTATTTTTCACACCTTTTCAGGCTCCTTGTATTTTTCACTCCGTTTCAGGCCCTCGTATTTTTCAGGCCTTTTCAGGCTCCTCGTATTTTTCAGGCCTTTTCAGGCTCCTCGAATTTTTCAAGCCTTTTCAGGCTCCTCGTATTTTTCACACCTTTTCAGGCTCCTCGCATTTTTCACACCTTTTCAGGCTCCTCGTATTTTTCACACCTTTTCAGGCTCCTCGTATTTTTCAAGCCTTTTCATGCCCCTCGTATTTTTCACAGCTTTTCAGGCTCCTCGTATTTTTCAGGCCTTTTCAGGCTCCTCGTATTTTTCACACTATTACAGGCTCCTCGAATTTTTCAAGGATTTTCAGGCTCCTCGTATTTTTCACACCTTTTCAGGCTCCTCGTATTTATCACACCTTTTCAGGCTCCTCGTATTTTTCATGCCTTTTCAGGCTCCTCGTATTTTTCACATCTTTTCAGGCTCCTCGTATTTTTCACACCTTTTCAGGCTCCTCGTATTTTTCAGGCCTTTTCAGGCTCCTCGTATTTTTCAGGCCTTTTAGGCTCCTCGTATTTTTCACACCTTTTCAGGCTCCTCGTATTTTTCACACCTTTTCAGGCTCCTCGTATTTTTCACACCTTTTCAGGCTCCTCGTATTTTTCAGGCCTTTTCAGGTTCCTCGTATTTTCACAGCTTTTCAGGCTCCTCGTATTTATCAGGCCTTTTCAGGCTCCTCGTATTTTTCACGCGTTTTCAGGCTCCTCGTATTTTTCACGCCTTTTCAGGCTCCTCGTATTTCTCACACCTTTTCAGGCTCCTCGTATTTATCACACCTTTTCAAGGCCTGAAAAATACGAGGAGCCTGACAAGGTGTGAAAAATACGAGGAGCCTGAAAAAGTGTGAAAAATACTAGGAGCCTGAAAAGGTGTGAAAAATACGAGAAGCCTGAAAAGGTGTGAAAAATATGAGGGGCATGAAGAGGTGTGAAAAATACGAGGAGCCTGAAAAGGTGTGAAAAATACGAGGAGCCTGAAAAGGTGTGAAAAATATGAGGAGCCTGAAAAGGTGTGATAAATACGAGGAGCCTGAAAAGGCCTGAAATATACGAGGAGCCTGAAAAGGTGTGAGAAATATGAGGAGCCTGAAAAGGTGTGTAAAATACGAGGAGCCTGACAAAGCCTGAAAAATACGAGGACACTGAAAAGATGTGAAAAATACGAGGAGCCTGAAAAGGCCTGAAATATACCAGGAGCCTGAAAAGGTGTGAAAAATACGAGGAGCCTGAAAAGGTGTGAAAAATACGAGGAGCCTGAAAAGGCCTGAAAAATACGAGGAGCCTGAAAAGGCCTGAAATATACGAGGAGCTTGAAAAGGTGTGAAAAATACGAGGAGCCTGAAAATGTGTGAAAAAAACGAGGAGCCTGAAAAGGTCTGAAAAATATGAGGAGCCTGAAAAGGTCTGAAAAATATGAGGAGCCTGAAAAGTTGTTAAAAATACGAGGAGTCTGAAAAGGTGTGAAAAATATGAGGAGCCTGAAAAGTTGTTAAAAATACGAGGAGTCTGAAAAGGTGTGAAAAATACGAGGAGCCTGAAAAGTTGTGAAAAATACGAGGAGCCTGAAACGGTGTAAAAAATACGAGGAGCCTGAAAAGGTGTGAAAAATACGAGGAGCCTGAAAAGGCCTGAAAAATACAAGGAGCCTGAAAAAGACTGGAAAAATACGAGGAGCCTGAAAAGGACTGAAAAAAAATACCAGGAGCCGAAAAGGTGTGAAAAATACGAGGAGCCTGAAAAGGGTGTGAAAAAATATGAGGGCCTGAAAAGGTGGAAAAATACGAGGACCCTGAAAAGCCTGAAAAATACGAGGAGCCTGAAAAGGTGTGAAAAATATGAGGAGCCTGAAAAGGCCTGAAATATACGAGGAGCCTGAAAAGGTGTAAAAATACGAGGAGCCTGAATAGGTGTGAAAAATACGAGGAGCCTGAAAAGTCCTGAAATATACGAGGAGCTTGAAAAGGTGTGAAAAATACGAGTAGCCTGAAAAGGTGTGAAAAATACGAGGAGCCTGAAAAGGCCTGAGAAATACGAGGAGCCTGAAAAGGCCTGAAGAATACGAGGAGCTTGAAAAGGCCTGAAAAATACGAGGAGCCTGAAAAGGTGTGAAAAATACGAGGAGCCTGAAACGGCGTGAAAAATACGAGGAGCCTGAAAAGGTCTGAAAAATACGAGGAGCCTGAAAAGGTGTGAAAAATACGAGGAGCCTGAAAAGGTGTGAAAAATACGAGGAGCCTGAAAAGGTGTGAAAAATACGAGGAGCCTGAAAAGGTGTGAAAAATACGAGGAGCCTGAAAAGGCCTGAAATATACGAGGAGCCTGAAAAGGTGTGAAAAATACGAGGAGCCTGAAAAGGTGTGAAAAATACGAGGAGCCTGAAAAGGCCTGAGAAATACGAGGAGCTTGAATAGGCCTGAAAAATATGAGGAGCCTGAAAAGGTGTGAAAAATACGAGGAGCCTGAAACGGGCTGAAAAATACGAGGAGCCTGAAAAGGCCTGAAAAATACGAGGAGCCTGAAAAGGTGTGAAAAATACGAGGAGCCTGAAAAGGTGTGAAAAATACGAGGAGCCTGAAAAGGTGTGAAAAATATGAGGGGCATGAAGAGGTGTGAAAAATATGAGGGGCATGAAGAGGTGTGAAAAATACGACAAGCCTGAAAAGGTGTCAAAAATACGAGGAGCCTGAAAAGGCCTGAAAAATATGAGGAGCCTGAAAAGGCCTGAAAAATACGAGGAGCCTGAAAAGGTGTGAAAAAAACGAGGAGCCTGAAAAAGCCTGAAATATCCGAGGAGCCTGAAAAGGTGTGAAAAATACGAGGAGCCTGAAAAGGTGTGAAAAATACGAGGAGCCTGAAAAGGCCTGAAAAATACGAGGAGCCTGAAAAGGCCTGAAAAATACGAGGAGCCTGAAAAGGTGTGAAAAATATGAGGAGCCTGAAAAGGTGTGAAAAATACGAGGAGCCTTAAAAGACCTGAAAAATACGAGGAGCCTGAAAAGGTGTGAAAAATACGAGGAGCATGAAAAGGTGTGAAAAATACGAGGAGCCTGACAAAGCCTGAAAAATACGAGGACCCTGAAAAGGTGTGAAAAATACGAGGAGCCTGAAAAAGCCTGAAATATCCCAGGAGCCTGAAAAGGCCTGAAAAATACGAGGAGCCTGAAAAGGTATGAAAAATACGAGGAGCCTGAAAAGGCCTGAAAAATAAAAGGAGCCTGAAAAGGTGTGAAAAATACGAGGAGCCTGAAAAGGTGTGAAAAATAAGAGGAGCCTGAAAAGGTGTGAAAAATACGAGAGCCTGAAAAGGCCTGAAAAATACGAGGAGCCTGAAAAGGTGTGAAAAATACGAGGAGCCTGAAATGGTGTGAAAAATACCGAGGAGCATGAAAAGGTGTGAAAAAATACGAGGAGCCTGAAAAGGTGTGACAAAATACGAGGAGGCATGAAACGGTGTGAAAAATACGAGGAGCCTGAAAAGCCTTGAAAAATACGAGGAGCCTGAAAAGGCCTGAAAAATACGAGGAGCCTGAAAAGGTGTGAAAAATACGAGGAGCCTGAAAAGATGTGAAAAATACGAGGAGCCTGAAAAGGCATGAAAAATACGAGGAGCCTGAAAAGGTGTGAAAAATACGAGGAGCCTGAAAAGGCATGAAAAATACGAGAGGCCTGAAAAGGTGTGATAAATACGAGGAGCCTGAAAAGGTGTGCAAAATACGAGGAGCCTGAAAAGGCTTGAAAAATTCGAGGAGCCTGAAAACGTATGAAAAATACGAGGAGCCTGAAAAGGCCAGGCTCCCCGTATTTTTCACACCTTTTCAGGCTCCCCGTATTTTTCACACCTTTTCAGGCTCCTCGTATTTTTCACACCTTTTCAGGCTCCCCGTTTTTTTTTTTCACTTTTCAGGCTTTTCAGGCTCCTCGAATTTTTCACACTTTTCAGGCTCCTCGTATTTTTCAGGCCTTTTCAGGCTCCTCGTATTTTTCAGGCCTTTTCAGGCTCCTCGTATTTTTCACCCCTTTTCAGGCTCCTCGTATTTTTCACAACTTTTCAAGCTCCTCGTGTATTTCAGGCCTTTTCATGCTCCTCGTATTTTTCACACCTTTTCAACCTCCTCGTATTTTTCAGGCCTTTTCAGGCTCCTCGTTTTTTTCACACCTTTTCAGGCTCCTCGTATTTTTCACGCCTTTTCAGGCTCCTCGTATTTTTCACACCTTTTCAACCTCCTCCTATTTTTCAGGCCTTTTCAGGCTCCTCATATTTTTCACACCTTTTCAGGGTCCTCGTATTTTTCAGGCTTTGTCAGGCTCCTCGTATTTTTCACACCTTTTCAGGCTCCTTGTATTTTTCACTCCGTTTCAGGCCCTCGTATTTTTCAGGCCTTTTCAGGCTCCTCGTATTTTTCAGGCCTTTTCAGGCTCCTCGAATTTTTCAAGCCTTTTCAGGCTCCTCGTATTTTTCACACCTTTTCAGGCTCCTCGTATTTTTCACGCCTTTTCAGGCTCCTCGTATTCTTCAGTCCTTTTCAGGCTCCTCCTATTTTTCAAACCTTTTCAGGCTCCTCGTATTTTTCACACCTTTTCAGGCTCTTCGTATTTTTCACACCTTTTCAGGCTCCTCGTATTTTTCAAGCCTTTTCAGGCTCCTCGTTTTTCCACAGCTTTTCAGGCTCCTCGTATTTTTCAGGCCTTTTCAGGCTCCTCGTATTTTTCACACGTTTTCAGGCTCCTCGAATTTTTCAAGGATTTTCAGGCTCCTCGTATTTTTCACACCTTTTCAGGCTCCTCGTATTTATCACACCTTTTCAGGCTCCTCGTATTTTTCATGCCTTTTCAGGCTCCTCGTATTTTTCACATCTTTTCAGGCTCCTCGTATTTTTCACACCTTTTCAGGCTCCTCGTATTTTTCACACCTTTTCAGGCTCCTTGTATTTTTCACACCTTTTCAGGCTCCTCGTATTTTTCTGGCCTTTTCAGGCTCCTCGTATTTTTCACACCTTTTCAGGCTCCTCGTATTTTTCACACCTTTTCAAGCTCCTCGTATATTTCAGCCCTTTTCAGGCTCCTCGTATTTTTCAGGCCTTTTCAGGCTCCTCGTATTTTTCAGGCCTTTTCAGGCTCCTCGTATTTTTCACAACTTTTCAGGCTCCTCGTATTTTTCACACCTTTTCAGGCTCCTCGTATTTTTCAGGCCTTTTCAAGCTCCTCGTATATTACAGGCCTTTTCAGGCTCCTCGTATTTTTCACACCTTTTCAGGCTCCTCGTATTTTTCACACCTTTTCAGGCTCCTCGTATTTATCACACCTTTTCAGGCTCCTCGTATTTTTCATGCCTTTTCAGGCTCCTCGTATTTTTCACATCTTTTCAGGCTCCTCGTATTTTTCACACCTTTTCAGGCTCCTCGTATTTTTCATATTTTTCACACCTTTTCAGGCTCCTCGTATTTTTCAAGGCTTTTCAGGCTCCTCATATTTTTCACACCTTTTCAGGCTCCTTGTATTTTTCACCTTTTCAGGCTCCTCATATTTTTCACACCTTTTCAGGCTCCTCATCATTTTTCACACCTTTTCAGGCTCCTCGTATTTTTCACACCTTTTCAGGCTTCCTCGTATTTTTCACACCTTTCAGGCTCCTCGTATTTTTCACACCTTTTCAGGCTCCTCGTATTTTTCAGGCCTTTTCAGGCTCCTCGTATTTTTTCAGCACCTTTTCAGGCTCCTCGTATTTTTCACACCTTTTCAGGCTCCTCGTATTTTTCACACCTTTTCAGGCTCCTCATTTTTTCAGGCCTTTTCAGGCTCCTCATATTTTTCACACCTTTTCAGGCTCTCGTATTTTTCAGGCTTTTCAGGCTTCGTATTTTTCAGGCCTTTTCAGGCTCCTCGTATTTTTGACACCTTTTCAGGCTCCTCGTATTTTTCACACCTCTTCATGCCCCTCATATTTTTCACATCTTTTCAGGCTCCTCGTATTTTTTCACACCTTTTCAGGCTCCTCGTATTTTTCACACCTTTTCAGGGTCCTCGTATTTTTCAGGCTTTGTCAGGCTCCTCGTATTTTTCACACGTTTTTAGGCTCCTCGTATTTTTCACACCTTTTCTGGCTCCTCGTATTTTTCACACCTTTTCAGGCTCCTCGTATTTTTCAGGCCTTTTCAGGCTCCTCGTATTTTTCACACCTTTTCAGGCTCCTCGTCTTTTTCACACCTTTTCAGGCTCCTCATATTTTTCAGGCCTTTTCAGGCTCCCCGTATTTTTCACACCTTTTCAGGTCCCCGTATTTTTCACACCTTTTCAGGCTCCCCGTATTTTTCACACCTTTTCAGGCTCCCCGTATTTTTCACACCTTTTCAGGCTCCTCGTATTTTTAACAACTTTTCAGGCTCCTCGTATTTTTCAGGCCTTTTCAGGCTCCTCGTATTTTTCAGGCCTTTTCAGGCTCCTCGTATTTTTCACACCTTTGCAGGCTCCTCGTATTTTTCACAACTTTTCAAGCTCCTCGTGTATTTCAGGCCTTTTCATGCTCCTCGTATTTTTCACACCTTTTCAACCTCCTCGTATTTTTCAGGCCTTTTCAGGCTCCTCGTTTTTTTCACACCTTTTCAGGCTCCTCGTATTTTTCACGCCTTTTCAGGCTCCTCGTATTTTTCACACCTTTTCAACCTCCTCCTATTTTTCAGGCCTTTTCAGGCTCATCCTATTTTTCACACCTTTTCAGGCTCCTCGTATTTTTCACACCTTTTCAGGCTCCTCGTATTTTTCAGGCCTTTTCAGGCTCCTCGTATTTTTCACACCTTTTCAGTCTCCTCGTATTTTTCACTCCGTTTCAGGCCCTCGTATTTTTCAGGCCTTTTCAGGCTCCTCGTATTTTTCAGGCCTTTTCAGGCTCCTCGAATTTTTCAAGCCTTTTCAGGCTCCTCGTATTTTTCACACCTTTTCAGGCTCCTCGTATTTTTCACGCCTTTTCAGGCTCCTCGTATTCTTCAGTCCTTTTCAGGCTCCTCCTATTTTTCACACCTTTTCAGGCTCCTCGTATTTTTCACACCTTTTCAGGCTCTTCGTATTTTTCACACCTTTTCAGGCTCCTCGTATTTTTCAAGCCTTTTCAGGCTCCTCGTTTTTCCACAGCTTTTCAGGCTCCTCGTATTTTTCAGGCCTTTTCAGGCTCCTCGTATTTTTCACACGTTTTCAGGCTCCTCGAATTTTTCAAGGATTTTCAGGCTCCTCGTATTTTTCACACCTTTTCAGGCTCCTCGTCTTTATCACTGGGAATCCCGTGGCAATCACATGGGTATCACGCGGGAATCACGTGGGCAACACGTGGGAATCACGTCGGAATCACGTGGGCAACACATGGGAATCACGTGGACATCACGTGGTCAACACGTGGAAATCACTAGGGAATCACGTGGGCATCACGTTGGCATCAAGTGGGCATCACGAAGTCATCACATGGCAATCACGTGGCAATCACGTGGGCATCACATGGGAATCACGTGGGAATCACGTGGTTGACACGTTGGCATCACGTGGGAATCACGTGGGCATCACGTGGGCATCACGTGGTCATCACATGGGAATCATGTGGCCAACATGTGGGAATCACGTGGAAATCACGTGGGCATCACGTGTCATCACGTGGGTATCACGTGGCAATCACGTGGGCATCACGTGGGAATCACGTGCCAATCACGTGCCAATCACGTGGGAATCATGTGGTCGTCACGTGGGAAGCCTGTGGCAATCACATGGGTATCACGTGGGAATCACCTGGGAATCACGTGGCCAACACCTGTGAATCACGTGGGCATCACGTGGGCAACACGTGGGAATCACGTGGGAATCACGTGGGAAACACGAGGGAATCACGTGGGCATCATGTGGGAATCACGTGGGAATCACGTGGGAATCACGTGGGCATCACAAAGTCATCACGTGGCAATCCCGTGGCAATCAAATGCGCATCACGTGGCAATCATGTGGGCATTACGTGGGTATCACGGGCACATTACGGAGGAGCCTGAAGAGGCGTGAAAAATACGAGAAGCCTGAAGAGGTGTGAAAAATACGAGGAGCCTGAAGAGGTGTGAAAAATACGAGGAGCCTGAAGAGGTGTGAAAAATACGAGGAGCCTGAAAAGACGTGAAAAATACGAGGAGCCTGAAAAGGCGTGAAAAATACGAGGAGCCTAAAAGGCCTGAAAAATACGAAGAGCCTGAAAAGGCGTGAAAAATACGAGGAGCCTGAAAAGGCGTGAAAAATACGAGGAGACTGAAAAGGTGTTAAAAATACGAGGAGCCTGAAAAGGCGTGAAAAATATGAGGAGCCTGAAAGGGTTTGAAAAATACGAGGAGCCTGAATAGGTGTGAAAAATACGAGGAGCCTGAAAAGGTGTGAAAAATACGAGGAGCCTGAAAAGGTGTGAAAAATACGAGGAGCCTGAAAAGGCGTGAAAAATACCAGGAGCCTGAAAAGGTGTGAAATATACGATGAGCCTGAAAAAGTGTGAAAAATACGAGGAGCCTGAAAAGCAGTGAAATATACGAGGAGCCTGAAAAGGTGTGAAAAATACGAGGAGCCTGAAAAGATGTGAAACATACGAGGAGCCTGAAAAGGTGTGAAAATACGAGGAGCCTGAAAAGGCGTGAAAAATACCAGGAGCCTGAAAAGGTGTGAAATATACGATGAGCCTGAAAAGGCGTGAGAAATACGAGGAGGCCTGAAAAGGGCTGAAAAATACGAGGAGCCTGAAAAGGTGTGAAAAATACAAGAAGCCAGAAAAGGTGTGAAAAGTACGAGGAGCCTGAAAAGGTGTGAAAAATACGAGGAGCCTGAAAAGGTGTGAAAAATACGAGGAGCCTGAAAGGGTGTGAAATATACGAGGAGCCTGAAAAGGCGTGAAAATTACGAGGAGCCTGAGAGGCGTGAAAAATACGAGGAGCCTGAAACAGTGTGAAAAATACGAGGAGCATGAAAAGGCCTGAAAAATACGAGGAGCCTGAAAATGTGTGAAAAATACAAGGAGCCAGAAAAGGTGTGAAAAATACGAGGAGCCTGAAAAGGTGTGAAAAATACGAGGAGCCTGAAAAGGCGTGAAAAATATGAGGAGCCTGAAAAGGTGTGAAAAATACGAGGAGCCTGAAAAGGTGTGAAAAATACGAGGAGCCTGAAGAGGCGTGAAAAATACGAGGAGCCTGAAAAGGTGTGAAAAATACGAGGAGCATGAAGAGGCGTGAAAAATACGAGGAGCCTGAAAAGGTGTGAAAAATACGAGGAGCCTGAAAAGGTGTGAAAAATACGAGGAGCCTGAAAAAGCGTGAAAAATACGAGGAGCCTGAAAAGGTGTGAAAAATACGAGGAGCCTGAAAAAGCCTGAAAAATACGAGGAGCCTGAAAAGGTGTGAAAAATACGAGGAGCCTGAAAAGGTGTGAAAAATACGAGGAGCCTGAAAAGGCCTGAAAAATACGAGGAGCCTGAAAAGGCGTGAAAATTATGAGGGGCCTGAAAAGGTGTGAAAAATACGAGGGGCCTGAAAAGGCCTGAAAAAATGAGGAGCCAGAAAAGGCGTGAAAAATACGAGGAGCCTGAAAAGGCCTGAAAAATACGAGGAGCCTGAAAAGGTGTGAAAAATACGAGGAGCCTGAAAAGGCTTGAAAAATTCGAGGAGCCTGAAAAGGCCTGAAAAATACGAGGAGCCTGAAAAGGCCTGAAAAATACGAGGGCCTGAAAAGGTGTGAAAAATACGAGGAGCCTGAAAAGGTGTGAAAAATACGAGGAGCCTGAAAGGGTGTGAAAAATACGAGGAGCCTGAAAAGGTGTTAAATATACGAGGAGCCTGAAAAGGCGTGAAAATTACGAAGAGCCTGAGAGGCGTGAAAATTACGAGGAGCCTGAAAAGGTGTGAAAAATACGAGGAGCCTGAAAAGGTGTGAAAAATACGAGGAGCCTGAAAAGGCGTGAAAAGTACGAGGCGCCTAAAGAGGCCTGAAAAATACGAGGAGCCTGAAAATGCGTGAGAAATAGGCGGGGCCTGAAAAGGTGTGAAAAATAGGAGGGGCCTGAAAAGGCCTGAAAAAATGAGGAGCCTGAAAAGGTGTGAAAAATACGAGGAGCCTGAAAACGTGTGAAAAATACGAGGAGCCTGAAAAGGTGTGAAAATTACGAGGAGCCTGAAAAGGTGTAAAAATACGAGGAGCCTGAAAAGGCGTGAAAAATACCAGGAGCCTGAAAAGGTGTGAAATATACGATGAGCCTGAAAAAGTGTGAAAAATACGAGGAGCTTGAAAAGCTGTGAAATATACGAGGAGCCTGAAAAGGCGTGAAAAATACGAGGAGCCTAAAAAGGCCTGAAAAATACGAGGAGCCTGAAAAGGCGTGAAAAATATGAGGGGCCTCGAAAGGTGTGAAAAATACGAGGGGACGGAAAAGGCCTGAGAAAATGAGGAGCCAGAAAAGGTGTGAAAAATACGAGGGCCTGAAAGCTGAAAAATACGAGGAGCCTGAAAGGTGTGAAAAATACGAGGAGCCTGAAAAGGCGTGAAAAATACGAGGAGCCTGAAAAGGTGTGAAAAAATACGAGGAGCCTGAAAGGTTGAAAAATACGAAGAGCCTGAAAAGAGTTGAAAATACCAGGAGCCTGAAAAGGTGTGAAATATATGAAAAATACGAGACCTGAAAAGCGATGAGCCTGAAGAAGTGTGAAAAACACCAAGAAGCCTGAAAAGGTGTGAAATATACGATGATCCTGAAAAGGCGTGAAAAATACGAGGAGCTGAAAGGCCTGAAAATACGAGGAGCCTGAAAAGGTGTGAAAAATACAAGGAGCCTGAAAAGGTGTGAAAAATACGAGAGCTGAGAAGTGAAAAATACGAGGAGCCTGAAAAGGTGTGAAAAATACGAGGAGCCTGAAAAGGCGTGAAAAATACGAGGAGCCTGAAAAGGCGTGAAAATTACGAGGAGCCTGAAGAGGCGTGAAAAATACCAGGAGCCTGAAAAGGTGTGAAATATACGATGAGCCTGAAAAGGCGTGAAAAATATGAGGAGCCTGAAAATGCCTGAAAAATACGAGGAGCCTGAAAAGGTGTGAAAAATACAAGGAGTCAGAAAAGGTGTGAAAAATACGAGGAGCCTGAAAAGGTGTGAACAGTACGAGGAGCCTGAAAGGCCTGAAAAATACGAGGAGCCTGAAAAGGCGTGAAAAGTACGAGGCGCCTAAAGAGGCCTGAAAAATACGAGGAGCCTGAAATTGCGTGAGAAATAGGTGGGGCCTGAAAAGGTGTGAAAAATAGGAGGGGCCTGAAAAGGCCTGAAAAAATGAGGAGCCTGAAAAGGTGTGAAAAATACGAGGAGCCTGAAAAGGTGTGAAAAATACGAGGAGCCTGAAAAGGTGTGAAAATTACGAGGAGCCTGAAAAGGTGTGAAAAATACGAGGAGCCTGAAAAGGCGTGAAAAATACCAGGAGCCTGAAAAAGTGTGAAATATACGATGAGCCTGAAAAAGTGCGAAAAATACGAGGAGCTTGAAAAGCTGTGAAATATACGAGGAGCCTGAAAAGGCGTGAAAAATACGAGGAGCCTAAAAAGGCCTGAAAAATACGAGGAGCCTGAAAAGGCGTGAAAAATATGAGGGGCCTCGAAAGGTGTGAAAAATACGAGGGGACGGAAAAGGCCTGAGAAAATGAGGAGCCAGAAAAGGTGTGAAAAATACGAGGAGCCTGAAAAGGCGTGAAAAATACGAGGAGCATGAAAAGGTGTGAAAAATACGAGGAGCCTGAAAAGGCGTGAAAAATACGAGGAGCCTGAAAAGGTGTGAAAAATACGAGGAGCCTGAAAAGGTGTGAAAAATACGAGGAGCCTGAAACGGTGTGAAAAATACGAGGAGCCTGAAACGGTGTGAAAAATACGAGGAGCCTGAAAAGCCGTGAAAAATACGAGGAGCCTGAAAAGGCCTGAAAAATACGAGGAGCCTGAAAAGGTGTGAAAAATACGAGGAGCCTGAAAAGGCCTGAAATATATGCGGGGCCTGAAGAGGTGTGAAAAATAAGAGGAGCCTGAAGAGGTGTGAAAAATACGAGGAGCCTGAAAAGGTGTGACAAATACGAGGAGCCTGAAAAGGCGAGAAAAATACGAGGAGCCTGAAAAGGTGTGAAATATACGATGAGACTGAAAAAGTGTGAAAAATACGAGGAGCTTGAAAAGCTGTGAAATATATGAGGAGCCTGAAAAGGTGTGAAAAATATGAGGAGCCTGAAAAGGCGTGAAAAATACCAGGAGCCTGAAAAGGTGTGAAATATACGATGAGCCTGAAAAGGCGTGAAAAATACGAGGAGCCTGAAAATGCCTGAAAAATACGAGGAGCCTGAAAAGGTGTGAAAAATACAAGGAGTCAGAAAAGGTGTGAAAAATACGAGGAGCCTGAAAAGGTGTGAACAGTACGAGGAGCCTGAAAGGTGTGAAAAATACGAGGAGCCTGAAAAGATGTGAAAAATACGAGGAGCCTGAAAAGGCGTGAAAATTACGAGGAGCCTGAAGAGGCGTGAAAAATACGAGGAGCCTGAAAAGGTGTGAAAAACACGACGAGCCTGAAAAGGCGTGAAAAATACGAGGAGCCTGAAAAGGTGTGAAAAATACGAGGAGCCTGAAAAGGCGTGAAAAATACGAGGAGCCTGAAAAGGCCTGAAAAATACGAGGAGCCTGAAAAGGCCTGAAAAATACGAGGAGCCTGAAAAATACGAGGAGCCTGAAAAGGCGTGAAAAATACGAAGAGCCTGAAAAGGCCTGAAAAATACGAGGAGCCTGAAAAGGTGTGAAAAATACGAGGAGCCTGAAAAGGTGTGGAAAATACGAGGAGCCTGAAAAGGCGTGAAAAATACGATTAGCCTAAAGAGGCCTGAAAAATACGATTAGCCTGAAAAGGCGTGAGAAATATGAGGGGCCTGAAAAGGTGTGAAAAATAGGAGGGGCCTGAAAAGGCTTGAAAAAATGAGGAGCCAGAAAAGGTGTGAAAAATACGAAGAGCCTGAAAAGGTGTGAAAAATACGAGGAGCCTGAAAAGATGTGAAAAATACGAGGAGCCTGAAAAAGTGTGAAAAATACGAGGAGCCTGAAAAGGCGTGAAAAATACCAGGAGCCTGAAAAGGTGTGAAATATACAATGAGCCTGAAAAGGCGTGAAAAATGCGAGGAGCCTGAAAAGGCCTGAAAAATACGAGGAGCCTGAAAAGGTGTGAAAAATATGAGGAGCCTGAAAAGGTGTGAAAAATATGAGGAGCCTGAAAAGGCGTGAAAATACGAGGAGCCTGAAAAGATGTGAAAAATATGAGGAGCCTGAAAAGGTGTGAAAAATATGAGGAGCCTGAAAAGGCGTGAAAAATACCAGGAGCCTGAAAAGGTGTGAAATATACTATGAGCCTGAAAAGGCGTGAAAAATACGAGGAGCCTGAAAAGGTGTGAAAAATACGAGGAGCCTGAAAGGTGTGAAAAATACGAGGAGCCTGAAAGGGTGTGAAAAATACGAGGAGCCTGAAAAGGCGTGAAAATTATGAGGAGCCTGAAGAGGCGTGAAAAATACGAGGAGCCTGAAAAGGCGTGAAAAATACGAGGAGCCTGAAAAGGCCTGAAAAATACGAGGAGCCTGAAAAGGCCTGAGAAATATGAGGAGCATGAAAAGGCCTGAAAAATACGAGGAGCCTGAAAAGGCGTGAAAAATACGAGGAGCCTGAAAAGGGGTGAAAAATACGAGGAGACTGAAAAGGTGTATAAAAAATACGAGGAGCCTGAAAAGGTGTGGAAAATACGAGGAGCCTGAAAAGGCATGAAAAATACGAGGAGCCTAAATAGGCCTGAAAAATACGAGGAGCCTGAAAAGGCATGAAAAATATGAGGGGCCTGAAAAGGTGTGAAAAATACGAGGGGCCTGAAAAGGCCTGAAAAAATGAGGAGCCTGAAAAGGTGTGAAAAATACGAGGAGCCTGAAAAGGCCTGAAAAATCCGAGGAGCCTGAAAAGGCCTGAAAAATACGAGGAGCCTGAAAAGGTGTGAAAAATACTAGGAGCTTGAAAAGGCGTGAAAAATACGAGGAGCCTGAAATGCGTGAAAAATACGAAGAGCCTGAAAAGGTGTGAAAAATACGAGGAGCCTGAAAAGGTGTGAAAAATACGAGGAGCCTGAAAGGGTGTGAAAAATACGAGGAGCCTGAAAAGGTGTTAAATATACGAGGAGCCGAAAGGCGTGAAAAATACGAGGAGCCTGAAAAGGTGTGAAAAATACGAGGAGCCAGAAAAGGTGTGAAAAATATGAGGAGCCTGAAAAGGTGTGAAAAATACGAGGAGCCTGAAAAGGTGTGAAAAATACGAGGAGCCTGAAAAGGTGTGAAAAATATGAGGAGCCAGAAAAGGTGTGAAAAATATGAGGACCCTGAAAAGGTGTGAAAATACGAAGAGCCTGAAAAGGTGTGAAAACAACGAGGAGCCTGAAAAGGCCTGAAAAATACGAGGAGCCTGAAAAGGTGTGAAAAATACGTGGAGCCTGAAAAGGTGTGAAAAATACGACGAGCCTGAAAAGGTGTGAAAAATACGAGGAGCCTGAAAAGGTGTGAAAAATACGAGGAGCCTGAAAAGGTGTGAAAAATACGAGGAGCCTGAAAAGGTGTGAAAAATACGAGGAGCCTGAAAATGCTTGATAAATAAGAGTAGCCTGAAAAGGTGTGAAAAATACGAGGAACCTGAAAAGGTGTGAAAAATACGAGGAGCCTGAAACGGTGTGAAAAATACGAGGAGCCTGAAAAGGCTTGAAAATTACGAGGAGCCTGAAAACGCCTGAAAAATACGAGGAGCCTGAAAAGGCCTGAAAAATACGAGGAGCCTGAAAAGGTGTGAAAAATACGAGGAGCTTGAAAAGGCCTGAAAAATACGAGGAGCCTGAAAAGGCGTGAAAAATACGAGGAGCCTGAAAAGGCCTGAAAAATACAAGGAGCCTGAAAAGGTGTGAAAAATACGAGGACCCTGAAAATGCGTGAAAAATACGAGGAGCCTCAAAAGGTGTGAAAAATACGAGGACCCTGAAAAGGCGTGAAAAATACGAGGAGCCTGAAAAGGTGTGAAAAATACGAGGAGCCTGAAAAGGCGTGAAAAATACGAGGAGCCTGAAAAGGCGTGAAAAATACTAGGAGCCTGAAAAGGCGTGAAAAATACGAGGAGCCGGAAAAGGCGTGAAAAATACGAGGAGCCTGAAAAGGTGTGAAAAATACGAGGATCCTGAAAAGGCCTTAAAAATACGAGGAGCCGGAAAAGGCGTGAACGTATTTTTCACACCTTTTCAGGCTCCTCGTATTTATCACACCTTTTCAGGCTCCTCGTATTTTTCACACCTTTTCAGGCTCCTCGTATTTTTCAGGCCGTTTCAGGCTCCTCGTATTTTTCAGGCCGTTTCAGGCTCCTCGTATTTTTCAGGCCTTTTCAGGCTCCTCGTATTTTTCAAGGCTTTTCAGGCTCCTCGTATTTTTCAAGCCTTTTCAGGCTCCTCGTATTTTTCACACCGTTTCAGGCTCCTCGTATTTTTCACACCTTTTCAGGCTCCTCGTATTTTTCACACCTTTTCAGGCTCCTCGTATTTTTCACACCTTTTCAGGCTCCTCGTATTTTTCACACCTCTTCAGGCTTCTCGTATTTGTCACACCTTTTCAGGCTCCTCGTATTTTTCACACCTTTTCAGGCTCCTCGTATTTTTCATGCCTTTTCAGGCTCCTCGTATTTTTCAGGCCTTTTCAGGCTCCTCGTATTTTTCAGGCCTTTTCAGGCTCCTCGTATTTTTCACACCTTTTCAGGCTCCTCGTATTTTTCACACCTTTTCAGGCTCCTCGTATTTTTCAGGCCTTTTCAGGATCCTCGTTTTTTTCACACCTTTTCAGGCTCCTCGTATTTTTCAGGGCTTTTCAGGCTCCTCGTATTTTTCAGGCCTTTTCAGGCTCCTCGTATTTTTGACACCTTTTCAGGCTCCTCGTATTTTTCACACCTCTTCATGCCCCTCATATTTTTCACATCTTTTCAGGCTCCTCGTATTTTTCACACCTTTTCAGGCTCCTCGTATTTTTCACACCTTTTCAGGGTCCTCGTATTTTTCAGGCTTTGTCAGGCTCCTCGTATTTTTCACACGTTTTTAGGCTCCTCGTATTTTTCACACCTTTTCTGGCTCCTCGTATTTTTCACACCTTTTCAGGCTCCTCGTATTTTTCAGGCCTTTTCAGGCTCCTCGTATTTTTCACACCTTTTCAGGCTCCTCGTCTTTTTCACACCTTTTCAGGCTCCTCATATTTTTCAGGCCTTTTCAGGCTCCCCGTATTTTTCACACCTTTTCAGGTCCCCGTATTTTTCACACCTTTTCAGGCTCCCCGTATTTTTCACACCTTTTCAGGCTCCCCGTATTTTTCACACCTTTTCAGGCTCCTCGTATTTTTAACAACTTTTCAGGCTCCTCGTATTTTTCAGGCCTTTTCAGGCTCCTCGTATTTTTCAGGCCTTTTCAGGCTCCTCGTATTTTTCACACCTTTTCAGGCTCCTCGTATTTTTCACAACTTTTCAAGCTCCTCGTGTATTTCAGGCCTTTTCATGCTCCTCGTATTTTTCACACCTTTTCAACCTCCTCGTATTTTTCAGGCCTTTTCAGGCTCCTCGTTTTTTTCACACCTTTTCAGGCTCCTCGTATTTTTCACGCCTTTTCAGGCTCCTCGTATTTTTCACACCTTTTCAACCTCCTCCTATTTTTCAGGCCTTTTCAGGCTCATCCTATTTTTCACACCTTTTCAGGCTCCTCGTATTTTTCACACCTTTTCAGGCTCCTCGTATTTTTCAGGCCTTTTCAGGCTCCTCGTATTTTTCACACCTTTTCAGTCTCCTCGTATTTTTCACTCCGTTTCAGGCCCTCGTATTTTTCAGGCCTTTTCAGGCTCCTCGTATTTTTCAGGCCTTTTCCGGCTCCTCGAATTTTTCAAGCCTTTTCAGGCTCCTCGTATTTTTCACACCTTTTCAGGCTCCTCGTATTTTTCACGCCTTTTCAGGCTCCTCGTATTCTTCAGTCCTTTTCAGGCTCCTCCTATTTTTCACACCTTTTCAGGCTCCTCGTATTTTTCACACCTTTTCAGGCTCTTCGTATTTTTCACACCTTTTCAGGCTCCTCGTATTTTTCAAGCCTTTTCAGGCTCCTCGTTTTTCCACAGCTTTTCAGGCTCCTCGTATTTTTCAGGCCTTTTCAGGCTCCTCGTATTTTTCACACGTTTTCAGGCTCCTCGAATTTTTCAAGGATTTTCAGGCTCCTCGTATTTTTCACACCTTTTCAGGCTCCTCGTATTTATCACACCTTTTCAGGCTCCTCGTACTTTTCACACCTTTTCAGGCTCCTCGTATTTTTCACACCTTTTCAGGCCCCTCATATTTTTCAAACCTTTTCAGGCTCATCGTATTTTTCACACCTTTTCAGGATCCTCATATTTCTCAGGCCTATTCAGGCTCCTCGTATTTTTCACACCATTTCAGGCCTCTCATATTTTTCACACCTTTTCAGGCTCCTCGTATGTTTCACACTTTTTCAGGCTCCTCGTATTTTTCACACCTTGTATTTTTCACGCCTTCTCAGGCTCCTCGTATTTTATACACCTTTTCAGGCTCCTCGTATTTTTCACACCTTTTCAGCTTCCTCGTATTTTTCACACCTTTTCAGGCTCCTCGTATTTTTCACACCTTTTCAGGCTCCTCGTATTTTTCACACCTTTTCAGGCTCCTCGTATTTTTCACGCCTTATCAGGCTCCTCGTATTTTTCACACCTTTTCAGGCTCCTCGTATTTTTCAGGCCGTTTCAGGCTTCTCGTATTTGTCACACCTTTTCAGGCTCCTCGTATTTTTCACACCTTTTCAGGCTCCTCGTATTTTTCACACCTTTTCAGGCTCTTCGTATTTTTCACACCTTTTCAGGCTCCTCGTATTTTTCACGCCTTTTCAGGCACCTCGTATTTTTCACGCCTTTTCAGGCTCCTCGTATTTTTCACACCTTTTCAGGCTTTTCGTATTTTTCACACCTTTTCAGGCTCCTCGTATTTTTAAGGCCTTTTCAGGCTCCCCGTATTTTTCACACCTTCTCAGTCTCGTATTTTTCACACCTTTTCAGGCTCCTCGTATTTTTCACACCTTTTCAGGCTTTTCGTATTTTTCACAACTTTTCAGGCTCCTCGTATTTTTAAGGCCTTTTCAGGCTCCTCGTATTTTTCACACCTTTTCAGGCTCCTCGTATTTTTCACGCCTTTTCAGGTTCCTCGTATTTTTCACGCCTTTTCAGGCTCCTTGTATTTTTCACGCCTTTTCAGGCTCCTCGTATTTTATACACCTTTTCAGGCTCCTCGTATTTTTCACACGTTTTCAAGCTCCTCGTAGTTTTCACGCCTTTTCAGGCTCCTCGTATTTTTCACACCTTTTCAGGCTTCTCGAATTTTTCACACCTTTTTAAGCTCCTCGTATTTTTCAGGCCTTTTCAGGCTTCTCGTTTTTTTCACGCCTTTTCATGCTCCTCGTATTTTTCAGGCCGTTTCAGGCTCTTCCTATTTTTCAGGCCCTTTCAGGCTCCTCGTATTTTTCAGGCCTTTTCAGGCACCTCGAATTGTTCAGGCCTTTTCAGGCTCCTCGTATTTTATAGGCCTTTTCAGGCTCCTCGTAATTTTCACACCTTTTCTGGCTCCTCGTATTTCTTAGGCTTTTTTAGGCTCCTCGTATTTTTCACATATTTTCAGGCTCCTCGTATTTTTCAGGCCTTTTCAGGCTCCTCGTATTTTTCACACATTTTCAGGCTCGTCGTATTTTTCACACCTTTTCAGGCTCCTCTTATTTTTCACACCTTTTCAGGCTCCTTGTATGTTTCACACCTTTTCAGGCTCCTCGTATTTTTCAGGCTCTTTCAGGCTCCTCATATTTTTAACACCTTATCAGGGTCCTCGAATTTTTCACAGCTTTTCAGGCTCCTCATATTTTTCACACCTTTTCAGGCACCTCATATTTTTCACGCCTTTTCAGGCTCCTCGTATTTTTCACGCCTTTTCAGGCTCCTCGTATTTTTCACTCCTTTTCAGGCTCTCGTATTTTTTCACACCTTTTCAGGCTCCTCGTTATTTTCACACCTTTTCAGGCTCCTCATATTTTCACACCTTTTCAGGGCTCCTGTATTTTTCACCTTTTTCGCATCCTCGTATTTTTAGGCCTTTTCAGGCTCCTCGTATTTTTTCACTCCTTTTCATGCTCCTCGTATTTTCAGGCCTTTTTCAGGCTCCTCGTATTTTTCACTCCTTTTCATGCTCCTCGTATTTTTCAGGCCTTTTCAGGCTCCTCGTATTTTTCACGCCTTTTCAGGCTCCTCGTATTTTTCACGCCTTTTCAGGCTCCTCGTATTTCTCACGCCTTTTCAGGCTCCTAGTATTTTTCACGCCTTTTCAGTCTCGTATTTTTCACACGTTTTCAGGCTCCTCGTATTTTTCACACCTTTTCAGGCTCTTCGTATTTTTCACACCTTTTCCGGCTCCTCGTATTTTTAAGGCCTTTTCAGGCTCCTCGTATTTTTCACACCTTTTCAGGCTCCTCGTATTTTTCACGTCTTTTCCGGCTCCTCGTATTTTTCACGCCTTTTCAGGCTCCTAGTATTTTTCACGCCTTTTCAGGCTCCTCGTATTTTTCACGCCTTTTCAGGCTCCTCGTATTTTTCACACCTTTTCAGGCTCCTCGTATTTTTCAGGCCTTTTCAGGCTCCTCCTATTTTTCAGGCCTTTTCAGGCTCCTCGTATTTCTCAGGCTTTCTCAGGCTCCTCGTATTTTTAAGGTGTTTTCAGGCTCCTTGTATTTTTCGTTCCCTTTCAGGCTCCTCGTATTTTTCAAACCTTTTCAGGCTGCTTGTATTTTTCTGGCCTTTCAGGCTCCTCGTATTTTTCACGCTTTTTCAGGCTCCTCGTATTTTTCACGCCTTTTCAGGCTCATCGTATTTTTCACGCCCTTTCAGGCTCCTCGTATTTTTCACACCTTTTCAGGCTCCTCGTATTTTTCAGGCTTTTCAGGCCCCTCGTATTTTTCACGCCTTTTCAGGCTCCTCGTATTTTTCACGTCTTTTCAGGCTCCTCCTATTTTTCACGCCTTTTCAGACTCCTTGTATTTTTCACACCTTTTCATCCTCCTTGTATTTTTCACGCCTTTGCAGGCTCCTCGTATTTTTCACACCTTTTCAGGCTCCTCGTATTTTTCACGCCTTATCAGGCTCCTCCTATTTTTCAGGCCTTTTCAGGCTCCTCGGCTTTTTCAGGCTCCTCGTATTTTTCAGGCCCTTTCAGGCTCCTCGTATTTTTCACAGTTTTTCAGGCTCCTCGTATTTTTCAGGCATTTCAGGCTCCTCGTATTTTTCACGCCTTTTCAGACTCCTCGTATTTTTCACACCTTCTCACACTCCTCGTATTCTTCACGCCTTTTCAGACTCCTCGTATTTTTCACACCTTCTCACGCTCCTCGTATTCTTCACGCCTTTGCAGGCTTCTCGTATTTTTCAGGCCTTTTCAGCCTCCTCCTATTTTTCAGGCCTTTTCAGGCTCCTCGTATTTTCTCACCACCTTTTAGGCTCCTCGTATTTTAAACGCCTTTTTCAGTGCTCCTACAGTATTTTTCACGCCTTTTTTAAGGATCCCTCGTATTTTTCACGCCTTTCAGGCTCCTCCGTATTTTTCACCAACTTTTCAGGCTCTCGTATTTTTCACGCCTTTTCAGGCTCCTCGTATTTTTCACGCCTTTCCAGGCTCCTCGTATGTTTCACGCCTTTTCAGGCTCCTCGTATGTTTCACCCCTTTTCAGGCTCCTCGTATTTTTCACGCCTTTTCAGGCTCCTCGTATTTTTCACGCCTTTTCATGCTCCTCGTATTTTTCACGCCTTTTCAGGCTCTTCGTATTTTTCACGCCTTTTCAGGCTCCTCGTATTTTTCACGCCTTTTCAGGCTCCTCGTATTTTTCACACCTTCTCAGTCTCGTATTTTTCACACCTTTTCAGGCTCCTCGTATTTTTCACACCTTTTCAAGCTCTTCGTATTTTTCACACCTTTTCAGGCTCCTCGTATTTTCACGCCTTTTCGGCTCCTCGTATTTTTCCACACCTTTTTCCCCTCCCAGGTCTCGTACTTTTCCACACCTTTCAGGCCTCCTCGTATTTTTCACACCTTTCAGGCTCCTTGTATTTTTCAGGCCTTTCAGGCCCCTCGTATTTTTCACGCCTTTTCAGGCTCCTCGTATTTTTCACGCCTTTTCAGGCTCCTCCTATTTTTCACGCCTTTTCAGACTCCTCATATTTTTCACACCTTTTCAGCCTCATGGTATTTTTAAGGCCTTTTCAGGCTCCTCGTATTTTTCGCACCTTTTCAGGCTCCTCGTATTTTTCACGCCTTTTCAGGCTCCTCGTATTTTTCACGCCTTTTCAGGCTCCTCGTATTTTTCACGCCTTTTCAGGCTCCTCGTATTTTTCACGCCTTTTCAGTCTCCTCGTATTTTTCACGCCTTTTCAGGCTCCTCGTATTTTTTACACCTTTTCAGGCTCTTCGTATTTTTCACACCTTTTCCGGCTCCACGTATTTTTAAGGCCTTTTCAGGCTCCTCGTATTTTTCACACCTTTTCAGGCTCCTCGTATTTTTCACGCCTTTTCAGGCTCCTCGTATTTTTCACGCCTTTTCAGGCTCCTCCTATTTTCACGATTTTCGGCTCCTCGTAGTTTCACGCTTTTCAGGCTCTCGTTTTTTCACACTCTTTTCAGGCTCCTCGTATTTTTCACACCTTTCAGGCCTCCTTCGTATTTTTAAGCCTTTTCAGGCTCCTCGTTTTTTCACCCTCAGGCTCCTCGTATTTATCACGCCTTTTCAGGTTCCTCGTATTTTTCACGCCTTTTCAGGCTCCTCGTATTTTTCACGCCTTTTCAGGCTCCTCGTATTTTATACACCTTTTCAGGCTCCTCGTATTTTTCACACGTTTTCAAGCTCCTCGTAGTTTTCACGCCTTTTCAGGCTCCTCGTATTTTTCACACCTTTTCAGGCCTCTCGAATTTTTCACACCTTTTTAAGCTCCTCCTATTTTTCAGGCCTTTTCAGGCTCCTCGTATTTTTCACGCCTTTTCAGGCTCCTCGTATTTTTCATGCCTTTTCAGGCTCCTCGTATTTTTCAGGCCGTTTCAGGCTCTTCCTATTTTTCAGGCCCTTGCAGGCTCCTCGTATTTTTCAGGCCTTTTCAGGCACCTCGAATTGTTCAGGCCTTTTCAGGCTCCTCGTATTTTATAGGCCTTTTCAGGCTCCTCGCAATTTTCACACCTTTTCCGGCTCCTCGTATTTCTCAGGCTTTTTTAGGCTCCTCGTATTTTTCACACATTTTCAGGCTCCTCGTATTTTTCACGCTTTTTCAGGCTCCTCTCGTATTTTTCACACATTTTCAGGCTCCTCGTATGTTTCACACCTTTTCAGGCTCCTCGTATTTTTCACACCTTTTCAGGCTCCTCGTATTTTACAGGCTCTTTCAGGCTCCTCATATTTTTAACACAATATCAGGCTCCTCGAATTTTTCACAGCTTTTCAGGCTCCTCGCATTTTTCACACCTTTTCAGGCTCCTCATATTTTTCACGCCTTTTCAGGCTCCTCGTATTTTTCACGACTTTTCAGGCTCCTCGTATTTTTCACGCCTTTTCAGGTTCCTCGTATTTTTTACACCTTTTCAGGCTCCTCGTATTTTTCAAGCCTTGTCTGTCTCCTCATATTTTTCACACCTTTTCAGGGCCCTCATATTTTTCAGGCCTTTTCAGGCTCCTCGTATTTTTCACACCTTTTCAGGCTCCTCGTATGTTTCACATCTTTTCAGGCTCCTCGTATTTTTCACACCTTTTCAGACTCCCCATATTTTTCACGCCTTTTCAGTCTCCTCGTATTTTTCAGGCCTTTTCAGGCTCCTCGTATTTTTCAGGCCTTTTCAGGCTTCTCGTATTTTTCACAAATCTTCAGGCTCCTCGTATTTTTCACACCTCTTCAGGCTACTCATATTTTTCACACCTTTTCAGGCCCCTCGTGTTTTTCAGGCCTTTCAGGCTCCTTGTATTTTTCACGCCTTTTCAGGCTCCTCATATTTTCACGCCTTTTCTGGCTCCTCGTATTTTTCACGCCTTTTCAGGCTCCTTCGTAATTTTTCACGGCCTTTTCAGGCTCCTCGTATTTTCACACCTTTTCAGGGCTCTCGTATTTTTCACGCCTTTCAGGCTCCTCGTATTTTTTCACGCCTTTTCAGGCTCCTCGTATTTTTCCCACACCTTTTTCAGGCTCTTCGTATTTTTCACACCTTTTCCGGCTCCTCGTTTTTTCAGGCCTTTTCAGGCTCCTCCTATTTTTCAGGCCTTTTCAGGCTCCTCGTATTTCTCAGGCTTTCTCAGGCTCCTCGTATTTTTAAGGCGTTTTCAGGCTCCTTGTATTTTTCGGTCCCTTTCAGGCTCCTCGTATTTTTCACGCCTTTTCAGGCTCCTCGTATTTTTCACGCCTTTTCAGGCTCCTCGTATGTTTCACGCTTTTTCAAGCTCCTCGTATGTTTCACGCTTTTTCAGGCTCCTCGTATTTTTCACGGCTTTTCAGGCTCTTCGTATTTTTCATGCCATTTCAGGCTCCTTGTATTTTTCACGCCTTTTCAGGCTCCTCATATTTTTCACACCTTTTCAGGCTCCTCGTATTTTTCACGACTTTTCAGGCTCCTCCTATTTTTCAGGCCTTTTCAGGCTCCTCGTATTTTTCAGGCTTTTACAGGCTCCTCGTATTTTTCAGGCCCTTTCAGGCTCCTTGTTTTTTTCAGGCCCTTTCAGGCTCCTCGTATTTTTCACACCTTTTCAGGCTCCTTGTATTTCTCAGGCCTTTTCAGGCTCCTCGTATTTTTCACGCCTTTTCAGGCTCCTCGTATTTTTCACGCCTTTTCAGGCTCCTCGTATTTTTCACACCTTTTCAGACTCCTCGTATTTTTCAGGCCTTTTGAGGCTCCTCGAATTTTTCAAGCCTTTTCAGGCTCCTCATATTTTTCACACCTTTTCAGGCTCCTCGTATTTTTCACACCTTTTCAGGCTCCTCGTATTTTTCACACATTTTCAGGGTTCTCGTATTTTTCACGCCTTTTCAGGCTCCTCGTATTTTTCACGCCTTTTCAGGCTCCTCGTATTTTTCACGCCTTTTCTGGCTCCTCATATTTTTCACGCCTTTTCAGGCTCCTCGTATTTTTCACGCCTTTTCAGGCTCCTCGTATTTTTCACGCCTTTTCAGGCTCCTCGTATATTTCACACCTTTTCAGGCTCCTTGTATTTTTGAGGCCTTTTCAGGCCCTCATATTTTTCACACCTTTTCAGGCTCCTCGTATTTTTCATGCCTTTTCAGGCTCCTCCTATTTTTCAGGCCTTTTCAGGCTCCTCGTATTTTTCAGACTTTTACCGGTTCCTCGTATTTTTCAGGCGTTTTCAGGCTCCTTGTTTTTTTCAGGCCCTTTCAGGCTCCTCGTATTTTTCACACCTTTTCAGGCTCCTCGTATTTTTCAGGCCTTTCAGGCCCCTCGTATTTTTCACGCCTTTTCAGGCTCCTCGTATTTTTCACGTCTTTTCAGGCTCCTCATATTTTTCACGCCTTTTCAGACTCCTCGTATTTTTCACACCTTTTCAGCCTCCTTGTATTTTTCACGCCTTTGCAGGCTCCTCGTATTTTTCATGCCTTTTCAGGCTCCTCGTTATTTTCACACCTTTTCAGGCTCCTCGTATTTTTCGGTCCCGTTCAGGCTCCTCGTATTTTTCACACCTTTTTAGGCTCCTCGTATTTTTCAGGCCTTTCAGGCTCCTCATATTTTTCACACCTATTCATGCCCCTCATATTTTTCAGGCCTTTTGAGGCTTCTCGTATTTTTCACACCTTTTCAGGCTCCTCATATTTTTCAGGCCTTTTCAGGCTCCTCGTATTTTTCACGCCTTTTCAAGCTCCTTGTATTTTCCACACCTTTTCAGGCTCCTCGTATTTTTCACACCTTTTCAGGCTCCTCGTAATTTTCAGGCCTTTTCAGGCTCCTCGTATTTTTCACGCCTTTTCAGGCTCCTCCTATTTTTCAGGCCTTTTCAGGCTCCTCGGCTTTTTCAGGCTCCTCGTATTTTTCAGGCCCTTTCAGGCTCCTCGTATTTTTCACACCTTTTCAGGCTCCTCGTATTTTTCAGGCATTTCCGGCCCCCCGTATTTTTCACGCCTTTTCAGACTCCTCGTATTTTTCACCCCTTTTCAGGCTCCTCCTATTTTTTCAGGCCTTTTCAGGCTCCTCGTAATTTCACGCCATTTCAGGCTCCTCGTATTTTTCACGCCTTTTCAGGCTCCTCCTTTTTTTCACGCCTTTTTCAGGCTCCTCGTAATTTTCACGCCTTTTCAGGCCCTCGTATTTTCACGCCTTTTTCAGCCCTCGTAATTTAAGGCCTTTTCAGGTTCCTCGTATTTTCGGTCCCTTCAGGGCTTCCCTCGTATTTTTCACACCTTTTTAGGCTCCTCGTATTTTCAGGCCTTTCAGGCTCCTCATAATTTTTCCACACCTATTCATGGCCCCTCATATTTTTCAGGCCTTTTGAGGCTTCTCGTATTTTTCACACCTTTTCAGGCTCCTCGTAATTTTCAGGCCTTTTCAGGCTCCTTGTATTTTCCACACCTTTTCAGGCTCCTCGTATTTTTCACGCCTTTTCAAGCTCCTTGTATTTTCCACACCTTTTCAGGCTCCTCGTATTTTTCACACCTTTTCAGGCTCCTCGTAATTTTCAGGCCTTTTGAGGCTTCTCGTATTTTTCACACCTTTTCAGGCTCCTCGTATTTTTCACGCCTTTTCAAGCTCCTTGTATTTTCCACACCTTTTCAGGCTCCTCGTATTTTTCACACCTTTTCAGGCTCCTCGTAATTTTCAGGCCTTTTCAGGCTCCTCGTATTTTTCACGCCTTTTCAGGCTCCTCCTATTTTTCAGGCCTTTTCAGGCTCCTCGGCTTTTTCAGGCTCCTCGTATTTTTCAGGCCCTTTCAGGCTCCTCGTATTTTTCACACCTTTTCAGGCTCCTCGTATTTTTCAGGCATTTCAGGCTCCCCGTATTTTTCACGCCTTTTCAGACTCCTCGTATTTTTCACACCTTTTCAGGCTCCTCGTATTTTTCACGCCTTTGCAGGCTCCTCGTATTTTTCAGGCCTTTTCAGGCTCCTCCTATTTTTCAGGCCTTTTCAGGCTCCTCGTATTTTTCACGCCTTTTCAGGCTCCTCGTATGTTTCACGAATTTTCAGGCTCCTCGTATGTTTCACGCCTTTTCAGGCTCCTCGTATGTTTCACGCCTTTTCAGGCTCCTCGTATTTTTCACGCCTTTGAAGGCTCCTCGTATTTTTCACGCCTTTGAAGGCTCCTCGTATTTTTCACGCCTTTTCAGGCTCCTCGTATTTTTCACGCCTTTTCAGGCTCCTCGTATTTTTCACACCTTTTCAGTCTCGTATTTTTCACACCTTTTCAGGCTCCTCGTATTTTTCATACCTTTTCAGGCTCCTCGTGTTTTTCACACCTTTTCAGGCTCCTCGTATTTTTAAGCCCTTTTCAGGCTCCTCGTATTTTTCACGCCTTTTCAGGCTCCTCGTTTTTTTCACGCCTTTTCAGGCTCCTCGAATTTTCAAGCCTTTTCAGGCTCCTCGTATTTTTCACGCCTTTTCAGGCTCCTCGTATTTTTCAGGCTTTTTCAGGCTCCTCGTATTTTTCAGGTTTTTTCAGGCTCCTCGTATTTTTCACACCTTTTCAGGCTCCTCGTATTTTTCAGGCCGTTTCAGGCTCCTCATAATTTTCACACTTTTTCAGGCTCCTCGTATTTTTCACACCTTTTCAGGCTCCTCGTATTTTTCACACCTTTTCAGGCTCCTCGTATTTTTCACACCTTTTCAGGCTCCTCGTATTTAAGGCCTTTCAGTCTCCTCGTAATTTTCAGGCTTTTTTCAGGCTCCTCGTATTTTTCAGGCGTTTTTCAGGTCCTCGTATTTTCACGCCTTTTCAGGCTCTCGTATTTATTCACACCTTTTTCAGGCTCCTCGTATTTTTCAGGCCTTTTCAGGCTCCTCTTATTCAGCAGGCCTTTTCTGGCTCGGCGTATTTTTCACACCTTTTCAGGCTCCTTGTATTTTTCACGCCTTTCAGGCTCCTCGTATTTTTCACGCCTTTTCAAGCTCCTAGTATTTTTCACACCTTTTCAGGCTCCTCGTATTTTTCACGCCTTTTCAGGCTCCTCGTATTTTTCACACCTTTTCAGGCTCCTCGTATTTTTCACACCTTTTCATGCTCCTCGTATTTTTCACGCCTTTTCAGTCTCCTCGTATTTTCCACTCCTTTTCAGGCTCCTCGTATTTTTCACATCTTTTCAGGCTCCTTGTATTTTTCACACCTTTTCAGGCTCCTTGTATTTTTGAGGCCTTTCCAGGCTCCTCATATTTTTCACACCTTTTCAGGCTCCTCGTATTTTTCACGCCTTTTCAGGCTCCTCATATTTTTCAGGCCTTTTCAGGCTCCTCGTATTTTTCAGGCTTTTACAGGCTCCTCGTATTTTTCAGGCGTTTTCAGACTCCTTGTTTTTTTCAGGCCCTTTCAGGCTCCTCGTATTTTTCACTCCTTTTCAGGCTCCTCCTATTTTTCACGCCTTTTCAGGCTCCTCGTATTTTTCACACCTTTTCAGGCTCTTCGTATTTTTCACACCTTTTCAGGCTCCTCGTATTTTTCACACCTTTTCAGGCTCCTCCTATTTTTCAGGCGTTTTCAGGCTCCTCGTATTTTTCAGGCCCTTTCAGGCTCCTCGTATTTTTCAGGCCCTTTCAGGCTCCTCGTATTTTTCACGCCTTTTCACGCTCCTCGTATTTTTCAGGCCTTGTCAGGCTCCTCGTATTTCTCAGGCTTTCTCAGGCTCCTCGTATTTTTAAGGCGTTTTCAGGCTCCTTGTATTTTTCGGTCGCCTGAATAGGTGTGAAAATACGAGGAGCCTGAAAGGTGTGAAAAATACGAAGGAGCCGAAAAAGCCTGAATAAATACGAGGAGCCGAAAAAAGCCTGAAAATACGAGGAGCCTGAAAAGGCGTGAAAATACGAGGAGCTGAAAAGGCTTGAAAATTCGGAGAGCCTGAAAGGCTGAAAAATAATCGAGGAGCCCTGAAAAGGCGTGAAAAATCGAGGAGCCTGAAAAGGGCTTAAAAAATACGAGGAGCCTGAAAAAGGTGGTGAAAAACACGAAGACGAAAAAGGTATGACAAATACCGAGGAAGCCTGAAAAGGTGTGAAAAAATCGAGACTGAAAAGGTGTGAAAAATACGAGGAGCCATGAAAAGGCGTGAAAATACGAGGAGCCTGAAAAAGGCGTGAAAAATACAGGAGCCTGAAAAGGTGTGAAAAAAACGAGGAGCCTGAAAGGTGTGAAAAATACGAAAAGGTGTGAAAAATACGAGGAGCCTGAAAAGGTGTGAAAAATACGAGGAGCCTGAAAAAGCCTGATAAATACGAGGAGCCTGAAAAAGCCTGAAAAATACGAGGAGCCTGAAAAGGCGTGAAAAATACGAGGAGCCTGAAAAGGCTTGAAAATTCGAGGAGCCTGAAAAGGCGTGAAAAATACGAGGAGCCTGAAAAGGCGTGAAAAATACGAGGAGCCTGAAAAGGGCTTAAAAATACGAGGAGACTGAAAAGGTGTGAAAAACACGAAGAGCCTGAAAAGGTATGAAAAATACGAGGAGCCTGAAAAGGTGTGAAAAATACGAGACTGAAAAGGTGTGAAAAATACGAGGAGCCTGAAAAGGCGTGAAAAATACGAGGAGCCTGAAAAGGCGTGAAAAATACGAGGAGCCTTCAAAGGCGTGAAAAATACGAGGAGCCTTCAAAGGCGTGAAAAATACGAGGAGCCTGAAAAGGCGTGAAACATACGAGGAGCCTGAAAAGGCGTGAAACATACGAGGAGCCTGAAAAGGCGTGAAACATACGAGGAGCCTGAAAAGGCGTGAAAAATACGAGGAGCCTGAAAAGGCGTGAAAAATACGAGGAGCCTGAAAAGGCGTGAAAAATACGAGGAGCCTGCAAAGGCGTGAAAAATACGAGGAGCCTGAAAAGGCGTGAAAAATACGAGGAGCCTGAAAAGGCGTGAAAAATACGAGGAGCCTGACAAGGCCTGAAAAATACGAGGAGCGTGAAAAGGCGTGAAAAATACGAGGAGCCTGAAAGGGCCTGAAAAATACGAGGAGCCTGAAAGGGCCTGAAAAATACGAGGAGCCTGAAAACGCCTGAAAAATAGGAGGAGCCTGAAAAGGTGTGAAAAATACGAGGAGCCTGAAAACGCCTTAAAAATACGAGGAGCCTGAGAAAGGTGTGAAAAATATCGAGGAGCCTGAAAAGGTGTGGAAAATACAAGGAGCCTTGAAGGCGTTGAAAAATACGAGGGAGGCTGAAGGTGTGAAAAAATAACGAGAAGCTCAAGGCCTGAAAATTACGAAGGAGCCTGGAAAAGGTGTGAAAATTACTGAAGTGGAGCCTGAAAAGGTGGTGGAAAATACAGAGGAAGCTTGAAAAGGCCGTGAAAAAATACGAGGGAGGCCTGAAAAGGTGGTGAAAATACGATTAGGAGCCTGAAAAGGCCTTAAAATTACGAGGAGTCCTGAAAAGGTGTGAAAAATACGAAGTCAAAAGGCCCTGAAAATATGAGGGGCTGAATAGGTGTGAAAATATGAGGAGCTGAAAGGCCTGAAAAATACGAGGAGCCTAAAATAAGGGTGAAAAAATAACGAGAAGACTGAAAGGGACCGAAAAATACGAGGAGCCTGAATTAGGCCTTAAAATAGAGGAGCTCCTGGAAAGGCGTGAGAAAATACGGGAGCCTGAAAAGGCGTGAAAAATATCGAAAGGAGCCTGAGGCCTGAATAAATATGGAGGAGCCTGAAAAGGCGTGAAATACGAGGAGTCCTGAAGTGGCGTGAAAATACGAGGGAACTGAAAAAGGCCTGTAAAATTAGGAGGAGCCTGGAAAAGGTGTGAAAAATACGAGTGGAGCCTGCAAGGCGTGAAAATACGAGGGCTGAACGGGTGAAAAATTACGAGGAGTCTGAAAGGCGTGAAAAATAATAGAGGGGGCCTGAGAAATGCCTGAAAAATACGAGGAGCCTGAAAAGGTGTGAAAAATACGAGGAGCCTGAAAGGGCCTGAAAAATACGAGGAGCCTGAAAAAGCCGAGGAGCCTGAAAAGGCCTGAAAAATAGGAGGAGCCTGAAAAGGCGTGAAAAATACGAGGAGCCTGAAAAGGCCTGAAAATTACGAGGAGCCTGAAAAGGTGTGAAAAATACGAGGAGCCTGAAAAGGTGTGGAAAATACAAGGAGCTTGAAAAGGCGTGAAAAATACGAGGAGCCTGAAAAGGCCTGAAAAATATGAGGAGCCTGAAAAGGTGTGAAAAATACGAGAAAGACCTCAAAGGCCTGAAAATATGAGGGGCAGTGAATAGGTGGTGAAAAAATATGAAGGAGGCCTGAGGCTGAAAAATACGAGGAGCCTAAAAAGGTGTGAAAAATACGAGGAGCCTGAACGGGACCGAAAAATACGAGGAGCCTGAAAATGCCTTAAAAATACGAGGAGCCTGAAAAGGCGTGAAAAATACGAGGAGCCTGAAAAGGCGTGAAAAATACGAGGAGACTGAAAAGGCGTGAAAAATACGAGGAGCCTGAAAAGGCGTGATAAATACGAGGAGCCTGAAAAGGCGTGAAACATACGAGGAGCCTGAAAAGGCGTGAAACATACGAGGAGCCTGAAAAGGTGTGATAAATTCGAGGAGCCTGAAAAGGCGTTAAAAATACGAGGAGCCTGAAAAGTTGTGAAAAATACGAGGAGCCTGAAAAGGCGTGAAAAATACGAGGAGCCTGAAAAGGCGTGATAAATACGAGGAACCTGAAAAGTCGTTTAAAATACGAGGAGCCTGAAAAGGTGTGAGAAATACGAGGAGCCTGAAAAGGTGTGAAAAATACGAGGAGCCTGAAAAGGCCTGAAAAATATAAGGAGCCTGAAAATGAGTGAAAAATACGAGGAGCCTGAAAAGGCCTGAAAAATAGGAGGAGCCTGAAAAGGCCTGAAAAATACGAGGAGCCTGCAAAGGCGTGAAGAATACGAGGAGCGTGAAAAGGTGTGAAAAATACGAGGAGTCTGAAAAGGCATGAAAAATACGAGGAGCCTGAAAGGCCTGAAAAATACGAGGAGCCTGAAAAGGTGTGAAAAATACGAAGAGCCTGAAAGGGACCGAAAAATACAAGGAGCCTGAAAACGCCTTAAAAATATGAGGAGCCTGAGAAAGCCTGAGAAATACGAGGAGCCTGAAAAGGTGTGAAAAATGCGAGACTGAGAAGGTGTGAAAAATACGGGGAGCCTGAAATGCCTGAAAAATACGAGGAGCCTGAAAAGCTGTGAAAAATACGAGGAGCCTGAAAGGGCCTGAAAAATACGAGGAGCCTGAAAAAGCCGAGGAGCCTGAAAAGGCCTGAAAAATAGGAGGAGCCTGATAAGGCGTGAAAAATATGAGGAGGCTGAAAAGGTGTGAAAAATACGAGGAGCCTGAAGAAGCCTGAAAAATACGAGGAGCCTGAAAAGGTGTGAAAAATACGAGGAGCCTGAAAAGGTGTGAAAATAACGAGGAGCCTGAAAAGGCATGAAAAATACGAGGAGCCTGCAAAGGCGTGAAAAATACAAGGAGGCTGAAAAGGTGTGAAAAATACGAGGAGTCTGAAAAGGCGTGAAAAATATGAGGAGCCTGAAAAGACGTGAAAAATACGAGGAGTCTGAAAAGGCGTGAAAAATACGAGGGGCCTGAAAGGCCTGAAAAATACGAGGAGCCTGAAAAGGTGTGAAAAATACGAGGAGCCTGAAAGGGCCTGAAAAAAACAAGGAGCTTGAAAACGCCTGAAAAATACGAGGAGCCTGTAAAAGCCTGAAAAATACGAGGAGCCTGAAAAGGCCTGAAAAATAGGAGGAGCCTGAAAAGGCGTGAAAAATACGAGGTATTTTTCACGCATTTTCAGGCTCCTCATATTTTTCAGGCCTTTTCCGGCTCCTCGTATTTTTCAGGCCTTTTCAGGCTCCTCATATTTTTCAGGCCTTTTCCTGCTCCTCGTATTTTTCAGGCCTTTCAGGCTCCTCGTATTTTTCACGCATTTTCAGGCTCCTCATATTTTTCAGGCCTTTTCAGGTTCCTCGTATATTTCACACCTGTTCAGGCTCCTCGTATTTTTCACACCTTTTCAGGCTCCTCGTATTTCTCACATCTTTTCAGGCTCCTCGTATTTTTCACACCTTTTCAGGCTCTCATATTTTTCAGGAATTTTCCGGCTACTCATATTTTTCAGGACTTTCAGGCTCCTCGTATTTTTCTCGCCTTCTCAGGCTCCTCATATTTTTCAGGTCTTTTCCGGCTCCTCATATATTTCAGGCCTTTTCAGGCTCCTCATATTTTTCACACCTTTTCAGGCTCCTCGTATTTTACACACTTTCAGGCTCCTCATATTTTTCACACCTTTTCAGGCTCCTCGTAGTTTTCACGCCTTTTCAGGCACCTCGTATTTTTCACACCTTTACAGGCTCCTCGTATTTTTCACACCTTTACAGGCTCCACGTATTTTTCACACCTTTTCAGGCTCCTCGTATTTTTCACACCTTTTCAGGCTCCTCGTATTTTTCACAACTTCTCAGGCTCCTCGTATTTTACAGGCCTTTTCAGGCTCCTCTTATTTTTGACATCTTTTCAGGCTGCTCGTATTTTTCACACCTTTACAGGCTCCTCGTATTTTTCACGCCTTTTAGGCTCCTCGTATTTTTCACGCCTTTTCAGGCTCCTCGTTTTTTTTCACAACTTTTCAGGCTCCTCGTATTTTTCACACCTCTTCAGGCTCCTCATATTTTTCACACCTCTTCAGGCTCCTCGTATTTTTCACGACTTTTCTGGCTCCTCGTATTTTTCACACCTTTTCAGGCTCCTCGTATTTTTCACACCTTTTCAGGCTCCTCGTATTATTCACACCTTTTCAGGCTCTTCGTATTTTTCACATCTTTTCAGGCTCCTCATATTTTTCAGGCGTTTTCAGGCTCCTCGTATTTTTCACACCTATTCAGGCTCCTCGTATTTTTCACACCTTTTCAGGCCTGTCATATTTATCAGGCCTTTTCAGGCTCCTCGTATTCTTCACGAATTTTCAGGCTCCTCGTATTTTTCACACCTTTACAGGCTCCTCGTATTTTTCACACTTTTTCAGGCTCCGCGTATTTTTCACACCTTTTCAGGCTCCTCGTATTTTTCACACCTTTTCAGGCTCCTCATATTTTTCAGGCCTTTTCAGGCTCCTCGTATTTTTCACACCTTTTCAGGCTGCTCGTATTTTTCACACTTTTTCAGGCTCCTCGTATTTTTCACACCTTTTCAGGCTCCTCGTATTTTTCATGCCTTTTCAGGCTTCTCATATTTTTCAGGCCTTTTCAGGCACCTCGTATTTTTCACACCTTTTCAGGCTCCTCGTATTTTTCACGCCTTTTCAGCCTCCTCGTATTTTTCACACCTTTTCAGGCTCCTCGTATTTTTCAGGTTTTTTCACGCACCTCATATTTTTCAGGCCTTTTCAGGCACCTCGAATTTTTCAGACCGTTTCAGGCTCCTCGTATTTTACAGGCCTTTTCAGGCTCCTCGTATTTATCACGCCTTTTCAGTCTCCTCGTATTTTTCACTCTTTTTCAGGCTCCTCATATTTTTCACACCTTATCAGGCTCCTCATATTTTTCACACCTTTTCAGGCTCCTGGTATTTTTCACACCATTTCAGGATCTTCGTATTTTTCACGCCCTTTCATGCTCCTCGTATTTTTCATGCCTTTTCAGGCTCCTCGTATTTTTCACACCTTTTCAGGCTCCTCATATTTTTCAGTCCTTTTCCGACTCCTCATATTTTTCAGGCCTTTTCCGTCTCCTCGTATTTTTCACACCTTTTCAGGCTCCTCGTATTTTTCACGCCTTTTCAGGCTCCTCGTATTTTTCACACCTTTCAGGCTCCTCGTATTTTCAGTCTTTATCACGCACGACTCATATTTTTAGGCCTTTTCAGGCACCTCGAATTTTTTTCAGGCCTTTTCAGGCTCGCTCGTATTTACAGGCCTTTTCAGGTCCTCGTATTTTCACCACCTTTTCAAGCCCCTCGATTTTTCAAGCTTTTTTCAGGCTTGCTCGTATTTTTCACAACCTTTTCAGGTCCTTGTATTTTCACGTCTTTTTCATTGCGCCTTCATATTTCCACACCTTATCAGGCCTCCTCGTAATTTTTCACCACTCTTCAGGCTTCCTCGATTTTTCACACCTCTTAGGCTGCTCGTATTTTTCACGCATTTTCAGGCTCCCTCATATTTTTTCAGGTCTTTTCCGGCTCCTGTATTTTTCAGGCCTTTTCAGGCTCCTCGTATTTTACACACCTTTTCAGGCTCCTCGTATTTTTCACGCATTTTCAGGCTCCTTGTATTTTTCACGCCTTTTCAGGCTCCTCGTATTTTACACACATTCAGGCTCCTCGTATTTTTCACACCTTTTCAGGCTCCTCGTAGTTTTCACGGCTTTTAAGGCTCCTCGTATTTTTCACACCTTGTCAGGCTCCTCGTATTTTTCACACCTTATCAGGCGCCTCGTATTTTTCAGGCTTTTTCAGGCTCCTCGTATTTTTCACACTTTTTCAGGCTCCTCATATTTTTCACACCTTTTCATGCTCCTCTTATTTTTCACGCCTTTTCAGCCTCCTCGTATTTTTCACGCCTTTTCAGGCTCCTCGTATTTTTCAGGCCTTTTCAGGCTCCTCGTATTTTTCACACCTTCTCATGCTCCTAGTATTTTTCACACCTTTTCAGACTCCTCGTACTTTTCACACCTTCTCAGGCTCCTCGTATTTTTCAGGCTTTTTCATGCTCCTCGTATTTTTCACACCTTTTCAGGCTCCTCGTATTTTTCACACCTTTTCAGGCTCCTCGTATTTTTCAGGCCTTTTCAGGCTCGTCGTATTTTTCACACCTTTTCATGCTCGTCGTATTTTTCAGGCCTTTTCAGGCTCGTCGTATTTTTCACACCTTTTCACACCCCTCATATTTTTAAGGCCTTTTCAGGCTCCTCGTATTTTTCACACATTTTCAGGCTCCTCATATTTTTCAGGCCTTCTCAGGCTCCTCGTATTTTTCACACCTTTTCAGGCTCCTTGTATTTTAGAGGCCTTTTCAGGCTCCTCGTATTTTACATACCTTTTCACGCTCCTCGTATTTTTCACGCCTTTTCAGGCTCCTTGTATTTCTCACGCCTTTTCAGGCTCCTCGTATTTTACACACCTCTTCAGGCTCCTCATATTTTTCACACCTTTTCAGGTTCCTCATAGTTTTCACACCTTTTCAGGCTCCTCGTAGTTTTCACACCTTTTCAGGCTCCTCGTATTTTTCAGGCCTGTTAGGCTGCCTCATATGTTTCACACCTTTTCAGGCTCCTCGTAGTTTTCACACCTTTTAGGCTCCTCGTATTATTCACGCCTTTTCAGGCTCCTCGTATTTTTCAGGCCTTTTCAGGCTCCTCATATTTTTCACACCTTTTCAGGCTCCTCGTAGTTTTCACACCTTTTAGGCTCCTCGTATTATTCACGCCTTTTCAGGCTCCTCGTATTTTTCACACCTTTTCAGGCTCCTCGTATTTTTCATACAGTTTCAGGCTCCTCGTATTTTTCACACCTTTTCAGGCTCCTCATAATTTTCACACCTTTTCAGGCTCTTCGTATTTTTCACACCTTTTCAGGCTCCTCTTATTTTTCAGGGCTTTTCAGGCTCCTCTTATTTTTCAGGGCTTTACAGGCTCCAGGTATTTTTCACACCTTTTCAGGCTACTTGTATTTTTCAAGCCTTGTCTGGCTCCTCATATTTTTCACACCTTTTCAGGCTCCTCGTATTTTTCACACCCTTTCAGGCTCCTCGTATTTTTCACACCTTTTCAGGCTCCTCGTATTTTTCACACCTTTTCAGGGTCCTCGAACTTTTCACACCTTTTCAGGCTCCTCGTATTTTTCACATCTTTTCAGGCTCCTCGTATTTTTCACATCTTTTCACGCCCCTCATATTTTTCAGGCCTTTTCAGTCTCCTCGTATTTTTCACACCTTTTCAGCCTCCTCATATTTTTCAGGCCTTTTCAGCCTCCTCGTATTTTTCACACCTTTTCAGGCTCCTCGTATTTTAAAGGCCTTTTCAGGCTCCTCGTATTTTACACACCTTTTAAGGCTCCTCGTATTTTTCACGCATTTTCAGGCTCCTTGTATTTTCACGCCTTTTCAGGCTCCACGTATTTTTCACACCTTTGCAGGCTCCTCGTATTTTTCACACCTTTTCAGGCTCTTCGTATTTTTTAGGCCTTTTCAGGCTCCTCGTATTTTTCACAACTTTTCAGGCTCCTCATATTTTTCTGTCCTTTTCAGGCTTCTCGTATATTACAGGCCTTTTCAGGCTCCTCGTATTTTACAGGCCTTTGCAGGCTCCTCGTATTTTTCACACCTTTTCAGGCTCTTCGTATTTTTTAGGCCTTTTCAGGCTCCTCGTATTTTTCACAACTTTTCAGGCTCCTCATATTTTTCTGTCCTTTTCAGGCTTCTCGTATATTACAGGCCTTTTCAGGCTCCTCGTATTTTACAGGCCTTTTCAGGCTCCTCGTATTTTTCACACCTTTTCAGGCTCCTCGTATTTTACAGGCCTTTTCAGGCTCCTCGTATTTTACAGGCCTTTTCAGGCTCCTCGTATTTTTCAGGCCTTTTCAGGCTGCTCGTATTTTTCACACCTTTTCAGGCTCCTCGTATTTTTCATACCTTTTCACGCTCCTCGTATTTTTCACGCCTTTTCAGGCTCCTTGTATTTCTCACGCCTTTTCAGGCTCCTCGTATTTTACACACCTCTTCAGGCTCCTCATATTTTTCACACCTTTTCAGGTTCCTCATAGTTTTCACACCTTTTCAGGCTCCTCGTAGTTTTCACACCTTTTCAGGCTCCTCGTATTTTTCAGGCCTTTTCAGGCTCCTCATATTTTTCACACCTTTTCAGGCTCCTTGTAGTTTTCACACCTTTTCAGGCTCCTCGTATTATTCACGCCTTTTCAGGCTCCTCGTATTTTTCACCTGAAAAATACGAGGAGCCTGATAAGGTGTGAAAAATACGAGGAGCCTGAAAAGGTGTGAAAAATACGAGGAGCCTTAAAAGGCGTGAAAACTACGAGGAGCCTGAAAAGGTGTGAAAAATACGAGGAGCCTGAATGTGTGTAAAATACGAGGAGCCTGAAAAGGCGTGAAAAATACAAGGAGCCTGAAAATGCGTGAAAAATACGAGGAGCCGGGAAAGGTGTGTAAAATACGAGGAGTCTGAAAACGCCTTTAAAATACGAGGAGACTGAAAAGGTGTGAAAAATACGAGGAGCCTGAAAAGGCCTGAAAAATATGAGGAGCCTGAAAAGGCCTGAAAAATACGAGGAGCCTGAAAAGGCTTGAAAAATATGAGGGGCGTGAAAAGATGTGAAAAATACGAGGAGCCTGAAAAGGCGTGAAAAATACAAGGAGCCTAAAAATGCGAGAAAAATACGAGGAGCCTGAAAAGGTGTGTAAAATACGAGGAGCCTGATAAGGCCATTAAAATACGAGGAGCCGGAAAAGGTGTGAAAAATACGAGGAGCCTGAGAAGGCCTGAAAAATATGAGGGGCCTGAAAAGGTGTGAAAAATAGGAGGAGCCTGAAAAGCTGTGAAAAATACGAGGTGCTGGCAAAGGCCTGAAAAATACGAGGGGCCTGAAAAGGCGTGAAAAATACGAGGAGCTGGCAAAGGCCTGAAAAATACGAGGGGCCTGAAGAGGAATGAAAAATACGAGGAGCCTGAAAAGTTGTGAAAAATACGAGGAGCCTGAAAAGGTGTGAAAAATTCGAGGAGCCAGAAAAGGTGTGAAAAATATGAGGAGCCTGAAAATGTGTGAAAACAACGAGGAGCCTGAAAAGATGTGAAAAATACGAGGGGCCTGAAAAGGTGAGTAAAATACGAGGAGCCTGAAAAGGTGTGAAAAATACAAGGAGCCTGAAAAAGTGTGTAAAATACTAGGAGCCTTAAAAGGCGTGAAAAATACAAGGAGCCTGAAAATGCGTGCAACATACGAGGAGCAGGCTCCTCGTATTTTTCACACCTTTTCAGGCTCCTCGTATTTTTCAGGCCTTTTCAGGCTCCTCGTATTTTTCAGGCCTTTTCAGACTCCTCGTATTTTTCACACCTTTTCAGGCTCCTCGTATTTTTACACCTTTTCAGAGTCCTCGTATTTTTCACACCTTTTCAGGCTCCTCGTATTTTTCACACCTTTTCAGGCTCCTCGTATTTTTCAAGCCTTTTCAGGCTCCTCGTATTTTTCACACCTTTTCAGGCTCCTCGTATTTTTCACACCTTTTCTGGCTCCTTGTATTTTTACACCTTTTCAGGCTCCTCGTATTTTTCAGGCCTTTTCAGGCTCCTCGTATTTTTCAAACCTTTTCAGGCTCCTCGGATTTTTCAGGCCTTTTCAGGCTCCTCGTTTTTTTCACACCTTTTCAGGCTCCTCGTAATTTTCAGGCCTTTTCAGGCTCCTCATATTTTTCAGGCCTTTTCAGGCTCCTCGTATTTTTCACACCTTCTCAGGCTCCTCGTATTTTTCACACATTTTCAGGCTCCTTATATTTTTCAAGCCTTTTCAGGCTCCTCGTATTTTTCACACCTTTTCAGGCTCCTCGTATTTTTCACACCTTTTCAGGCTCCTCGTATTTTTCACACCTTTTCAGACTCCCCGTATGTTTCACGCATTTTCAGGCTCCTCGTATATTTCAGGACTTTTCAGGCTCCTCGTATTTTTCAGGCCTTTTCAGGCTCCTCGTATTTTTCAGGCGTTTTCAGGCCTCTTTTATTTTTGAGGCCTTTTCAGGCTCCTCATATTTTTCACACCTTTTCAGGCTCCTCGTATTTTTCAGTCCTTTTCAGGCTCCTCGTATTTTTCACACCTTTTCAGGCTCCTCGTATTTTTCAGTCCTTTTCAGGATCCTCGTATTTTTCACACCTTTTCAGGCCCCTCGTATTTTTCAGGCCTTTACAGGCTCCTCATATTTTTCAGGCCTTCTCAGGCTCCTTTTATTTTTCAGGCCTTTTCAGGCTTCTCGTACTTTTCACACCTTTTCAGGCTCCTCGTATTTTTCACGCCTTCTCAGGCTCCTCGTATTTTTCATGCCTTTTCAGGCTCCTCGTATTTTACAGACCTTTTCTGGCTCCTCTTTTTTTTTTTCACAACTTTTCAGGCTCCTCGTATTTTTCACACCTCTTCAGGCTGCTCGTATTTTTCACCACTTTTCAGGCTCCTCGTATTTTTCACAACTTTTCAGGCTCCTGGTATTTTTCACACCTTTTCAGGCTCCTCGTTCTTTTCACACCTTTACAGGCTCCTCGTATTTTTCACACCTTTTCAGGCTCTTCGTATTTTTCACACCTTTTCAGGCTCTTCGTATTTTTCACACCTTTTCAGGCTCCTCACATTTTTCAGGCCTTTTCAGGCTCCTCATATTTTTCAGTCCTTTTCGGGCTCCTCGTATTTTTCAGGCCTTTCAGGCTCCTCGTATTTTTCAGGCCTTTTCAGGCTCCTCGTATTTTTCAGGCCTTTTCAGGCTCCTCGTATTTTTCACACCTTTTCAGTCTCCTCGTATTTTTCACACCTTTTCAGGCTCCTCGTATTTTACATACCTTTTCAGGCGCCTCGTGTTTTTCACACCTTTTCAGGCTCCTCGTATTTTTCACGCCTTTTCAGGCTCCTCGTATTTTCACGCCTTTCAGGGTCGTCGAATTTTTCAGGCCTTTTCACGCTCCTCGTATTTCACAGGCCTTTTCAGGCTCCTCGTATTCTACAGGCCTTTTCAGGCTCCTCGTATTTTACAGGCCTTTTCAGGCTTCTCTTATTTTTCACACCTTTTCAGGCTCCTCGTATTTTTCACACCTTTTCAGGCTCCTCGAACTTTTCACACCTTTTCAGGTTCCTCGTATTTTTCACACATTTTCAGGCTCCTCGTATTTTTCAGGCCTTTTCAGGCTCCTCGTATTTTTCACATCTTTTTCGCCCTCATATTCAGGCCTTTTCAGGCTCCTCGTATTTTTCACACCTCTTCAGGCTCCTCGTATTTTTCACACCTCTTCAGGCTCCTCGTAAATTTCACACATTTTCAGGCTCCTCGTATTTTTCACACCTTGTCAGGCTCCTCGTATTTTTCACACCTTTTCAGGCTCCTCGTATTTTTCAGGCCTTTTCAGGCTCCTCGTATTTTTCACATCTTTTCACGCCCCTCATATTTTTCAGGCCTTTTCAGGCCCCTCGTATTTTTCACACCTTTTCAGGCTCCTCGAATTTTAATGGCCTTCTCAGGCTCCTCGTATTTTTAACACCTTTTCAGGCTCCTCGTATTTTTCACACCTTTTCAGGCTCCTCATATTTTTCACACCTTTTCAGGCTCCACGTATTTTTCACACCTTTTCAGTCTCCTTGTATTTTTCTGGCCTTTTCAGGCTCCTCATATTTTTCACTCCTTTTCAGGCCCCTCGTATTTTTCAGGCATTTTCAGGCTCCTCATATTTTTCACACCTTTTCAGGCTCTTC